>NC_056748.1:546631548-546974048 GCF_019279795.1 Protopterus annectens
ATCTTGCCAATGCAAATGAAAGAAAATTGAGCCATTTTGCGTACAACAGTATGTTTATATAGAGCACTGGTAGCTCTAGCATTTCTTATATCTCCTAGATGCTCAGAGATACGAATACGAAACTGTCTAGATGTTTGTCCAATATAAAATGCCCAACATGTACATGTGGCTAAATAGATCACCCAGTCCGTGCTGCAATTGGCAAAATGATTGATGTTAAATATCTTGCCTGTATTCTTACTGGTAAATTCTTTTGTTGTGAATATATATTTACAGAAAGAGCAGTGACCACAAGGATGACAGCCAATTAATCTATCTCCTAATAGAGTAGTCTGGGTCATGCAGACATCCTGAGGGGTAATTCTTCTGTAATGGTAGAAATGTGATCCCAGAGTTTTGCCTTTACGGTAGAAATAAAGACATCTGTCATCTAACCACTTAGCCAAGTGTGTGTTGGTTCGCAGTATATTCCAATGATTAATGATTATGTCCTGTAATTGGTAGGTATTCCTGCCAAAAGTTGTTACTAGTCTGAGTAATTGGACCGATGACTGAACAGTCCTGTGTTTATAGCCCAACAGACTGTCCCTTGATAAGTTACTAGTCATACTAGCTGCAGATTGAACATCCATTTTATTATAACCTCGCTGTATAAATCTGTTTGAGAGATCATTTTGACAATGCTGAAGGTCTAAATGGGATGAACATATTCTCTTAATTCTGATAAATTGTGATTTAGGAATGTTTTGTATAATGTGTTTAGGGTGAAGACTAGAGGCATGTAGAAGACTGTTGTATTGTGGATATTTTCTATGCACGGTGGTACGAAGAGTGTTATCCACTTCCTTACTTAAGTGGACATCCAAAAAGTCAATTTGGTGTGTGTCATAACTGACTGTGAATCTAACACCCCATTTATTGCTGTTCAAATATTCAACAAATTCCATAAGATACTCAATTCCCCCTTTCCAAACCAACCAGCAGTCGCCCAGGTACCGTCTCCAAATATCCATTTCAGGCAAATATAGATTGTGTGTTTCAGTGTATATAATCTGATCTTCCACATATCCCATAAAGAGATCTGCATAAATTGGTGCAAAAGAAGCACCCATCGCCGTGCCCTGGATTTGCCAGTAACATTGGTTTTGGAAATAGAACACATTCTTGGTTAGAATGTGTTCAGCCATACTCGGGGTGCTGAATTCTTTCTTTTGCATTCATGGTTGGTTTATCCGTGCATCAACCGTACATGCTAGCCTGCTCTTTTGTACATGTTCTTAACTTTACATTGTTCTATGCAGTCTACCGTGCTTAACTTTTCATCAGTTTTTCCGATTTTCAATATTGTACAAAATCGCTAATATGGACGTTTGTGATTTTCTGAATGATAACAAGCAGTTGTAACTACTATGCTTCGATCTAAAGTTAGGAAGTCATATGAACCATGGATATTACATATTAAAACATTTCTACTAGGGTCTATGTTAAATCATCGAACACTTAAAAAAGCAAATGATGATTTATTGAACCCATGTAAGTGAAAGTTTACAATCTCGAATGCTTAGAACAGTGATTTTTTTTCCAAGGGAAAAAATCACTGCTCCACAAAACAAAACAAAAAAGCAAAAACATTTTAAAAATATTACATAAATGCCCCCCACACCCCCATACCCCACCCTTCTTAAATATACAACTCTGAGATTGCACTACAGTCACAAAAACGGCAAAGTAACAGAAGTGGCCAAGCGATTTCTTTCCCAGGGAAAGAATTTGCTTATATGCCGTTTCACTAATTTGCCTTTTCGTGCTTTCAAGTCCGATCAAGACGCATTTGAAAGAATGCATCTTCAGTCATTTAAAAGGAACACTTTCTGCCATTGGTCAAAGTTCATCTTTCAGACACCGAATATCAGAATATACATTATGTGATTAGTACCTTGAAACTTGCAGATACAACTTTTTGGCGCCATACAACTTTATTTAAATGTGAACCAAACTGAATTACTTCACAGAAATCAGAACAAACTTCAGCTGTGCACTGCACTATGGAATATGTATAGATGCAGTTCTGTGTGTAGGATTTGAATTAATAAGACTGAAAGTGAAATGATAGCAACATAAATGACTAAATATAAAGGGGTAAAGGGCTGACAACAGCAACAGCACAAATGTCAAACAGTATTAAAACTAAATACAATACAGAAAATACAGTCATATTTAAATGTTTAAAAATGACGTTATGACTTAAAGTGCCCCTGAAAAACAAGACAGTGTGTTTACATTTTTATTTTTTTAACATCAAAAATATTTATTGAAAAAACAACAGTTTAACAACAAAAACACAATGAATAACTTCCAGCAAATCATAATGATTTTTGTAAACTAATTAGAAAAGCATTCCAATGACATTTAAACTGTGATGGATAAAAGGAGTCTTAATAATACCAATGTTTATGTTCATATTGGTAAACCAGATCCATATAACCTGAAGTACCATATTTCCACAGTCCAAATTTAATGGCAACAAAGACCAAAAATTACTAATCGAAGCCACATCCAACTGGTCTGGGCAAGTAATCACTGCTGAACTGTTATACCCAGAAGCCAAAAGTTGGGTTGATCGGGGTGGGGTTTAGATATAGCCCATCTACATGCTTTAGCTACTTTAGACCAGAGTCATGGACAGGTGGACATGACCATATAAGATGAAAGTATTCAGCATCGTTACTCAAACACTCACCTCTTTTAACAAAGTCTACAGGAGCGAGGTGCCATAACAGAATTAATGTGAACTGTATAAAGACAATTACTAGGGACTGATCTAACTACTTGCCACATCAGTAGAGATTCTTCCAACTGGCACATCTGTAAACTTTTCCCTAGCAGACATGGAGAAGATAGACCTGTCCTGAGCTATTAATGTATTTTACCAGGTATTCAGTGATTGTGGAGGACATTCTAAAGTCTTTATAAAACATTTCAATCCATTTATTAGGGTTGGAAAAGGGGGTCAGTGTAGAAAAATACCTCTTATGCCCCAGTATAGAATTCAGTTGTAGATAATGCCATCTTTGTGCTGTGTAGGTGGGGGGGGGTGAATAAAACACTTTTGATAGGACAAGACAAATCTAAATGAGTCAGAAAGGATATTTCTCTAAAACAAAAAGCTGTTGGGCATCCAATAATACTATATTGTGTTAAAATTTACTAAATTATAGACAGTGTACCAAATTCTTTCCCATGGCCATATGAGATGTTAGGAAGATTTAAGCCCTTTATTATATGCTAGGCTTTCTGTTCCAGCCCCTGGGTCAAATACATTGTTCCCACCACTTTTTCTTGTGATATTAACAGAGAAATGTAAAACGTCCACCTCCAGCAGGGCCCAAACAGGTCTTGGTAGGGATCTTGGTTCTCACAATATGGATAGGTTAGTTGCTTTAGCAATATTAAGAAGTTTGGTAAGCTGAGCTCTCCTTCCTTTCCTTGCTAGGGGAAATAGCATCCATCTGCATATTCTTAGTAGAACACTATCACATAGGAAGTGACCAAGGGCTGTGCTTTAGAAGGAAAGGAAAAAGGGTACATTGGGCACTAGAAAATGAATTTGGGAAAGTAAAACATTTTGATAGACATACTTTTAGATAAGGGAGGCTTGCATTTGGACCACTTCTGAAAGGATTGCCACATCCTGTCTAACAAAAGAGTCACATTCAATGTAAACAAGCAAGACATTTCATAAATAATCTGTATACCTATATACTTAAGTGAATGAACCACTGTACGGGGGGGGGGGGGGGAATCTCCCAGCTATGTAATTGCTTTTTTGCCTCATTATTGAGAGGAAATAACAGGCCGTGGTGGTGCAGTGGTTAGCGTTGTCACCTCACAGCAAAAGGTTCTCTGGTTCGATTCTCACCTGTAGCGCCTTCTGTGTCCTCCCCGTGGTCAATTGCCATTTAAAGACATGCAGGTAGGTGCGTGCATGAATGGGTTGCCTTCTTTGAACTTGTCAGTGTAAACATCCACTGCCAATCATTAGCGGACTGGAGTTCCACTGTGTTGACCCCTAACTGGGAAAAGCCGAAAGACATTAGTATTGAGGGGAAACAATACTGACTTCTTTAAGATGATCCTTAGCCATGAAATATCCCCAAATATTTGTAATATACTCAAAATGTGTAGTAAGTTGTCTTTTAATTTTTATTTACAGTACCCAGTTATTGCCAAACCATATGGAGGAAACACACAAAAGACCGTTAATGTGAATCCTCCATTGAAATTGATTCTGCCTCAGAAAACTGGCACAGGATTATATAGCCTGGATAAATAACAGGGAAGAGAGAGGACACTATTGTCAGAATGACCCCTCTGCAAACAAAAAACAGCAGAGACCTATACCCTGCTTAATGACCCAAGCAAGGGGCTCATTATAAAGAAGCTGGCAATGTCTGATGAATGATCCCTTCAAGCCAAAAGTTCTGAGTGCTTCCCAGAGAAAACAGCAGTCTAACGAGTCAAATTCCTTCTGGAAATTTAAAAAGACAGCTAAATGGGGGGGGGACTTTTCTACTTGCAGTTTTGTATAGCCATGTTCTAGGCTACCTTTCCATTCCTTAACAAAGCCTTGTTCCATTAGATGGACTGGAGAAGGAAGAACATGCTCTAGACTTGAGCTTTGTATTTCAGCATGGATCTTAGTTTCCATTTTCAGGATTGAAATTTTGTGAAAATCACTTGGGTGAGAGCAGACGTCTCTTTTCTCTCTCTCTCCATAAATAATTGTAATAATAGACCAGCCAAATGTTCTTTGAATAAACTGTAGAATTTTGAGGCCATCAGGCCCAGTCACATTCCCATTTAGAAGAGACTGAATACACTTTATTCTCTCCTCCCTGTTTTTAGGGCAATTAAGGTTTTCATAATCTGGTTCTCCAATTTGGGTTAGGTTAGCTTTACCTGGAAAAACACTCTGAAAATTTGGATTCAGTGTCAATTGTTAGCTATACAATTCTACAAAATATTGTTAAACACAAACGATGATGTCCCTAGCATCCTACAACATTTTGCCTGCCTCATGGGTCAAGGCTATGAATGACACTTCTCTCCTCGTTTCTAACAATCTATCTGCCCATAACTTGGGAGGATCTGATACCTTTGGCCTAATGAAATGACTGCCAATGCTGCCTGTTGTTCTGAGTAGTACACATGTGGATTGCCTTGGCCTTGCACTCTCTTCTTAAGTTGTAAAATCTGCCTGCTGAGCTGACCTTTCTCTCCTATCTCCCTCTTGGATTTTTATTCTAGTTCCCTAATCCCCCCCTCCCAGTTTAAAAATTCTTCTCCCTTGTACAGATGTAATACTTTTTTTGATTCCCACTGATTACTTCCTATCCAATTTTTTTAAAAATCTTCCCATACTTCAAAAATATCCCCTTCCTATCGAGTCACGTTTTCCCAGAATTGTTGCATAAGACAATCCAAAATAATTTTGTGATGCTTTGGCCAATGTAACTGTAAATCAGACCTCCAGACTCTTGAAGAGGAGCTCTAAGTGCCAGAACCTTAAATGACACAAAGTTGTGGTCAAATAACATGGGCGTGTTGTGCATTGCCACTTGAACTGCTCTCTAAGGCATGCGATCACTATCATATAGTCTAATCTATATACCAATTTGGTTAGCAATAAATGTAAACCCTTCTTCCTTGGGGTGCATTGCTCACATATGCCCACTAACTGAAGATCCTTTGAAAAAATCTTTAAAACACATTTCTTTTAGGTTTTCTGAAATGTTTATATGAAACCCTGTTTACACTAGTGTTCAGGGGTGCATTAAAACTCCTTCAATAAATATTGGGATTGGCAACCCCCCCCCCATGTCTAAAACTGCTTGCCTAAAAAAGGACAAAGTAAGGAGAGAGTCCACATTAGGGCCATAGAAAAAAACAAGGACAACAGGTCCTTCCACTTTTTCTAACTTTTGCCACAAACTATCTCCTATTTTGGCTTTTAAAGGATATTAACTATTGCCAATTTAATGTCCAATGCACCAAACTAGAGATCCCCTACCCCCTTTGTGATGAAGTACATTTAGAAATATTCCAACCCTTCCATTTCTTAAGAAAAACAGTTGAACTCCTGGGTTTTAGTTTAGTCTCCTGGATAAAGATTTAGTCAAGATTTAAATCTTCACACAATTGTAAACAAGCCTGCTGCTTTGTAGCTGTGGATAGACGCTTCACCTTCCATGAGATTCCAATGATTTCCTCTCCCTCTTTAAGAGAATGTGATATAGAATCATCTGAGTGAAAACAATCTTGTGTTTAGTAATGACCTATTCCCTTGGACATGGTGCCCAGTAATCAAAACTGCACACAGAAATATTTACAGTACACTCAAAGAGCTATACAAAGAGGGGCAGGAACTGCCTTAATAGGCAAAGTACAAGTGAAGACCAAACATGTTATGAGGGGATCCATCTGGGGAGCTATAAAGATAATCATCTCCTGAAGCTCCCACTATAGACAACTACGAGCTCCTCCCCCAACAAGAACCCTTTACCCAACAAACAATCAAACTATCTAGATATTGAAAACATCATGCAATTTTAAATAAGAAAACACAGCTATGTAACTAGCAAAAGGTAGCAGGATTACTCAGGCTGCTACAAAACCCGTCCAATAGCCCTCGCCATCTCGGGCATGTACTGCATTGCCACAAGGGAAAAATATAGAATTAGTTGCAACAGTACCATCAGGTTGGTGTGGTACCATTTGTTACCTGCTGTACTGTATGTAGCACTACAACTCTGTCTTGAGATTTCTCAGTCCGGTGCAGTATCATTGCAGTCAGATCTGGGGTTGCAAATCTATCTTTCTCTTAATTTGTGTCCTCCAAATCTGCTATGGGAGCAAACATGCTGCTGAAAGTGCACTCTATTCAGATAAGACCTTGGCTCAGTCTGTTGGGATCCAATGCTCCACAAAGGTATTTGCCAAGGGGGAGGCTCATTGTTTCTTCCATGGAGGTGATTTCGCAGGAGAGTTTGTAGCAGAACTAGAAGATCTTTTAGCCTCCTTTGATTTCAGGTCAGTTTCCATTGCAACCAGAGACACTCTGCTGCAGTCTGATATAGAGTGTTTAGAGGCTGCAGTGGTAAATGCCTTTGCCTCCACGGATGTTTCAAAATAGGTGGATCGACCTACCATAGTTACATCCAATGTAGCAGTGAAAAATAGCTAACAAATTGCATCCATTTCCTTTAGCTTTCTTAAAAAAGGTACCATTGCCATAATCATGATAGAGTGTGATGGGTATTCCTGCCAAAGCAAAGTTATTCCCCATTTATCTGTATTTCCACACGACTAGCTCCTGGACATTGTAATCCAGAGATCAAACAATGAACTACCTTGGGACATTACTAAGCCTGCTTTTGGAGTTAATACTATGAGCTAGCTCAATCACCATGGGGATGGGATTGAAATAAGTACTTACAGTGCATTACAAATGAAAGCCACAACATCACCACCTTCACTTCCCTCTGGCAGTCCTAAGAAATGCAGATCATTATGTCTGCTTCTGTTTTCCAAACCAAGTGTTACATAAGTTTTGTGTGCTTGTAATTGCATTTAATTGATCTAAGTTGTACACATCCTTGATGTTTCCTTTTGAAATGATAGTTCTCTCTGTTGCCTATCCAGTGCCTCTAACATAGTCTGATGCTTGTGATCCTGGTTAAAGCTGGCTTCCTTAAGAGCTGCAGTATTATTTAACACTGCTTGGACCACTGGGGTTAAATTCAGTAGTGCTGCTTGCAGATTAGGCGGCCCATCACATAACTGTGCAGTTTGCTCCACCATGACACTGCCTTGTGGCTACCAGCCATGAAGAGAATGAGCAGCAATTGAAGGGCACAAAAAACACAGTTAAAATAATTTAAAAAAGACTAACTTAAGAGGATTATTATGTGAGTTTCCACATACTAGGAGGGATTCTGGGAGGACTAAAAATCACTGACTGTTTAGTGAAAAGTAGAAAAAAGAACTCCCAGACATATCCCTGTGTTTTCAGAACATTGTCATTATGCATGCCCATGAGTACTCCCTTAATTTTCAATTTTTTGTCAGCAGTAGTCTCTCAAATCGGAACCTACCTTGACAACATACTGACACAACATCACTCAATTAACTAACAAGTTAGGAGCTTTGTATATCCTGTTTAGTGCTGTGGTCAACATGAATGAAAAAAATGGCTTAACTCATTAACTCCAAGCACTGCCACATGGCAACTCTGTACTTAAATCTGAGCGAATGATGTTACACCCGAGTGCCTTCCACAAGCGCAAGTAACTTTGCAAGCCTGTTTTAGCTCCACTGTTGAAACATTAGTTGAAAAAGTAACTGAACTTTGTCAATTACCACCCCTAGCCATAAGCTTCCCCTGTACTGTCCAAATAAATAGAGGGTCCAGCAGTAGCTATTCCCTATTTATTTTCTGCACTGATCGGTCCATGAGACAAGAACGTTTCGGAAGAAGCTGAATGTCGGACAGCTGCAACGGTGATCTTTTTTTTTTTATTGGGCTCACTTCATCAAAAGACCATTTTTGTCTGCTGAGGTCAAGCATAAGGTAAGATGGATTAAGACACACCTTGGATTGACAAAAGGGGATGGGCTGGAGGCTCTGGAATCATGAGTAATAAATTCTGTTTACCGATTATGCATTGCTGTATGCTGCACATTGTCTTCCACAGCCCTGGTAATCTTGTAGTGATGCCTATCAGGACCAGAGATATGAATGCGATTCACCAAAGCGTGCTACGCTGCCATGATTAATTTTTTTTTCTTTTTTTTTGCTGAACCGAATAACAAACTTTGCAAACAAAACTGGGTAATGCACTTTCTAAGCTGTCTTTGTTAGAGCCATGCTGCGGTAGTCCGTTTTCCAGTCAGTGTGAGCAATATCTCTCAACTATCCAGATTTTTGCAGAATGTGATTTTCTGACATTTTTTAAGCCACAAATAATGCCATTTGAGGTTCAGTAGCTCATATGCTTCAGAAAGTCCATGTTATTCTAGCATAAAGAGCATATTTAAAATGTGTCGGTTATCCGACTTGCCTCATGGAGTCACTTCACCCCAAGATTTCATCATCAGGGGAGGCCAGCCACACCTCCCTGAGAAGGAGGGGCAAACACCATTGGCCAGCAGCTGGAGGTATGCATAGTTCAGTACCTGTCACTCGCTGCGCCGTCATTTCCGGGAACTGTCGCTATTCTGAAAAACACAAACAAGGACATGTGCTTACTACTGACAGACTTGAGGATTTTTCTTGCACTTGTTATTCTGTGTTCTGAGTCCTGAGTTCTTACACTCCTGAGGTAAAATAATTAAATGAACATGTAAGATCTGTAAAATAAAGCAGAGCTGCCCACGGGTACTGGTAGTTTTGTAAAAATTTAAATGTATATGAGGTCTTTCCTTTGTGGCTAAAGTGCAGTTTAACTCTATAAAATCTTCTTTGAAAATGCTGTACCTCTCTGATGGTCAAATATGTATTCTGCTTACAGCTGGAGCTATTACTTCACTGAAAGTAAGAGAGTCATTTGCTATTCAATTTTAAATTCACACAGCCAGCTTTGAAAGTGTGCTGTTGACTCTTGTCCTACATGTCTCCATAATATATGAAACAAGTCACTGAAACCTGGAATGAGCTTGGTATTAGAATACTGTCGATCTCAATATAAAGAGACAGTGGGAATTTTAACAGTAAGGTGAAAGCGTAAAAGAATGCTAATTCCTGGCAACAGCATGTTTTACTCAGGCAAACTAACCCTGCAGTGTGTTAACATATTTAAACCACATATTGAGAGATGAGTAATCAGTTACATAAGTACAATTGATAACCACTTAGTGATTCTTGGCTTTGTGCTCTGATGTTTCCATCCTCAACTTACTATCTGGTTTTGACATTCCATAAGATGATTACAACTGGTTATTAGTCTAACCTGTTTTGTTTGCAGCTTCGGAAATGAGAGCTATTATTCTTGTTCCGGTCATATTTAAATACATCCATCCTTTGGCATGGGTAGCAGGAAAACCTGTATACTTGATATTTAAAGTTGTGCTGTTCTATGGATTTACGGTTTTCAATTTTTAAATATGTACCATTCTTTTCTGTTAATATCGTCCTCAGTTTTTGCGTGCTGTGCCTTTTTTATTACCACGGACACATGATTACATTGACTGATTGCTGTACATTATACTAGGGTTCGTGGCATCCGCACCTAGGCATTTTTTGATATTAATGGACTAGCCACAAGCATTTACTATGTTGGGACTTTAGGGTGTTGCTTAATTTACATTTTTAAATGTGCTACACTTACCTCTATACATATTACTTTTCTTTTCTTTGCTGCTTTCAGTGCTTGTGTTTATGGCAGTCACAGACAAGTGCATCTGGAGAGCATTATGTTCTTGCTTGTGTAATGTGTCCCTCCTAATAGTGACATATTTTTAGCTCTAATTTCATAATTGGTTAACTAACTATATTCATAATGAAAACACATATGTATATCTTTGATACCTACTGTGAAAGGAGTGCTTGCTAATACCTGACTTGAGTTTATTGCTATTGGTATCTGTTGCTGCCTTGTGCTCTGTGCTATACTGCTGTATCTGTGCAGCTGTCAGTTATTATGGCAGTGATATATATGTAAGATGTTCGATCATTTTACATCTGACCTAGGTTTACATGCAAGTGTTGCAGCTGTGTACATCTTATAGATGTGTTCTGCTGCCTGCTTTGTTATACCAGCTGGCTGTCTGACCTTTCTCAAGTCCACTGAACTCTGGCCATGCATCCATCGATGTACCATTGGTGGACTACCAATGACCGCCGAGTTTATTGTCTGGTGCTTGGGCAACTGTATATCGCACTTGGTACATCTCAGTACATTTGTACTGTAAGTGTACATGTGGGCGTTTGGTGGGGGGAGGGTGCAACAATGTGTGTCTGGGTTTAATTATGAGAATTCATGCATGTTTGTAGTACATACTGCAGACTGTTGAGCATGAAAAATTAGGGAAAAGAAGTCATAAATACAAATGTACAGATGAGAGGCTGTGCCTAGGGAAAAGAGTGAGAAAGGAACTGGAAGAGACTGCAGAACATATTTTGTTTGGGTGTTTGTGTATCAAAAGTCTGTTTGTCAGTCATGTGTGGAATTTAGGCGATAGGAAGGGCTCAGTAATATAAATGTGTTATAATACTTACTCTGGTGTTTTCCTAACAGATGGTAATCACTCAGTCTTACATTACATTGTACCAAGAATGTAAATAATTGTTGAACATAACCTGTTGAGTAGACATTAACACCTGTGCATGAGCATGCAGAACCTTGCGGTAATGAAATGCAATTCATTATCACATAATTAATTTACAATATGTGCAGTTCCAGTAGAACACTGAGTCATTATAACTTGCCAGGTAAACGCTCAGCAGCTCCCACTGTTATTCACATCACTAAGAGTCATTATCACATTGATGAATGCACATGACAGATGTTAGTTTCTGTCAATGTGGTGGAGTCATGCTGAAGTCGCCCCCCACCTCAGTTTCTTTCTATCATTTTTATCATTGGTTGTATTGTAAGATACAGATGAAGGTATCCATTGTGGCTATATGGTTCATATTTTTGTGAATTACTGCAAGTGAATACCGTATCACATAATAATTTCCTGTATCACACACTATATAGTGTTCTGCAGTGTTGCTTTTCAACTGCCTCTATGCATGTAAATAACATCAGATTGTACTGTACTGCTGTGTTTTTCAGCTGTGATTCCAAGTACTCATATGTACAGAGCTAATTTCCATATCTTGTATATGTCTGCAAAGGAACCTGTCAAAATGCTGAGCAAAAAACTCATTTTCAAAGGGTAATGGAGCTATCTGCATGCTGTACAAATGTTCAGATATCACAGTTTGTTTAGGACTTAGGTTATGAAATGTATGATATTTTTCCATATTTTGAAAAATAACTTTGCTAGGGAATATACCAACATGCCAAGTAATACCTTATCCTGAAAACAGCATTAGTACTTGCAAGATGGTAAAAGAACAGCATCAGTATGCTCTACAAATGTACATATATGACCGTTTGTTTAGGACTTATGCTATGGAAATGATGACAGTTTTCATATTTTTGTAAAATACTTTGCTAGGGAAGATGTCAACATGCTAAGTAAGACCTCAACTTGAAGACATTATTAGTCCTTACAACATGGTAAAACAACTGTGTCTGTATGCTGTACACATGTACTGATATCACAATTTTTTTAGGACTAAGGTTATGCAAATTATATTTTTTTCATATAAGGAAAGATGTCAACATGCTAAGTAATGCATTATTTTGAAGAAAATATTAGTCCTTACAACATGGTAAAAGAACTGTGTATGTGTGCTATACACATGTACAGATATCACAGTTTGTTTAGGGTGTAGATTATGGAAATTAGGATTTTATTTCATATTTTGGTAAATAACTTTGCAAGCGAGCAAGTCAACGTGCTAAGTAATACCTCATTTTGAAGACAGCATTAGTCCTTACAACATGGTAAAAGAACTGCACTTGTGTGCTCTACTCATGTACAAATATCACAGTTTATTTAGGGCATAGGTTATGGAAATTATGATTTTTTTCATATTTGGTAAATAACTTTACTAGGGAGCATGTCAAAGTGCCAAGAAATATTTCATTTTGAAGACAGTATTAGTTCTTACAACATGGTACAGTAACTGTGTCTGTACACATGTACAAATATCACCATTTGTTTAGTCTTGTAGGATTATGAAAATTATACATTTGCCATATTTTTCACTTTTATGCCCTTATCTTTGCAAGGGAGCATGTTGATGACACAAATGATGCATCATTTTGAAGCTAACATTGAGACACACATTACACTGATATGTGGTCGCTGACTGTTACAGATGATGAGATATGCTTTGATTATCAATTATGAGAAATATAATAATCATATTTCTGTGAATATCTCTGTAAAGGAGCATCACACAGTAATGGTTAATATATCATTATAAAGCTGACATTCATACAAACTAATTACAACTTGTATGGGTCTACACAGTACATTCACTAAGATATTGTGATTTGTTTTACCAAAACGGTAAAAAATATGCAAGATATCAGCATTTCTTGGCAAAAATTTAATAATGACTTAAATATACACTATTAACATTTACACCGTTGGAAAGGTCAGTGTCTGCTGAACAACTTTAGCATTAACATTTTTAGTCTAACTCATGGTTAAAGAGTTATGAACATTTGTTTTCTGTAAGGTATTACAAATGAATTATCTGAAAATGAGCTCAGGCTGCACTGTTGTTCTTATGGTGAAAGTATTTTCTGAGCTGCTCCGGAGTGAATGAGTTAAGCACAAAAATAGCATGAAACCATAATTCATTTGGTACTTTCACAGTACTTCAGAGCTTTAGTGCTTTTCAGTCATCTGAGCTGGGGAACTTTTTAGCACTGTTCTCACCAATGGAATATGGGACACTGTGTGTGTGTGTGTGTGTGTGTGTGTGTGTGTGTGTGTGTGTGTGTGTGTGTATGTATATATATATATATATATATATATATATATATATATATATATATAGTTTACCTTCAAAATGTTGACAGTCAGAACATCGAAACCGCATCTACAAACTCCAAACTCCGTCTTCTGAAAACCTTGAATGCCAATGTTCCGAACTACAAAATCCCCTTTTTGACCCATGTTAGCATTTGTTTGCAGGTGTGATGTGGTCGGAAATGTCGACAGTCGATGTGTTTTTGTGACTTTTGCAAGATTCAGTGGTACAGATTTCACAGAAGCGTTTCAGTGGTGTGCACATTCGTATATGTGCTTTCGACATTTTAAAGGTAAACACACACACACATATATATATATATATATATATATATATATATATATATACATATACATACACACACACACACACACACTTATGTGCATGTAAATATTCATTGATATATACATATACATATATATATATATATATATATATATATATATATATATATATATACACACATACATATAAAACATACATATGCAAGTGCACAAATATATATATATACATATATATATATACAATTGCATCTATGTGTTAGTGTGCATATATATATATATATATATATATATATATATATATATCTATATATACATACAGAGAAGGAAAGAGAGAGGGTGACAAACAATGGATTTGGATAAAATAGCAATCCTTCTGAATCCCAGCTTGCAAAACTGCAAAGTTTTGTGCCTTGTAATGAAGTAAACCAAGGTGTGCAATCAGCCACCAAAAAAACTAGAAACATTATAGTACAGATCATTTGAATGAAACGTTACAAGTGATGAAAGAATGCATTACTAAAAAGAAGGGAAATCTGTTAACTACAATCATAACACAAATCCACTAAGTTTTGCAGAGCTTAAAGGCAATAGTTCTAAGAATGTCATAGGCTTTTGGGGCAGAAAAAAATGCCTCATTGTTTAAATTTTCTGCTAAAGATTATGACACAGATCAAAGCACCCAGGACATGACAGCTACTTCACCTTGTTCTATTAATGTTCCAGCTTCAAGAAAAGATTCATAAACATGATTGAATCTTGGTGAGTCATCTACTTTAATGAACAGAAGGTGTGCACAAGTCACTAGTGTGAAAACTTTATTCATCCATGTACCGACCATGGGGCTATCAGCAGCTCATTAGCAAGACAGCAGCTGCCTTTATGCTTCATTGAAGTCTGTAAGAGGTTAGCTGGGCACAAACTAATGCGATGCTGATAACCTGAGAACACCACCTACAAGTTTAGGCATTCTTTCTTCCCAGTATTTCTTGTACAAGACAACATTTAATTGTAGTACTCCACAATTCAGGATCAGTCTCAAAGAAAATGGAAATATATAGTATTAAATGCGACCGTCAACTAATCAAGCAGTGACAGTAACTTAATGGAATAAAATAGCAACAGATTTTAAGTTCAGAAAATGCAACTTTTAAAGTTTGTTGCTCTCTTTAGCTGAAAGCACCCAATGTATTACACAGCATTCTGAATTTAGATCTCCTTCCTTATGATCAGAGAAGTCACTGGACTTCCAATAAAGATTCAGTGCTATGGAACTCCAAAGCAAACCTCCACACACTACTTGACTGATGTCTCAACAAATCTAAACAAGTTAAGCAGCAAACTTTTCATTGCAAGATAGATTCACAGGATGTCTGGGTGCCTTACACCGATGTATTATAGCTTCTGATGTAGGGAAAATAAGTACTAGTGCTCCAGACCCCCCCCCAACACACACACAAAATAAGTAGCAACTTACTTAACTGGTACCTCACTGACGTGTACACAGCTTGAGCAGCATCATGTTTACAGTCTCTACATGGTTTGTGCTTCTAACTGAAGCAGGATGAGTACCAATTTGCCAAGAACCATCTGCAAGGAAATTGCTGCTTACTAATTAACCAGTATCTCAATAACATCTAAACAAGTTGACAAGTGTCTTCTTTACTCCAAGACAGGTCCCGTGCATTTTTAGGTGCCTTACACTGATCTGCTGTAGCCTCTGATATAAGCAAGCTGAGTACTGGTGCTTTGGACCCCCTCCCCCCTCGACAAATCACATCATGATACTTAAGTGGCATTTTTACAAATCTTGACAAGTTAAGGAATGCCCTGTACTGTGAGATGGGTTCCCTACATTTTTGGAAGCCTTGCCTTCATGTGCCATAGCCCCTACTGAGATAAGTTATGCACTGCACTGTGACAGCTCACTGTAATCATAGGTACAAATGAATTCTATATGTTATGTGCTTTGTCACTATAACCACAAAGATACAACAGACTAAGCCCTTACTGGTCATCCATCATAGGTTCATACATTCATAGGTGTGTACTAGGCCAACGGCCCTGGAGCCTTTACAAGCGTAGCCCATAGAAGTGTCCTGGCATCATGCCTCCATTAGTTTCCACTGCCTCTGTCAAGTAGAGACACTGCAGTGATCCCTGGGGTGAACTTTCTATTTCCCATCCACTCATCAAGATTTCTCTTGAAAAGGCCCAGTGAGGAGCTCTGCTTGACATGTATGGGAAGTCTCTTCCAGAGCATGGGCAGTCTCTGGGTTATGAAAGTGTCCCTCCAGCATGTTCTGTTGATTCTGGTAATGAGGTTGAGGTCCCTGGAGCGTGTGGTGCGGGGGTATTGTGATTTCTTTAGGTGTAACATTTCTAACAGGGTTGGGTCAGACATGGCTTTGTAAGCCAAGCAGAGATTGCCTCTTAACAGACGATATGAGACAGAGAAAAGTTGCAGTTTTTTGAGTCTGTCCATGTAGGGCATGTGTTTAAGGCCTAGGATCCTCTTCATGAGGTACTTTTGTGGCCTCACCAGCTGTTGCACGTCTAGTGAGGTATATGCCAAATGGGGCATTGTACTCTATGACTGGCCTAACGAGGGAAGAGTAGAGAGTGATGAAGACCTCTTTCTTCATGGATGCAAAACCCTTGGTACTGAGATGTGCCACACGAAGGACTTCCTGAGCACAGTGGCAATGTGGTGGTCAAAAGAGAGGTTGCTGTCACCCTGTGTTCCCAGATCTTTTATAACACCTTCTGTGTTCGGTGGACTACCACCCATGTGGTAAATCATTGGAAGCGAGTTTTCCCCAAAGGGGATGATGACACATTTTTTGGCATTAAGCTTAAGGCCATGGTTCTGACACCAGTAGGTGGTCTCAGTGAGGCCTTTCTGCAGGATGTCAATATCACTTGGGGAGTTAATAATAGCTTGCAACTTGCAATTGTCTGTGAACTTTGTCAGCCAGAGTCTTTCCGTGTTGGCCTGGACTCCTGAAAAGTAGATACCTAACAGGAGAGGACCCAGGACTGATCCCTGTGGGACTCCTCTCATGACTGTTTGGCTACTTTCACACTGTGTGTTCTATCTGTGAGCCAATTTGCAACTCACCTAGTGATATAGGGGTTGATGCCTAGTTTGGTGAGTCTATCAATAATTCCTGAGTGGGGAATGGTATCATGAAACTAATTAAGAATTGTTAGCAACTATTATGTGAGATGGCAGACATATTTAGCCTGATAAACTCACTTATAGGTACTGGTACTCCCTGTGAACATGAGCCTTTCAAAATCAGTTCCCTTCCACTCCTCATTTGTTCGCATCTAGCAAACAAGCCTCATAGTGCTAAGTGCCTAACCTAAACAGCAGTCCGGTTAACAACTAAACTGGCTGACATATAAAGATTAGCAAAATAGCTAATTAGATACAAACAGCTGTTTTGCTTATTATATTGAATAAAGATGCAACTTTTCACCCTTTCCTGTAAATTTGTAACCAATTCAATACAACTTTAAAGGAGTACAATGGATTTCTAAAATGAATTCCTCAACTTCCCTGCCTTTTTCCTCCCTATTTACACGTTCCTGCATAAACAAACAACAGAGCATCATTTAAAACATTTCAATTCCCCTCACTTTTCTGAAACAAGCCTACCTTAGCATACAGGGATTGTTTCCCTTTCAAAAACATTCTCTCGCATTTCAGTTAAGCATGCTGGAGTCCCTCAATTACTGACGTCATCGCGGCCAGGCAGTGGAGGTATTTTTTTTAACAGTTCCCTCCCCCGAGGTGACATCACCACGGCCGGCCTCTGGTTCTCGGTCAAACAATCAAACCCACCCATTCTGTGATGTCACAGCTGCCTTGTCCTTCCCCCAGCCTTGGAGTGCTAAAATAGAGCTGCAGGAGGTAGGGAAGTTCTTTTCCTGTCCGTGTTTCCAGTAAGCATTATTTTGCCAAAAGAACCTGTTGCGGGAAGCTTTGCTGTTAACAGCGTTTTTTCAGGGATCTGCTAAATTGGTAAGTCAACTTTTTTTAAAATCACTAAAGTTGTAGCTGAATTTCTTCTGCTCTGGCTTTATTTAGTGAGAATAAGCTGTATAACTTGCCATTTTTGTGCGTTCATAGCTGTATTTGGAAACACGTACACGTGGTCTTGGTTTGTTGGTAATAGATTTTGTTTCATTGCAAAAGATGGATTTTCAATAGGTGTATGTATTTTTGTGCGCATAACTGTGTGATCATGATCTGCCTAGCCTTCTATTTACACTCGCTAAGCTGTTTATTTTTTCTTATGTAACACTACAGTTTAAGGAGTGTAACAGAAGGGCTATCTAGATCGTGATTGCACAGTTATGCACACAAAACATGAGCTGTTGTGGTCGATAACTGTTAGTGCTAACAAGCCGTGCTACCTCTTTGACCCCGAGTACCTTCTCATGGTGCCTCTGTGCTTAACACTGAGCATGCCATGAGAAGCAGTAATTTGAATCTGTGCCTTCCACAAGCAAGAGAAACTGGCATCCCGATTTGTAGCTGACCTTAATGTAAAACATGCTGAAATAGTAACTGAATGTGTAAATTATCTTATATACTTACCATTCAGCGTGTTTTTACATTAAGGTCACGTTAAATATATTTTATAAAATCCCATTTAAAAATTCCCGATAAAGCAAGCCCCACCCCCAACAGCAACAGCAACAGTACATACGAAAGCTGCGAGTTGCTCCTTCCAAATTTCAAGTTACATTCCTAGGGCCTCGTTGTTGTAGAAGTCTTTTACATAAATGTGTAGCAAGCACAACATTACATTAACATTTTTTTTTTATAATCGTTCTTTGTGCTTACTTTACCTCTCAATAGAATTATAACAGACTTTACTCTTTTATGGCACCTTACTGAGGATTGAATTCACCAAAATAGTAATAGCCATTTAAGTTTCAGACTTGATATTACTCCGGAAATGCGTGTTAACACAAAACGTGTTATTCTAGCAACTTTCTCAGTTTACATGAGCAATGTGTAAAATATGTCCCTGTTTTTAAGCATTAATGCCCCCTCCACATCATTACAGGCTTTGTCCATATTGACTGTGCAAACAGGTTCAAAGGTAAGCTGCCAATATTTTCTAACAGCAGTTTTTGACATATTCCCCTTTTTCTAACTATCGTTCATTGCGGTTCTTTTCTGTAGGAACCCCAATGAACAACCGTTCTAAACGACAGTGTGTTCAACTTATATACATCAGCTTATAAGCGCTGAACAACTATTTCTTACATTAGAACTCTTGTTTTTTTGTACGATCATTCATTGTGGTTTTTACAGAAGGGAACCGCAATGAAAAAACTTTGTAGTAAACAGCTTCAAATTAAAAAAATTTTCCTGAAACAGAGGCTTTCCTACAGAGATGGTTATCATGTACACGTAGCCGCCCCAAACCCTACTATAAGTTCATAGCTTTATAGTTGGTTGCTAGGCGAGTTTGGGGTTTCTTGGTTCTTCTTGGACGAAAAAATATTTGAATCTTCTTTCTGTTGTTCCTTTGGCTTCTCATGATGCACTTCCTCCTGTAGCCAGTAGATTTCTCGTGGTTGAGCTGAATGGGTCTTGTTACATTGGCACTGTAGTTTTTAGAAGTTAGATATAGTAAGTTTCTGATTTCTGAAATTCAGTTTCAGTCACTGAGCTGGGGCATAGTTTCATTAAACCGCTGACTGTCATTCTTTTTCTACGTTTCAGAGTGCTTATTGGTAAAATGTGCTTTACGCATAGACATGCTGGTCTTGTTTTAGGCTTCTTTTTATGCTGTTGTATAGATTTTCGAATGGTGATATGTGCTCAGTATGTTAATTGAATGTCGTATGTAATTCTTATTCATTAGTGGATTTAGAAAGACTTGTCTTATATGCCTGTGAATATGTGTATGTTACTTTTGGCAGATGGTTTGTGTACAAAAGCATTATGTTAGGAGAATAGGTGGATGAAAAGTCAAATAATTTGGACACCCTTGAGTCATCTGGACTATTAGCTGGTATAGTCGTTCAAGGTTTTAAAAATACACTGCGTGTGTCTCTGGTTCAATGTGAATTGTTTTAGAAATGCATACATAGTTTTAAATAAAACTTCTTGAAGCAGTTATATTTACATGTCAGACCCTGGTGCAGAAACATCATTTTAAGCAGCATAGGTTTTGTTTCCCGCTTTTAGATGAAGATCTGTAAACCTGATGCTCTTAATAAACTTTGTTTACTTTATAACATAATACATTTATTTTGGAGGATTTTCGTGTGATATTTGGAAATATTGCAGGTAAGCAATCCAAGTTGATGTTTGCTTATTTAAAATGTGGTGTAGTTTCAAATCTCCACCTATTTTATACATACATATATTTGAATCAAAGTCTGGGGTTGTACTGACATTCCAAGTATGAACTCGATGCTGCTTTGATACAAGTGGAATAGTTGAAATAACAGCCTGAGAGCACAGGACATTGGTGTTCCACACAACATACTCTGTAGTTGAGAAGTAAACAACAGTCTACAAGAGGATCTCTACAGCAAAGTAAATTCTAGCTTGCAAGGCAAATGCGGATTGTTTAAGAAATTTTTAGTAATTGTGTGAGTGAATGTGAAATATATATTAGTAAGAAAGTTAGTACTTGTGGCAGTTTGGGAGGATGTCTCCTGTTTTTATTATTTTTAAACTTTATGGATTGTTGTATAAAATGCCTGTTTAGTAGGTTGTTTTGAGACTTTGGGGATACCACAGAGATTACTTGTTCTAACATAATCACAAACTTGAGATGTTTATGAGGTGTGTTATACACAGAGTCTTATAGAGGTTTCTGTAATCTTGAAGTACAGTGCTTGTTTGACATTTAAAGACGCTTTGAGATAAATGCTGTTTGTTAGTTGTGTAGGAAACTGTATTTGTTCTAGATTTTAAGTGTGGGAGCAGTACACTTTTCAGGTAAGCAGAATTTTTGGTAGATGCACTGGTGTTTAAAAAGTGAAATCATGACTGGCTGCACAGTCCTGATTTGTTTTGCATAGAAATTTTTTGTGGACAGTGTAACCTGTTAGCAGCTTAGCTGTGAACCGTGCCCAGTGAAGAAATGTTGGGCTAAGGTTAAGGATGTCTTATTTGGCCTGTGACTAGGGAAACTTTATGCATGCCTTTTTCACCCTTCCTGCCATTTTATTACTGTTGTAATCCATTATAAACTAAATATTAATAGTAACTAAATATATACATATATGTTAGTATTCTAGAAAATCCCATAGATTTGTATGTAGATTTTTAAAAGATGTGAGAAGAATGGAAAGGTGGTGTTGGTGGTGAGATTACAATGCTGATGTAGAGAAAAGGAAATTGATGCAAAAAAATGAAGGAACTTGGTAAGAGAGGCTACTTGAATGCATGAAGGATGGAGTAAAGGTATGCTATCATTAAGGGAAGAAAAGTAAAATATTGTGTTGGAAGGTTTTGTGGTAAATTAAAAAAGGAATGTCTAACCATGCAGGGTTACCAGTGCTTATTTAAGGGCAGATTTAAGGCAGTAGATTGTGGAAGAAATGGGGTATGAATTAATTTATCTGGATGTATTTGGAGCATGATGTCTTTCAGTAGATTCTGGTGTTGCAGGGCAGTAGCGTATTCACTTTTTTTTTGTATGAAGTTACATAAAGCTGTATCATGAGATCTGCTGGAGCTAATGTTTTTAAGTGGGTGGTAATTTGCTTCCTGCTGGGGTTATGGCATTTATGTGGTTATGATCTAACTGTGTCATGAAGGATGTTGCAACCAAAGCTTACATGCAAGTAATGTAGATTATTTTAATTAATTGAGAGCTGCTCTGTGATAAGCGCATAGAAGTAAATTTGGCTGATTTCAATTTTGGTATAGTAGTAGTTTTGGGGAACGTGGTGGCATATTCCTTGCTTTTTTTTTTTTTACAAGAAACATCTTAAACCATCACAACCTAGACATTCATACAGTTGTATAAATGAAAACAAACTACGCCAAAACACTCCCATTTGCAAACATTATGCATCACGTATCTACCTAATTAATTTCAGTTAGACGTTAACTAGCTCACTCAAGTCTTGCTTCTTTTAAACCTCATTCCAGCATTAAATGTGTTCCTACAATTCCCATTTTTTCCTATGTAGTTGGCTCTTACTCTTTTTCTAAAGATCTCAATTTCAGTTTTATCTTTACTATATTCACTGCTTGTAGTGTAGTTGGTTTAGATTTTGATTTCCATTTTCTAGTAATTGATTTTTTGGCAGCCACCATAATTAGACACAGCAAGGCGTTACCATTTGTAGTAATTTCCAATTCTGTATCATTGCTCAGAAAAAAACATCTTTGTCACAACAGTCTGCCACCCAGCATCTCCGACAGTGCATCTGTCATGAAATCCTTAAAGTCCGTCAACTCACTGCACTCCCAGAAAATATGTTCCCAGTTAATCTTTCTTCCCTGTTACACCTCCAACATATGCTTTCTACCTGAGAAAAATTCTCTGGAGTCTACTTGGACTATAAAAGTATCTATCTATGCAAACATTTCCAAAAATCGTAAATCTTCTAGGTTTTGTTGCATATTTGGAAGACATACATATATCCTCCCATTGTTTTTTGTGTATTGATCATCCAATCTCTCTTCCCAACCCTTTCTAACCTCCTCTGATTCTTGTAGTTGTCATCAAATATTTTATATACTCTACTTATTATTCTTTTTTAATGGCAGCTTCTGTTGTAAATTCTACTAAAAACTCTACTAGTGCTGGTCTTTCGTTTTAGGACCCCCTTATTTCTTTCTCTTTGCCTATACTCTGCCTTCCCTGTCAAGGATTGATATCAGTCTCTAACATTTAGTCCAAATAGAACGGGAAGATACCAATAATTTTATCATCTTTCCCTCTCTAGTTATTTGCTCCCAGTACCTTGGTTCCTTTGCCAGTTTTCTACAATAAATTCCAGCCCCCTTCTTGCCTATTGTCTATATCTGTAATTGCAGCCATCCTCATCGTCAGAATCTCCTTTCTTCATTCTATATTGGCTTATTTCTTAGGATACTTTCTGCTACATTACGGATGTAATAGTCTGTGTGGTTATTGTTATTCCCCTTATAGGCTTGTATCCAAAATCCCAGTCTCTACTTATTTGAGCTTCCCCTCCATTTCAGCATCATTCCTTTCCACTTTGTCCCTTTTGTAGGATGTCCACATCGTTACGAAATTCGATTATGGCTCGTAGTTTGCAGTCATCTGCAAATTTAGTTAGCCAAAGACCTTCTGTGTTAGCCTGTACTTCAGAGAAGTAGATACCAAACAGGAGAGGACCCAGGACTGCACCCTGTGGTACTCCACTTGTCACTGGTCTGAAGTCTGATTTGGAGTCTGCTACTTTCACAGTGTGGGTTCTGTCAGTAATAGGGATTTATACCTAGTTTAGTGAGTTTATCTATAATTCCAGAGTGGGGGATGGTGTCGAATGCCTTGGCTAGATCTAGATAGGCTGTGTGAACCACCTTACCCTCACCTATGGCTTTGGTGACTACTTCAGAGAAGTCTATCAGGTTTAGGAGACATGATCTGCCTTTTACAAACCCAAACTGTATGGGGTCCATAGTTTGGAGATCTCCAATGTCTTTGTTTATGAGTTTCATGATGATACGTTCCATGGCCTTGCAGACGAGGCTCATCAGGCTAATGGGTTGGTAGTTCCCGGGGTCTGTTGTGGTCAGGAAATCCTTCTACATGGCACACCTCATCACAAAAGGTTTCTCATCCAGAAAAATAGAGGTCATTGTTCCCCTCTACTCATGACTCATTACACCCATTATAGAGTACAACGCCCCTTTTGGTATTTGTTTTGCATAGAAATTTTTGTGGACAGTGTAACCTGTTAGCAGCTTAGCTGTGAACCGTGCCCAGTGAAGAAATGTTGGGCTAAGGTTAAGGATGTCTTATTTGGCCTGTGACTAGGGAAACTTTATGCATGCCTTTTTCACCCTTCCTGCCATTTTATTACTGTTGTAATCCATTATAAACTAAATATTAATAGTAACTAAATATATACATATATGTTAGTATTCTAGAAAATCCCATAGATTTGTATGTAGATTTTTAAAAGATGTGAGAAGAATGGAAAGGTGGTGTTGGTGGTGAGATTACAATGCTGATGTAGAGAAAAGGAAATTGATGCAAAAATGAAGGAACTTGGTAAGAGAGGCTACTTGAATGCATGAAGGATGGAGTAAAGGTATGCTATCATTAAGGGAAGAAAAGTAAAATATTGTGTTGGAAGGTTTTGTGGTAAATTAAAAAAGGAATGTCTAACCATGCAGGGTTACCAGTGCTTATTTAAGGGCAGATTTAAGGCAGTAGATTGTGGAAGAAATGGGGTATGAATTAATTTATCTGGATGTATTTGGAGCATGATGTCTTTCAGTAGATTCTGGTGTTGCAGGGCAGTAGCGTATTCACTTTTTTTTTGTATGAAGTTACATAAAGCTGTATCATGAGATCTGCTGGAGCTAATGTTTTAAGTGGGTGGTAATTTGCTTCCTGCTGGGGTTATGGCATTTATGTGGTTATGATCTAACTGTGTCATGAAGGATGTTGCAACCAAAGCTTACATGCAAGTAATGTAGATTATTTTAATTAATTGAGAGCTGCTCTGTGATAAGCGCATAGAAGTAAATTTGGCTGATTTCAATTTTGGTATAGTAGTAGTTTTGGGGAACGTGGTGGCATATTCCTTGCTTTTTTTTTTTTTACAAGAAACATCTTAAACCATCACAACCTAGACATTCATACAGTTGTATAAATGAAAACAAACTACGCCAAAACACTCCCATTTGCAAACATTATGCATCACGTATCTACCTAATTAATTTCAGTTAGACGTTAACTAGCTCACTCAAGTCTTGCTTCTTTTAAACCTCATTCCAGCATTAAATGTGTTCCTACAATTCCCATTTTTTCCTATGTAGTTGGCTCTTACTCTTTTTCTAAAGATCTCAATTTCAGTTTTATCTTTACTATATTCACTGCTTGTAGTGTAGTTGGTTTAGATTTTGATTTCCATTTTCTAGTAATTGATTTTTTGGCAGCCACCATAATTAGACACAGCAAGGCGTTACCATTTGTAGTAATTTCCAATTCTGTATCATTGCTCAGAAAAAAACATCTTTGTCACAACAGTCTGCCACCCAGCATCTCCGACAGTGCATCTGTCATGAAATCCTTAAAGTCCGTCAACTCACTGCACTCCCAGAAAATATGTTCCCAGTTAATCTTTCTTCCCTGTTACACCTCCAACATATGCTTTCTACCTGAGAAAAATTCTCTGGAGTCTACTTGGACTATAAAAGTATCTATCTATGCAAACATTTCCAAAAATCGTAAATCTTCTAGGTTTTGTTGCATATTTGGAAGACATACATATATCCTCCCATTGTTTTTTGTGTATTGATCATCCAATCTCTCTTCCCAACCCTTTCTAACCTCCTCTGATTCTTGTAGTTGTCATCAAATATTTTATATACTCTACTTATTATTCTTTTTTAATGGCAGCTTCTGTTGTAAATTCTACTAAAAACTCTACTAGTGCTGGTCTTTCGTTTTAGGACCCCCTTATTTCTTTCTCTTTGCCTATACTCTGCCTTCCCTGTCAAGGATTGATATCAGTCTCTAACATTTAGTCCAAATAGAACGGGAAGATACCAATAATTTTATCATCTTTCCCTCTCTAGTTATTTGCTCCCAGTACCTTGGTTCCTTTGCCAGTTTTCTACAATAAATTCCAGCCCCCTTCTTGCCTATTGTCTATATCTGTAATTGCAGCCATCCTCATCGTCAGAATCTCCTTTCTTCATTCTATATTGGCTTATTTCTTAGGATACTTTCTGCTACATTACGGATGTAATAGTCTGTGTGGTTATTGTTATTCCCCTTATAGGCTTGTATCCAAAATCCCAGTCTCTACTTATTTGAGCTTCCCCTCCATTTCAGCATCATTCCTTTCCACTTTGTCCCTTTTGTAGGATGTCCACATCGTTACGAAATTCGATTATGGCTCGTAGTTTGCAGTCATCTGCAAATTTAGTTAGCCAAAGACCTTCTGTGTTAGCCTGTACTTCAGAGAAGTAGATACCAAACAGGAGAGGACCCAGGACTGCACCCTGTGGTACTCCACTTGTCACTGGTCTGAAGTCTGATTTGGAGTCTGCTACTTTCACAGTGTGGGTTCTGTCAGTAATAGGGATTTATACCTAGTTTAGTGAGTTTATCTATAATTCCAGAGTGGGGATGGTGTCGAATGCCTTGGCTAGATCTAGATAGGCTGTGTGAACCACCTTACCCTCACCTATGGCTTTGGTGACTACTTCAGAGAAGTCTATCAGGTTTAGGAGACATGATCTGCCTTTTACAAACCCAAACTGTATGGGGTCCATAGTTTGGAGATCTCCAATGTCTTTGTTTATGAGTTTCATGATGATACGTTCCATGGCCTTGCAGACGAGGCTCATCAGGCTAATGGGTTGGTAGTTCCCGGGGTCTGTTGTGGTCAGGAAATCCTTCTACATGGCACACCTCATCACAAAAGGTTTCTCATCCAGAAAAATAGAGGTCATTGTTCCCCTCTACTCATGACTCATTACACCCATTATAGAGTACAACGCCCCTTTTGGTATGTACCTCACAAAACATCTACATCAACTGGAAAGGCCAGAAAAATACCTCACAAAGAGGATTACTGGCCTCAAACAGATGCCTTCCGCAGACAATTTAAAAAAACTCCAGCTTTACTCCGTCGCATATCGCCTACTCAGAGGCGGTCTCTGCCTAACATACAAAGCTATTTTAAACCCAGAGCTGTTGGACATGCTCCACTTAAAGAAATCCCAGTCACTCCGAGCTACACGCTCTAGGGACCTAAATCTTGTCACATCAATAAACTGAACAAGCTGGAGGGATAGATTCCTGTCCCAGAGACTTCCCATACTCTGGAACAGACTACCTATCTCCTCATTAGCACTCCTCAAGAAAAATCTTGATGATTAGATGGGTAATAGGAAATTCACCCCGGGGGTCACTTCTGTGGTTCTGCTTGACAGGGGCACATGAAAATAATTTTCTTGGGTGGCGAAAGCCAGGTTACCTTTTTGGCTAGGCTTGTACAGGCACTAGGGCCAATAGCGTAGTACCTACCTATGAACCTATGAAAATGTTGGAAAGACTGTACACATTCTGAATTCAAAGAAATTTTAAAACTTCTATCTTTCATGTTTGAATTTAATGGTAAAAAGAATAGAACTTAAGAGTCTTGAGATTTATATTTATTTATTTTGCAAACAATTGTTTGAGAGGGGGATCCCCTAATTAATTTATATGGAGAAAAACTGAATGTTCTTCTGACGCTTTTGATTCAGTGATTGTGATTGTGCTCTCCTCGGTGATTTTGCTAAACAATTGTTTGATATGTCAACTGCCTTTAAAACCAGGCTAATATGTATCTGTGCCCATCCTTGTGTACAAGGGAGTGTGGCGAAACAGCTTTATTAACAACTTCTGTATAAAATGGAACAAAAACCATATTCAAAGTGAGTATCACAGAATCATGGAAACCATTTTCTTGATGCAGCCCACACTTTTACTAATCAGCTGTAACTGTACCTAGGGGTATGCAGGGTGTAACTGTACCTAGGGGTATGCAGGGTGTAACTGTACCTAGGGGTATGCAGGGTGTAACTGTACCTAGGGGTATGCAGGGTGTAACTGTACCTAGGGGTATGCAGGGTGTAACTGTACCTAGGGGTATGTAGGGTGTAACTGTACCTAGGCGTATGTAGGGTGTAACTGTACCTAGGGGTATGTAGGGTGTAACTGTACCTAGGGGTATGTAGGGTGTAACTGTACCTAGGGGTATGTAGGGTGTAACTGTACCTAGGGGTATGTAGGTGTTTCTCTTTTTATATACAGTCCTCCATAGACAAAAGTGCCATTTGTACAGTTGTGTGAAATTGTCATTTTTGCACAAGGTGGTTTGAATAGACATTATGACTTCTCGTTATGATAACTGTCTGTTTGCAAAGACAGCAAGCATGTCTTCCCTCATCTTTTATGTACCACATGGCTGATGTGGTGTTTCTGTTTCTTTCAAGACAGAGGTTGTTCCATGTTTTTGAATACTTTGGGGTAGAGTGTGCCATTTCACTCCTCATTCCTTAAACCTTAAGATGTAGAAGACAGGCCATCATGCATAGTTCCAATCCTCCACTGCCATTGTCGGTTTTTGTAATCTGAAGTTAGACTCCTCATTCCTTAAACAGACAGCCCATCATGCATAGCTCCAATCCTCCGCTGCCGTTGTCGGTTTTTGTAATCTGACGTTAGACTCCTCATTCCTTAAACAGACAGCCCATCATGCATAGCTCCAATCCTCCACTGCCGTTGTCGGTTTTTGTAATCTGACGTTAGACTCCTCATTCCTTAAACAGACAGGCCATCATGCATAGTTCCAATCCTCCACTGCCATTGTCGGTTTTTGTAATCTGAAGTTAGACTCCTCATTCCTTAAACAGACAGCCCATCATGCATAGCTCCAATCCTCTGCTGCCGTTGTCGGTTTTTGTAATCTGACGTTAGACTCCTCATTCCTTAAACAGACAGCCCATCATGCATAGCTCCAATCCTCCACTGCCGTTGTCAGTTTTTGTAATCTGAAGTTAGAAAGGCATGCCAGGAAAGCATCTGCTAAATTGCATTACAATCATCTGGTGAAATACTGACTCTGTAACGTATATTCTTTTATCTGCTGCATTTCATTTTATGGGGTCCTGGCAGGAGTAGGTTAAGGACAGTATCACTGATATTAGAGCTTGTAGTGAGCAATTTTACTGTATGATCCACTAGACTGTTATTAACAAAACGTATGAAATACTGACCATGTCCGTATTTAGAACTGTAGGCATGCTAATCAATGCTTGACTAGTTTGTGGACACTAGCACAAAAGTACTTGGTTGCATATTTAAACCTTCAGTGATGTTAAAGGGACAATCCTAGTGTCAAGAATTCGGATCAAACAACATCTTACAAATGCTACTCCCACTTTAGCTATGTCATTCCCATTCCCACACACAGTCTCTCTTTTTCTTGTATTTCTTCAATTCCGGTCTTCTTTGTACTCTCAGTGTAAACTGGTGTCGGTTGTAATACTTTGCTAATTACTTCATGCTTGTTTCGTTCTGGATGAGTAAGCTATTACTTTGTCTTGGCAAGAAAGTCCACAGCATTTTCCACTCTGAGTGCTGATTTATAAGGGAAGAATGCTGTGGTTTTATTATATATCGTTATATGTCAGTGTGAAATGTCTGTAACTGTATTCTTGTTTTAGTCTTATTTTTGGAATTGTATTGGTTCAGATAGAGGTTCAAGTTTGAATGTGCTGCAACATTAGATCAGTTTTACATACTGTTGTGAACCTGACTATCTAAAGCTGACTATTTCCATAGGCCACTTGCTCACCTCTGTCAGCTGTTTCAAGTGAAACCCTGGAAAAACAGTTGTCCTTTACGTACATCTGCTGGTCCAAAATTTGCGAGGGCATTTCTTGTGCACAGCCCTCTTCAGGTCATCACTCACATTTTCTATTGGATTTAGGTCTGGGATGTTTTTCTGTGTAAGAAAAGGCTTCTGTCTTGCAACCCTACCCCATAGTCCAGACTCAGTAATAGTAATAGTGTTATACAATTTGACTGAATTACTCAGGTCTTCTCCATACTGATGATACTGAGTCTGTGTTACAGAGTCTGTGTTACAGAACAGTTGCACAATGTAATGTAATGAATGCCTACACAACAGGTTATGTGCAGTAATTATCACCTGTATCTCAGCCTACATACCTTTGCAGTAATGAAAGGAAGGTCATTATCAGATTAACAATACGTGTAGTTACAATATAGCAGTTGGTCATTATCACTTTTCTGGGAAAAGTCTCAGCTGCTGTCGCTGTTATTCACTTAAAGGAGTACAATGGGTTTCTAAAATGAATTCCTCAACTTCCCTGCCTTTTTCCTCCCTATTTACACATTCCTGCATAAACAAACAACAAAGCATCATTTAAAACATTTCAATTCCCCTCACTTTTCTGAAACAAGCCTACCTTAGCGTAAAGGGATTGTTTCCCTTTCAAAAACATTCTCTCGCATTTCAGTTAAGCATGCTGGAGTCCCCCAATTACTGACGTCATCGCGGCCAGGCAGTGGAGGTATTTTTTTTTAACAGTTCCCTCCCCCGAGGTGACATCACCACGGCCGGCCTCTGGTTCTCGGTCAAACAATCAAATCCACCCATTCTGTGATGTCACAGCTGCCCTGTCCTTCCCCCAGCCTTGGAGTGATGCAGCAGTGTAGTGGTGCTTGTTTGGCAGCTGCAGTTTTACGGACTGGTCTTTGAAGACAGAAGTGAGATATACATAATGCATAAATGGCAAGAGGAGGCATGTTTGGGGTAGTATGCGTAGCTGCAGGAGTGTTATGATAGTGGTGAGATGAGTGGATCTGGCTGCAGCTGCAAGTAATGTTGTGGTGTGAGTGGACCTCTGTGAGGCTGGCTACCGTGAAGTGGTACAGAGGCTTGTCACGATAGTGCAATATGCAGTAGTTGCTGCATATGCACATTGTAACCAAAAGCCAGCTTGTGAATACATCATGTAAGTACTGCCTTTTGACTGCTGCTATATAGTTAAGTGTATGCATTCATCTTCTCCTGTACTGACAGGTATTGGACAATAACAGGCAAGTTGGGATGTCACGTGGCACTATGTGATGTGGATAATGCTGGCTGTAGAATGGATGAACATGAGAAATGAGTGGTGGCTGCTGTATTTTACAGGGTGTGAAGAGATTGGATTGCTGTCCCAAAAATACTAAGGTAAGAAACTTTAAGTCAAACAGTTTGATACTGCCTGATATAGGAATTATTCAGTAGTAGTGTAGTAACACCGATGTTTGGAAACAGAGAAATTTGGTATGCATACTTGTACATTCTGCATGGCGAATGACGCTTAGGTGGTGTATCGCTTGCATACTTCTCTTGTATTTGCACCAGATACCGCTAGTGTGCAGTGCAGGAATAAAAAGATTAAAACATTACCCTGGTATCAGAGGTGGCAGTGCAACATATTCATAGTGGCTTAACCTGAGAGTAGCTTTAAACAAGCACCATGTGAAACCTGAACAACCACCTAGAATTATTCAGTGCAGCTTCAACACCTTAAGTCTGAAAATGAATTCACATACTCACATGAACAGAGGTAGCTGCATCTTGATGGCTAAAGGTGTATGGGCATGTCGGGTGGTTACTAACTGCAAAATTGGTATGTAGTGGTGGGGATATTTGGAAGGCATGAGCAAACACACAAGTGTATTAAAGCCATAGCACCAATTGAACTGGAGTCTGGCACATATTTAGTAAGGGATTTAGTTCCATGCACAAATATTTCAACAGTGATTCTTTGCAGTGGCATCCTTTATCTGATTCAAGGTTAATTAACCTTTATGTCCTTTATATAAAAAATAAATAAATAAATAAAATGTACTTTTTTTAGAAGTGACTACTGGACACAAGAAAAAGGAAGGGGAAAATATAGCACTGTTTGTATGTACAAAGACAAATCCAGGGACACTGCAAAAGGTTTTTTTTTGCAAACCAACCAGTGGAGTAAAAAAATATGTAGGCAAACCCTGAATACCAACACACTTTGCACACATGTAAATCATTTTTAACAAGGTGGAAGCATGAAGTGATACCTTAAACACTTACATTAATAAAGATCTAAAGTGGTTAATAATGTAAATGTTTTATTTAGCTCACTGGTGCAAGACCTTACAGGAGTTGCTACATAAACTGGATGCGAATGCAGTCAAGTAAGGCCATGGCTATAGTGCAGCAAAAAAAAAATGTCCCCTGTAACAAAGGAAATGCTAGAACAAAGATTGAATTACATGAGTCAAGCACCCTGCTGAGATCTGCCAGTCAATGGAATTACCAAGTCAAATTACCCTCAGGACTGACAGCTAGGGAAGCTAAGTGTTACAGGGGAGGGGAGAAATAAAAGGACTGGAATTCATTGTCTCACAAATTAGTGCCATTTAAACTAAATTATAAAAAAAGGCAGCAGTAAACAGCACTTTGAGTGTGTTCTGTGACATTTGCACTGTTTCTGTTTTAAGTAGTCATTCAGCAGCAGGGAATGCTACTTTCACTGTTCTATTTTACTCAGAACTTTGTACGCATGCAACATCTATGAAATGATAGGAGCTTTAGGCAAACGGAGGCCTGCATGATGTAACATTTGTGAGCCAAACAATGATTTGTGGGATACTGAGTGGCAACCTGATTTATCCAAACCACGTCAATATGCTGGCCTCCAGGTGGTTAGAGTCTGGAATTACATATAAAAATATTTAAAATCCTGTAAATAATCCCAGAGTGCTGTTAAAGTGTAGGAAACATCATGCCATGATGTTTTAAACATGTTTTTTGAGTTTGTGGGTGTGGTACTCCTTTAAATGAAGGCTAAAACTTCTTACTTGAAAACTGGAACATAGTCTAGACTTTTCTTAACTTTAAATCACATAAAATAAGATATCAGGAACACCTGACATACAAGTATTTGTAGCTAGCAAACAAGTGTACATGTTTTTATCCCTGTACAGATTTATTATGTCTCGAAAATGTGGTCTGGCTTCTGTATTTTTTTATAACTGTTCCTTCTGTACTGTTTATTAACACTCAAGAAGATCCAGTATTGAAAAAATATGTGATTGGCTTTCATCATTAAACAGTTTGATTTATTAATTAATCAACTTAAGCGTCATTGGATATAGTAAGAATACAGACCTCACTCTCACTGCCCTGGTTACTATAGCCTTAGAACACCTTTGCTCACAATGTGGCCTGCAAGGTCATTACAGTTTGCTCTGACTTCTCTTTATGTCTGTATCAGCCTTGTTGCAGCCCAGAATGTTTATTTGTCCATATTACATTGCTGCTCAGATTTGATCATCAAGCCCTTTTATGCATTGCTGGCCTAGTTCTGTAGTCTGTTTTACCAATTGCTTAGATATTTTTCATTGATCCAAACATAAACAAATTAAATAAAACAAATATGAACAATGTTTCTTACTAGAAAACTATCTGACTGGAGAGTGCCTAAATGAACTGTAAATGCATGTCTGTTTTGATTGTTGTGTGTGTTTAACACAACAAAATGTCAAAGCTGTTACTTAACTTTCAAGAATCTGCTAGAAGATTTGATTTTGCATGCGCTAAAAATGTATACCTTTCATAGGTATCGTTTAGTAGAACTAACTACCTTACAGACACCTGTATATTTCTGACACATGAAATGCTGTCATTACCTATGAGGATATGCCACTGTATGGTGCAAACTTAATGCAACTACTTCTTAATTTTATTTTTTTATTTTTATTTATTTACTTATTTATTTATTTAGCAACCGTATTTCCTTTTTATCAGTATGGCCTTTGCATGTATGGTATTTGACAACTTTTGCCAATATTCGGGTAGCACGAACAGGGACTAAACAGAATCCTTACTTACTTTACTTCTTCCTTCTCAACTGCCAGTGCTCACAATTACTCCCACCTCCCCCAAGCAAACTAACCCACACTACTTAACTGACATCTCAACAAAATGATATAACATTGTACAATGCCCCATTTATTGCACAGGGATGCACTTTCAGTGCAGGCTGGTGCAAATTACAGAGGCCTGAATCAGGAATTACTGTAATTCTTTCTTTCCAGGCAGAAGAGCTCTGGAGCACAACACCAAGCAAATCAGTTCATTCTGTTGAACTGGCATCTCTGCAAATTTTGTAAAAGGCTGTGCAATGACTTCTTTACTGCAAGATGGATTCCCTACATTTCTAGGTGTCTTAGACTGACTTGTAGTATTCTGTGATCAAGGCATGCTAGGTATGGCACTGTTATAGTTCATTTTTTATATCACTAAAATTAGCAACTTTTCAAGCAATGTATCTACTGTTACACTACAAAACTCCATCACTTTGAAGTACTCAACAGACTAAACTGGACGATCTTCAAAATAAATAAATAAAAATCTATCCTTACATTCATCTGCAAAGTACTTTAAATTCACCAGGCTTGTGTTAAACCACCAGCAGGGAGCAAACATTGACTCTTCAGAAGGAAAACATCTAGCAACAGAGGGAACATCCTACCAAAGCTACCTTACTATACTCTAGAAAGGAATAATCTTCCGCTGGGATACAGATCAAGGAAAAGTAAAAAAGCACAATTTAGAAAATCATCCAGACACACATGCAACACACTGAAACTCATATGGTATCAGCATATACTACTATAAGAAATTATTTATCCTTCCTAACCCAGCAGTCTCTTAGCATTTTATAAATATGTTAATTCAGTTAATAAGATAACATCAATTTACACAATTATTATTGATGATATTACCATATAAGATGCACTTGTGATTGCCAGTGAGTTTAATTAATTCTTCTCAAATGTTAGTCAAGGTGTTTGTGACTATAAAATTCATATTGATTAAATTCCCATTTTATGATTTCATCAAATAGTACTGAGAACTCCATATCCAAAGCATTTAATAAAATTAAGAAATGTATGTCCACAGGACCAGATACAACACCAGGGTATTTACTACTGAGTATTACAAATGAAAAGTTTTCCAGGTCTACAATTATGTTTCAGGAAATTTCTGGATAATGGGGCCATCCCTAATAAACAGAAACTATCATGCATAACTCCAGTTCATAAAAATTATAGGAAAGATCTAATTGAAAATTACAGACCAATAAACTTAACATTTTTACTCTGTAAAGGCTTTAAAAGAGGCTTGTTAGATCTAACTGAGGGCAACAGTAACAGCTAATCAGGATCTGATACAGACAAGCATGGCTTTATCAAGTGAAGATCAACTTTGAGTTACCTGGCGAGTCTCTATGAACAAATAACTATCAGGTGTAATATACTTGGACCAAGCTAAGGCATTTGACTATGTTCCATTTCAGACTATTTATAAAAGTTTAATTGATAGTAACGTTAATAGATATAAGCTGGATAATAAACTGGCTGACTGATAAGATGAAGATGTGTTACAATACAAAAAGAGTATTCAGACTATTTAACCATTAAATCTGGTGTTCCACAGTACTTATAGGAACACTAAATTATTGATACACAAATATGCTGATGATTACAAAGCTGGGTTTATACTGCAAAATGAATCTGACACTGATGAACTCAATAAATATTTATTATCTCTGAGTAAGTGAGACTTGACACTGACCTTAGAAAAAATGCATACTATTAAACATATCCAAGCTAAGTCTAACAAAATTCATGATGACTGCTGAAGGGGTCATTGGGGGAATGTTTCATTTTGATGTCATGTGAGTGCTTGTGCAGACATAGACAAACTGCTGAAGGGATCTTTGGGGCCAAAAATAGGGACAGGTTTCAAATATTGCTCTTATAAAGTTTAGAATTAAAACATTGCTAGAATAACACAATTTGAATTACTATGCATTTTTTGAAAGAAATGAAGTCTGAAAGACAGATGTATGTCATTATTTAATGAGCCAGTCCTCACCAATTTTCCAGAAAACCACAAAAGTTATGAAGTAAAAATCTGAACATTTTGTAAAAATCTAGAAAATTGAGGAGTATGGTCAAGGGCCAGGACTAACACTGCTTAATACTCCGAAAGTCCATTTCGAAATTAAAATTAATTAAAAGTGTTCTTTGATCAAGTATAAGAGAAAACAGATTAACATATTTTGTTAATCTGTCTGTTGAGCATGAATATGCAAAGAAGACAAAGTTTGACAAAGTTATTGATAAATTTGCAGAAGTTAAGGCTCAAAAACAGAAATTGTAATGTTCTATACTGCTACAAACCAGTTTGTAGAATTAAGTTTTTCAACAATACATTAATATAATTTTTTTCCTTATTTACAGCAATATTTTCAATATAAAGTTCAATAAAAGCAAAATTTCACTGTTTTGTTTTCTGGCCATTATTTTGTTTCATTTCGTAACTATTATTGAAAACAACTGTCATAGAAGAGGATAGTGTTAGGAAAAAAATCACCGCTTTGGAGGTGTTAAAAAGGAATTCAGCTCTAGGTATCAAACATGCTAGGTATACCACTGACATTTTGCAAGTTGTTTCATATTTATTCGTATGTGCACTGTTTTATATATGTATAATGGAATTCGTCCAAATACCTCTGAAAATTGGCCTGGCCCAGTGGGGTTATCCCAGTCAACAAAATATAAACCTATAAATAAAATACTGTTGTATTCTGCTGAGGAAAATGCTGTCTATCCTTTTTAAATTACTTATCAAAGAAACTGTTACTAGACAGAAATGCTATTTTTTTCTGAGATAACGCCTGAGTTCTGTTCTAGTTAAGCAACTTGTTTACAGCAAAAGGTGATATCAAATGCGCACCATTAAGATGATATATTAAAAATTGTCTGAAACTGCTTTTACTATTTTCCCCTGAAATACAGTGATCTTAGACTTTTATACTTATATTATTGGAGTGTGGGGAATATTAACTGCTGATAGCCATAACTTTGGTAGAGTACTGCGTAAGAGCAAATGTTCTGTTTGCGAAAAGGAGTGGAAAATAACTAGTCACTCACTTAAGATGCCATACCAAGCTTGTAAGTATAAAATCAACATATTCCTCACAGGACCACAAGTATATTTTTAATGTTAAGGACATGCTTCTGAAAAAATTACAGAGGATTTTTTTTAAGTGAGCAGTCACATGTATATAGCAAGAAATGATTCTGAATTTATTAGAACTGAATCAGAGCTCTATCTTCTAATTGGTGTCATTTGCAAACCACATTAAAGTTTTTCATTTTACTTATGTGTAAATGTGTAAATGACAGACGACAATATTAATAAAAGGTGACTAATAGCATAATTAAGAGTCAGCTATAATGACACCAACCAACTAAAATGCAGTAGTTCACTTAGAATTCATGACATTATACAGGCTGGACTGGCTACAGTTTCCTTTGGGAGGTACAGATGGGATTGTAGACATACATTTTCATTCCTTCATTATGATTGCACCTGTGATTAAATCCTCAAACCTCAAAAAATCAGTGCACAACATTTTTAGCACATATGAAGAGATTTATAAATGGCTTTTTGGTTACATAAATACTTATGAATAAGCTCCCTAACTGGAAAAATGCTTGACTAAAAGAGTTTAGCAATTTTAAGTTGATAGCAAAAGGAAATTATCTGTTTTTTTTTTTTTTACTTTTATCTTGTCTCTTTGCTTTGATATTTCTTATTGCAACTTGTTTTTTGTATGTCTATTATTCTTAGCCGAGTAACAGTCTGCGCAAGAAGTAAGCTTGCAATATAAAGAATTTTTCAGATTATTAATTGTTGCAGTTAAGATCAAAATAATGCAGCCCTCATTTTTACTAAAGCATTACCGCCCTTTTCAGAATAAATAACCAGTCATTTATCTCTTTTCATTTTTAGAACATTACTCACACAATACATCAGTACTATTTACCTGAGCTACGAGTCTGTTTTCTAAGGCCTATCATTTACCATTGTATCAGAAAATGAAAATATAGTCAGGTACAACAAAATGTTCTTAAAAATGTGTTGCTTGGAAGGTAAAGCAGAACAAGCATTCTTTTTTTTAATTTTTGTAATAATAATAATACTAATAGTAATACTAATACTACAACAACTACTACTATTACTACTACTACTACTACTAATAATAATAATAATAATAATAACATACTTGTAGATCCTACTCTACACAATTTTTCCCAGTGAGTACTGGAGTTCTCCAGCTTTTACTTCTTAGTTCTTTCCATGGGAGTAATGCGATTTATCAAAGAAAAAATGCTAAATCTAACCAGTATGCAAAAACTCCACCACTTCCATCTGCTGATGTTCTCCACACAAAGTCTGCCAGCTCTTTCAAATTTTCTTTCATTCTCTCTGGTCTTAGATAAATAAGAATGCTTTTTGATTCCAAGATGGCTGCCGACTAGATTGGTCCCTACTCTCTGAGCTCCTCACAGATATTTAATTTCTAGTGATTTTTATAACTTTATATCAAACTTTTTCCTCAGTTTTTTTTCAAAAATCATTTTATAAATCCTCTTCTACGTATTTGGATTATTTTTGGCTTGGAACTTCTGATCCTGGGACTTATTTTACCTCAGAACATCTCTGATACTACAACTATTGGGCCACCTGCTGCTTCAGGCTATTCCTGGATCCTGACATCCTGTCAAGTGCACTTCATTCCGGAGCATGGCTACAAAATCTGACTCCATGGAGACTCAACCCACAAAGGCCAAATTTTCTTCAATGCTCTCTCCTGAAAAAGACTCCAGTTCAAAAAGATTAAGGACATCCAAACAATCTACTGAAACTTCCAAAGTAAGTAATAAAGAATTAATTGACTCAAACTTTTACTTAGAAGAATTAAAAGTAGCATTAAAACCTATCCAAAGTGCCATCCAAAACTTTTCAGAACAGTTTGCAGATTTTAGTAAAACTTTAAAACAAATAAATGACAGAATGGACATGATAGAAAATAGAAATACAGCTCTAGAGATAAAAACTGATACTTTGGAAACTGTTCTTAAATCTAAAGATAAGATTATTTCTGATATACAAACTAAACTGCTGGATTTGGAAGCCAGAAGTCGAAGAAATAATATCATTATCCGTGGCTTGCCAGAATCTTATGACAATAAAAATTTATTATCTGTGACTAAAGACATTTTTGAAGCACTGTTAAACTGTGAAACATCCTCAAAATCTATAATTGTAGAGAGAGCACATAGAGCTTTACGTTCCAGACAAGATTCTTCTACACCAAGGATTATCTATACTAAATTACTAAACTTTCAAGACACTTTCCAAATACTGGAGACAGCGAAAAGTAAAAAACAATTTATATGGAAATCTCACAAACTGTCATTTTCCCAAGACCTTCCTTCTCAAATAAAATTAAACAGACAAAAACTTGCACCTTATTGTGCTGATTTGATAAAAAGAGGAATAAGATTTCGTATGTCTTATCCAAATACTTTGTCTTTTATAGTTAATGAAAAAAGATTTGTGTGTTCTGAACCAAAAGAAGCTAAAGACATTTTTGTTAAAACTTTTAAAAAGCTACCAGAAAATGTGTCATAATATGTCACTCTGAATGAATTTTAAAATATGTTACATTACAGTCATATTTCATGTTTTAAATCACATATGTTGGTTATCATCTAACTTTATTTTTCTTTTTCCCTAATATGGTAAACAGAAATGGAGTTATAATGCTAATTGTGATTAACAAAGTCTAATATACCTTACATACATATATTTTACAGACATGGGAAATGTGGTCATGTTGTTTTTATTTATTTAAAATGCCATATAGCTATTTTTTTTCTCTTTTCTTTCATTATTCATCAAGAAAATCCAGTTTCTTTTTAGTTTGTGTTAATAAGATCCCTTTGCAGTAGTGCGATTGATGGAGGGAGAAATTTGCGCATCTTGAGACCTTCAGAAGAGAAAATCTTCTCCTGAAGCGCCAGCTGCAACTGTGTGCAGCACGCACCTTCTAGGAATGCTCCGAAGATGTGGGTGACGTCATCATTCACTGCGAGCAGCTGGTAGCGCCACATATGTAGTGGTGTGTATCTTAAATAGACTGTAAGCGACAAAAAAGTATTTACTTCTCATTTACACACTGATAGTTTTACGGCAAATATGCAATCTGCATTTTTTACTTCAACGGAGGTTATTTGCATCTCTTTTATAAGGATTACCCATATTTTCCTTTTTAAGACACCAATCCGAGTAAAGTCACTCGGTGTCTAATACGGACATATGTTCATTCTTTAAGACAGGTTAGTTCTATTGTTTATAACCATATAAGAGTGAAATAACAAACATAACCATTTTAAAGCTATAGTAGTATTAAACAAGACATTTATGCTTCACTGCTTGCTTGTTTATTTAGCAATTTGACATATTTTAACAAATATAGTGTGGGGAGAATGTGCATTCAAGTTATGTTAAAGAAAATATTTCACTCGGTTGAAAATTTAGTTAGGTTTAAATTTGAGCTTGACGGCTATATCATATATGTTATGAATGACTTGATTGAGTGTCTTAGATTTTGTTTATTTTGTTTTGGATTGGCAAGGGAGACGCAGAAGAGAATGTATTTAGTGAATGAAATATTTAATATTCTGTTGTCATGTTGCTTTTCATATTTAAAAAAAAAGGGCAGTTTAACCTTATATGAAGAAGATTTATTGTCACTAATATCTTAAAATAATTCTTTCAAAATATATAAATTTGCAACAGTTTACAAGAGATTAGGTACTGTTCAGTGGTTTTTCTGTATGTACATATTGTGCCACTAGATGGCGACAAAATACATGCATTACACAGTAAATGCTGTGAGATATTACCTATACTAGCAGTCTTGTCAGTTAGCATTCATTCATATGGGTTTGAAGTATAAAATCTAAGTCTCATAGAGAAAATACTTGCCACATTAGAAGTAATTTTAAATAAATATACTTTAATTTCAAACATTTCTTATAATAGTTATTTTTTAAATGAATACTGACAAAGTCATTATAGTTAATTATATGAATATAGATAGTTGTGTAATCTTGTTTTGTTTTACTCTATATATAGACATCTTTTTATATATAACTAAATTAATAGCTTATATTTGATTTATTTACAGTCAGTTTTTCATAGGATTATTAATTTAGACAGTAATGTGATTATATTGGTCTTTTTATAGTAACATATGTTATTTTAAATAGGTTTGATTTTTATCATAAAGGTTCATTATACTGATATGTTAAGTACTTGAGGAAATCCATTTATCACTATATAGTTTTTTACCTAAGAATAAGAGCTTGTAGCTAATTATATTAAGTAGGGATTGAATATGTTGGACATCTTGAATTTAGTTTGTATTGTAAATAGGTTTAGTAATATATTACTGATTTTAATTTTTGTTAGGTTAACATTGAGTATTCTATATACAAATTTCATACTTTTACGACCTATAATTTCATTATTTAATATAGTTACATTCCATCTTCCTTTATTATTAGGTGTTTGGTGGGTAGGCACTAGGGGTAGGATAAAGGATATAAATAATTCTCATAATACTTTTGATTCTATTTTTCTTTTACAAGAGATTCTTATTAATGTGATGTCATTTTTAAATACGGTTCATTTAAAATCTGTTTTTTTTAGCTTTTTCAAATGTAATGATTTAACTGTGGTTTGGATTCTAATCTGTGGTTTCAGGGCAGTATCAATAACAATGGTAAGCTTAGAATATGACAATTGACTTAATTTTAGATTCCTGGAATGTTAGAGGTATTCAAGACAAAGCAAAAAAGTCATTATTGTTCCATTTGATTTTCAAGTCACAAGCTAAAATTTATTTTATTCAGGAATCCCATATTCCTCGTCTTGATTGGGATAAAGAGAGTAACAAAAAATGGATTAGGAAGATTATAGCTTCAGGGGATTCAGCAAATTCCAGAGGAGTAGCAATAATTATTAAGCAAAAATTTTTGGGGAACATTATAGATGAGAAATTTGATAATGATGGTAGATGGTGTTTATTTACTACTTCCATTAATGGTCTTGATAAACCTCTTTTAGTTTTAAACTTATATGGCCCATGTAACGCACAACATTTGTTTATTTTAAAGATTCATAAAATTCTCACATCATACAAAGACCACTATATTATAATAGGTGGGGATTGGAATGCTGTAATAAACCCAGAAATTGATCGTTCTCGCTCTGTTGTTTCCGACAACTATCAATCAACTAAGGCCCTTAATGATTTGATGGAAGATTATAGTTTAATGGACCCAATACATACTGTTAAATTCCCAAATAGAAGTGATACTTACACATACTACTCTAAATGTTACCATTCATGGTCCAGATTGGATTTTTTTCTAATTTCTGATTCTATTTCAAAATATATTTTAGATTTTAATATTGAACCTAGATTCTTTTCTGATCACTCAAGAATTTTGTTAAATATAAACATAAATAATAATACTAAAAATAAAAGCAATATATACAAATGGTCTTTAAATAACAATTTATTACAAAATGAAGAAATTTGTAAACAATGTTCTGAAATTTTACAAGAAATGGAGACCAATTTGGAAGCATCAGATATCCCTTATGACATACAATGGGCAGCTTGTAAAACTAGATTAAGAGGTTTATTTATCAGTAAAGCGTCCTATTTTAAAAAACTTTACTTTAAGAAAGAAGAGTTCTTAAAATCTAGAATTCTATCCCTGGAAAAACAACTCAGAACGAAATATGATTATTCTATAGAAAAACAAATTCTTGAAGCTCAAAAAGATTTAATCTTACTGCATCAACATAATCTATCTTTAGCTGAACAAAAGCTACTAGCTTTATACTCAGAATGGGCTCAGGTTCCCTCTAAATTACTAGCTAGAATTATAAAAGTTAACGTTAATAGACCTAATATAACATCTTTGTCTTATAACAATAGATTATATAACACAGATGAAGAAATTATTCAACTCTTTACTACTCTTTTTATGGATCTATACTCAAATTCTCCTAATACTGGTAATGAGAACAATGTAAAAACCTTCCTAGAATCTCTGCAATTTCCTAAACTAAATGATAGCCAGCAAAGTTTACTTTCAGCACCTATATCCTTACAAGAAATCTCAGATTCTATTGACAATCTTAAATCAGCTAAATCTCCTGGCCCGGACGGATTCACTCCGGAATTCTTCAAAACCTTTAAAATGGTAATTCTTCCCTTTCTTTTCAAGGTGTATAACTATATAAGACTTAATAACATCTCAGATATTCATTGGAATACTTCTAAAACTATCCTAATTTTGAAAAGTAATAAAGAAAAGTCTGACCCAGCTAACTATAGACCCATTCCTTTAATAAATGTAGACATTAAGATTCTATCTTCTATCTTAGCTAATAGATTGAAAAAAATTTTACCCTCAATTAAGATCAATCTGGTTTCATGTCTCGCAGACATGCTTGGGACAACACACTGTCCTTGGAATCTATCATTCACCTCATTAAAAAAGATGCAAACCCATTATATGCACTGATCATGGACGCATCAAATGCTTTTGACAGAGTTTCTTGGAATTTTCTTTTTCAGACCATGTCTTGCTTTAATATTCCTTCATTCTTCCTAAATTTCATTAAAATATTATACAAAGATATGTATACTAGAATCTATATTAATGGTCTTTTTTCTTCTCCTATAAAGATCACTAGAGGAACAAGACAGGGATGTCCACCATCTCCTTTTCTCTTTAATATTTATTTAGAACCTTCATTGTTATATATTATTCAAAATACTTTTCACAATGTCCCTCGGATACTCAATACCAAAATTTATTTTTCAGCTTTTGCTGATGACCTAATAATTTATTTTCAAACTCCTATTTCTGACTATAGAAAAATAACTAACTCTATTAATTACTTCTCTTCAGTTTCGAATTATCTTTTAAACTCTTCCAAAACCTTTATATTTCCTTTAAATCATTTGGTACATAATACATGTCTGTTTTTGGATCATCAGTTCCAGTTTACCTATAATATAAAATATTTAGGTATCAACCTAGAGCATAATAACAAATCATCTTCTCAAAATAATATATATAAAGTTTGGAAATTGTTGTTATCTGATATAAGCAGATGGCAGCTTCTAAATCTTTTGCTCTTATCAAAAGCTGTGATAATTAAAATGAATATTTTGCCTAAATTCCTTTATCAATTTATGTCATCTGATCAGATAATTCCGAAATCTTTCTTTGATCACGTAAATAAGGCATTGGCCAAATTTTTATGGTTCCCCAAATCTGTCAGAATTTCATACTCCAGACTATCAGTCTCTAAGGACAAAGGAGGACTAGGTCTTCCTAACTTGTATCTCTATTATCTGATAGTTTCCTCCAACAAGCTCCTCACCATATCTAATTTCAAAACTATTAATCATATAAATCACTCTTTATGGATAGAAATATGGTATAAATACATCATTTCAAAAAATATAAATCCAGCTGCTCTTCCCTTTATCTCTTTGGACAATAGTTGTGCCAAAAACTTATCCATCTTTATTAAGCAAAAAATTAATGCCTTTCAAACATTATTAAAAAATTGCAATTTAGATAAAATATCTCATTATATACAACCACTCCATCTAAACCCAAATATAATGATTGATAATAAACCTTTTGATTTAACAAAATATCCTCTTATAAAAAATCTAAAAATTGGAAACATCTTGACCTTCCATGAGTCATTGAAAGTTAATTGGAACTATTCACCTATTCTTCGTCAATTAAGACAAATAATCAAAAATAAGTTTTTATGTATAGACCCAACAGAAATTCAAATAAATAATCTCAACACAATTATCAAAATGATATCTTCATCAGATAAAATGCTCTCAAATTCCTACAAGTTGATAAAAAGCTTAACTATAGTAAACAAATGTCTTTTATCTAATACTTGGCTGAATTATAATCCTAAGATTTCTGAGTCTCAAAAACTATTGGCTATCAGACATACAAAGGATTTTATCCCTTTCAAAAAACTATTATATACCCAATTAATGATTTATAATGATGCCTATTACACCCCTTATAAATTAAATAAATTCAATCCAAACAAATCTTCATCATGCTCTTGTTGCTATCATCCCCAAGCTGATATACTTCATATTATGTGGTATTGTCATTTTTCTCATAGATTATGGACATCTCTGAAAGTCAGACTACAAAGAATGGGATACCATAAATCTACGCTATCCTGGGAATTTGCCATCCTACATATTCCTTTAACTCATCTATCAAAATTAGACACTCATGTTATCAGTTTTATTTGCTCTTTAATAAAACTTTACATTACACAAAATTGGCTTGATCGCACCAAACTAAATTGGATAACCTTTCAAAAAATGGCTTATTCATATATTGATGCACAGGGGAACATAGTTAGAAGTCCAAAAAAAAGGCATTAAAGAAGCTGGTACTGGAAAAAGTGTTAAATATTATCAACAGTTAAAGTCATCACATTGATTACTGTTTCATGATGGTATTTTTCTTACAGTGTTTTCTTTTTCTTTTTTTCTTTTCTTTTTATCTGTTCAGGTTACCTAACATGTATATAGTGTATATATTTAGTAATGTTTTATTATTATTGTTATATGTAAACTCTCCTGAATGATTGTTTTTTAGATATGAGTTGTAATATTCCTATTCAATTCTATGTACATGTACAAAACTCTTAAATGTCTGTTTTATAAAACGAATAAAAATTTATTGGAAAAAAAAAAAAAAAAAAAAAGAATGCTTTTCTCCACCAAGTACCCTTTTAATAGCCCAAACATCCTTGGACATTATCAAACTGGACTAAGGCTGCTCTGAGGTGATATATTTCCCTGTGGTACATCTGGTTGGGGACACATGGTTGAAGCAAAATTCAGTGACCAACATATATGGTTGCTGCAAATTCACTGCAGACATAGAGAAGCATGCAACTCCATGCTCACACCTTCAGTAACAAAGTGCATGGGGGTAGGAAAGTAATGTGCACTGTGCTTGGTGTACAGCACATGTTTATCCAATGACAAACTCCATGCAACTCCATGCTCACAACTTCAGTAACAAAGTGCATGGGGATAGGAAAGTAATGTGCACTGTGCTTGGTGTACAGCACATGTTTATCCAATGACAAACTACATGCAACTCCATGCTCACAACTTCAGTAACAAAGTGCATGGGGATAGGAAAGTAATGTGCACTGTGCTTGGTGTACAGCACATGTTTATCCAATGACAAACTACATGCAACTCCATGCTCACACCTTCAGTAACAAAGTGCATGGGGGTAGGAAAGTAATGTGTACTGTGCTTGGTGTACAGCACATGTTTATCCAATGACAAACTACATGCAGCTCCATGCTCACAACTTCAGTAACAAAGTGCACGGGGATAGGAAAGTAATGTGCACTGTGCTTGGTGTACAGCACATGTTTATCCAATGACAAACTACATGCAACTCCATGCTCACAACTTCAGTAACAAAGTGCACGGGGATAGGAAAGTAATGTGCACTGTGCTTGGTGTACAGCACATGTTTATCCAATGACAAACTACATGCAACTCCATGCTCACACCTTCAGTAACAAAGTGCATGGGGGTAGGAAAGTAATGTGCACTGTGCTTGGTGTACAGCACATGTTTATCCAATGACAAACTACATGCAGCTCCATGCTCACAACTTCAGTAACAAAGTGCATGGGGATAGGAAAGTAATGTGCACTGTGCTTGGTGTACAGCACATGTTTATCCAATGACAAACTACATGCAACTCCATGCTCACACCTTCAGTAACAAAGTGCACGGGGATAGGAAAGTAATGTGCACTGTGCTTGGTGTACAGGACATGTTTATCCAATGACAAACTACATGCAACTCCATGCTCACAACTTCAGTAACAAAGTGCATGGGGATAGGAAAGTAATGTGCACTGTGCTTGGTGTACAGCACATGTTTATCCAATGACAAACTACATGCAACTCCATGCTCACAACTTCAGTAACAAAGTGCATGGGGATAGGAAAGTAATGTGCACTGTGCTTGGTGTACAGCACATGTTTATCCAATGACAAACTACATGCAACTCCATGCTCACAACTTCAGTAACAAAGTGCATGGGGATAGGAAAGTAATGTGCACTGTGCTTGGTGTACAGCACATGTTTATCCAATGACAAACTACATGCAACTCCATGCTCACACCTTCAGTAACAAAGTGCATGGGGATAGGAAAGTAATGTGCACTGTGCTTGGTGTACAGCACATGTTTATCCAATGACAAACTACATGCAACTCCATGCTCACAACTTCAGTAACAAAGTGCATGGGGATAGGAAAGTAATGTGCACTGTGCTTGGTGTACAGCACATGTTTATCCAATGACAAACTACATGCAACTCCATGCTCACAACTTCAGTAACAAAGTGCATGGGGATAGGAAAGTAATGTGCACTGTGCTTGGTGTACAGCACATGTTTATCCAATGACAAACTACATGCAACTCCATGCTCACACCTTCAGTAACAAAGTGCATGGGGATAGGAAAGTAATGTGCACTGTGCTTGGTGTACAGCACATGTTTATCCAATGACAAACTACATGCAACTCCATGCTCACAACTTCAGTAACAAAGTGCATGGGGATAGGAAAGTAATGTGCACTGTGCTTGGTGTACAGCACATGTTTATCCAATGACAAACTATAGAGGTGTGCTACAGCACTCAGGAAATCCAGCACACTTTTGCAGTTTCCCTTATGATGCAGTATATGCTTGGGTGAATATTCTCCTGATGCTGCCAAGGGGGTTAGCAAACCATGTACACCATTAATAAATGCTTCATCCATTGTACACTGCATTTTCACTGCACTGACATGCTGCTGATGCCTGCCAAATTGCCTGCTGTCTCTATGTGCCTTGGGGGACATGGAGATTATTTTTCCCATATGCATTTAGTTATGGATACTGTGGATTTCCTGATGTGTATTCTGTGTGCTTGCAGTGAATTTTCAAGATCCCTTTGTCTCTGCTGCTGAATTTCACTTCAACTATTTGTCACCATTCAAATGTACTGCACGGAAATGTTTTGCCGCCTGCAGCCTGAAACCACTTTTTTTCTGTACTGTATTCTTTTACTTTTTTTACAGTGGCATCTTGCCACTTTTACAATTCCATGGCTCTTGATATGTAATCTCAGTTAAGTTTACAACTGTGTCTATCTTTCCTATCATATGTACATATATTTTTGCATTTGTGTTGCTTTTCCTGTTATGTACTTATCTTTAGATATGGCTAGTGAGAACTCCACTGAAAATGAGGCTTTCATTAAATGAATGTAAATAAATAAAATAAGCAAACACAATTGCAATTTTCTGTCCACAGAATACCTCCATGGGTGAAATGTTACCCCTGTACCTCATGCCATACTGCCTGATATAGGACTGAGACTAGTGACAGAGTGGTAAAATTCCTTTTACAATACCAGGGACTCAGGATCAGAAAGAAACAGATGAAGGCATGCATGGCTGATGATGTTCTCCTTCTTTATGACAAGATCAAAGTAAATGAGCAGGGGCAAACTTGGATAGAGGTCAAAGGTCAGTTCACATGTTAGTTTGATGCTGGTCACACACATTCAGACTATATGTATTTTAGAAAGAAAATGGAAAAGCAATTACATTCTAGTAACTGGGAGTACCACAGGAAGAGATGTAGTTGTGCATTCCCAAGTGAGATAAGAGATATAATTTTTCTAACATGCCTTAAGTCTGCCCAAGGACCTCCTTCCAGTATGCTGTGCCTTTTACACCTCTCAATGGAGACACACTCATGGCATTCTCACAAACTGCCCAAAGCAGCTCATCTCCTCATAGAGGAGAAATGGTTATACTCTGATTTCTTTACTGTCACTGTGAGTCCAGCTACCCTGTAAAGGAAAGTCTTTTCTGCTGCCTGTATCCATGATCCCATCCTCTGGCTCATAATCTGTAGATATTGATTGCTGTGACTAAGCTCTCACTTCGCCAACATACTGCAACATTACACCTGTAGTACTGTCACCACTGCACTCACATCAGTCTACTGATCCATTCTATCTCACTCATGACAAACAAGGTGGGATATTTGAACTCTTCCACCCCATTTTTATGGAGTAATCCATTCTTTTCCAGGAGAGAAGCATGGTCTCTGATTTGGAGGTATTGAGTCCCATCCCAGCTACTGCACACTCAGCAACATAGAATCTCTTCATTGCATGCTGGAGCTCACAGTCACTCTTCAGTAATGAGGGTGGGCAGTAGACTCATCAAGACACCGAACAGTGGTTGCATTTATAGTTAGTGTACGGAAGCATGGGTCTACTACAAGTGCTTTGTTTTCTTTACTTGTAACATACTTGATTTCTGCCGCTTGTTCAAAAAGGTAAGTGCTGTGACAACTAGTAGCTCAGTCTTACTTAAGTATTTACCCTTCCCAACACATGCCCCTATTAAGCTCTATATCCCTAGCAGAATTCCAACTCTAACCTAAAAACCCCACCCAGTTCCTTACTCAATTCCTTGTACACTAACTCTAAGACTACACTCCACAACCCTAAAATTAAAATCCCGAATTGCTCCTTAAACCTAAACTCCCCTCCTGCTCCCTAACCCTAAAACTCATTTTTTACTCCTTAATCCTAAACCTCCCATCCAACTCCCTAACCCCAAAACCCCCTTCTCTCTCTCTCTAAACATAAAATCCCAAAGCCACTTCCTAAAGCTAAATCCCATTCCAAATCCCTGCCTTAATTTACACTCCTACCCCCTCCCTATGTCTGCTGCACTCACCTCAGAGTCAAATAATGAGTTTGGGTAAGGTGAGTCAGCTGCTTGCTTGAACTCATATTTGAGTTTGAGAGAGAATGGCAGCCTGTATCAGCTGCAAGGCACTCAGGTCCCAGGCTTTGAGACAGTGGTCTTCAATTGCTTAGGGCCTTCATCAGGGGAGTGTACTGTTGGCCACTGTGATAACTAAGCTTGACCCCAGTCACACACACACACACACACACACACACACACACACACACACACACACACACACACACACACACACACACACACACACATTGAATTAAACTATTCAAAAAAGCTCCCTTTTCTGGGATATTGGTGAGCCCATGAAACACTCATGGCTGCCTGAATGACACCCTCTCTCCCCATCACAGACAGCTGTCATCTTGGTTCTGGATGAGGGAGGAGCACATGGGCACTATATGATTGAGGGGAGGCTTAAATGTGGGCAGGCACAGAAGCAAAAATAATCTACGAAATAGAAGGTCCAGAAGCCCAGTGAGTTACTCAGTGTATCTAATCATTCCAGTATCTGTCTCTCAACTAAAAGTGCTATATATGTCTTCCAAGAACTATCCATCTTATAATCTGTGGGTGAGGCTGTTCTGTATAGACCTTGTATTTTTTTTTTTGGAGGAATAAGCAATAAAGTAGCCTGAACTAGAACTGTAATGCGCACGTATACACATTTGACCTGTAAACTAAAAAATATACAATATATAAAATATTTTCAAGTGCAAGGATTATTATGTGCAGCTCAGCTTTACTGCACTTTTCATTATTAGCAGTGAAAATGAAAACAAAATATCTTATTTTTGGAAAAGTAAATGAGAGGCATTTAAAACTAAATAAATATCCCATAGGGGAGATGAAAGAAGAGAAAAGAATTGTAGTGTAAGTGAAAAGTTTTTACAAAACAAATGCCCATGCATATATAAAGAAGCACTTTCCATCTCTCTAAGATGCTTTCCAATGAGGTAGACAGATTTAAAATGCTAATTATATTGCTCTGCACTTTCATCTTGGAGTGTCAATGAACAAATTCAAAGATGATTGTTTACATTTAAATAAAAATAAGTGAAGAATTTCTGTCACAAATCCAAATTAGCATTCTGCTGAAATCACCATGTGCAGCTGATCTGCTACCTACAGTATCTTTACAACCTGAAATAAAACTGCCTTTTATACAAACTACTTGATCTAGTTAGCATTATTTCCTTGCTCAGTAAAACTATGCAAAACTGAAAACAATTGCTAGAATATCTTTTGTTTTTCATTGCCAACTTCTACAGCATCATTCCAGCTAAAAGATGTAACAGAGAGAGTAGTTGATGTATAGTAAATTTCAAGTCACCAGAACTGACTCAAACACCAGGGTGACCTTAGAAAGTGGGAAGGTATGCATAAGTCTTATGTAGTTACTAAAAAGACAATAAATAATAGATTAATGAAACTGCACACCATCAAAGCAGGATCCAAACAGATTCAAAGCAAATCTGACATCAGTCAAAATTTAAGGTCAAAATGGGCTGGAACATCATCTGGTATATGTTTCTCTGTACTGTGCCCAGTGATGCCAGGATAGGCTCTAGCTCCCCATAATCCTGAAATGTATTACATGGGTAATCATAAAATGAATGAATGACTGAATGAATGACAAGAGAGCCGTCTCATACAGAACTCCTCTTAGGTACAAGATTGATTTGTGGCTATGCATAATACAACATGGGTGATTTGATGAAAACAAATGGGTAACTTAACTAAACCAAAACAACTTAACTAAACTAAAATACAGCCAAAAGGCCAGTCACCCCAAACAAGCTTTACTCAAACCTTAGGGCCTTGGCTTAAAAGCCTTATTAACTAAACCAGCCTGCAGGTCACTATCAAGCTGCAGGGAATGACCCTCAAAGTGTGAATAAGAAATGGACAGTTGCAATGGTAAATTCTGCTTCACACAATGAGCATCTCTGAGCACCATTTTCTCATTTTGTATACAATGTACAACTAAATGCAGCAGGTTCCAGCTACAGCATCTCTGAGCAGGTAAACACTATTTGTAGTTGATAATTTACTGTATAACATTTGGGCTGGATTCCATAACATTTTGGAAACAGTATACCCTATCCTCAGTGAATCAGCAGCTGCACTGACCAGAGGGTAGTAGCCAGCTGTGTATACTGATTGCACCAGTAAAGATGGTAGCTGGCTCCTTGTATACAAAAAAGTCACTGTTGACTCTCAGCTGTCATTTGCTGCATGGATTCATCATGACTCTAATGCACAATGCACATGCATCACATTATTTATACATAGAGTCTTACAGCAGCTACTGTCATCTCACAAGCTATTTTTATTTATTTATTTTATTTTTATTTATTTATTTAACATTTGTTGACCGGGAAAGTCCGACTAGGTTCCACATATCCTGTTTTCAGTGGAGGCCCGGGAAGAAATGCTCCAGAAGCATGTTTTTTTTTTTTTTTTTAGAATGTGGGAGAATATTGCGCAATATGATAGGTCAAAAGTGGTAATGTGATGGAAATGTTTAGTGCTGCAAAGGTAAATGTTAGCAAGGTATGCTGGGGCTGGTGTTCTATTCCACTTTGTATCACCAACACATGGGAGAGGGTTACATGAACTGTAATCACCCCACAGTGTTGCACACTTTTATTTGCAGTATTTCTGTGAGGGATCTATGCATAAACTTTGCTCAGTATGGAAAGTGATGTGCTTGTGCTACCTAGGATTAGTGAAGTGCCTTCCTTTTCTAGGAGACAATGCTGCAAAGCGAAAGACAACAGCAATCATTGATAATGTAGGTAGAAAGCCTGACCTTAATGGAAAGTGGGCTGTGATGCTACATGGCTATGCTAACACAGCACAAAGGAACATAAGGGTTCTACGGTGAATGGATGTTTGTTCAAAAGGCAAGACTGCATCATGTGGCTATATGCAGGACTGTCACTACAATAAATATGAGTAAATGAGTGGTGTGGTTTATTATAAAAATATATATATTCATCACAAAGACAGCTTGGTTTCATTAAACAAAATATAGACTACAAAAAAAATTATGTAATTACACAATTGGATATTTAGTTAAACTGGTCAGTTCAAAGGATATATATGAAGAAAACAGCATTTGCTAAGGAATATAATTCTATGGAAATGATACCTATGCCTAAAATTATACACTGTCTAATACAGACACTCTAGGAGCAAATTAATTACACTTTCATTGGTAGTTACTAGGCATGCAGTCCAGCAGACAATTAATGAGCCAGCCCAAATTCCCAACTCCTCCAAAATACTGTCTGGTTAAGTGACTTGCTCAATGTCACATAGTGAGCAAATGAAGGCCAAGAGAATCAAACTCTGTACCACATGAAGTAGGTAATTAACAGCTCACAGCTTTAATGTTCTTCAACAACTGTCAAAAGTCGGACTTACAAAGCCTTTAGAAATGAATTTTAAACAGACTCAATTAAATCTGGATGTTTGCACTAATTCAAAAACTCACATGAATAAAAACTTGAATTTCCAAACCTTGTTAAACAGAACAAAATTAAGAAGCTCTTGTATATTTCAGGTGTATGAAATAAATTATCATACAATATTTGAACCAGATAACTTGACTGATTTAAATGTAATTTGGACACAAACAGGAAAATAGGCTTATGATCTACATTTCAGTGTGTCATTGTTTGTAATGGCCTACACACCTGAATATCGGTACTAAGATTTACCATCTTATTCATTTACATTTGTTTAATGGGAAATTCCAACTGGGACAAGCAAGACACCTTTGCAGAGGAGGCCCATGGAGAAAACTTCCAGTTTTAAACATTGATTAGTGGAAATTGGTGGTTGTTCTTTGTCTAATGTGTATAAGAGGGGAATAAGTACATATTTATTTTATTTTTATTTTATTTTACTTTACATTTGTTAACCGGGGGTGTCTGACTGAGCCGAAAAGGTCCTTTTTCAGCAGAGGCCAAGGGAGAAAAGCTCCACACAGTAAAGTAATTACAGATACATTTAGATATTTACACATGATCAGTAAACACACAAATTACAACAGACATGTTTTTTACAGTGGTATGCGGCACACCAACAGTTACAGTGGAGAGAAAAAAAAAAGAAAATATTAATTTAAAAATAAAGGTAATTAATAGATTTGTGGTGTACAGCTGAAATTTGGAACATAGGTAGAATACAAACATAGTACACAGGTACAGTACATAAATTAGCTAGTGTTTGTGAGTAAGAGTGAAAAATATTATCAAGTACTCTAGGCTTAGTATGTGTACCTTGTTATCGAAAATATGCCCGTGTTATAGAAAAATAATAAAACAATGAGTAAATAAAATTGCACAACTATTATTATTATAAGAAGAATTGGAATTCTAGAAGAGTAAAGCATACAAAGAATAGACTTCTCTGTATATGTAGACTAGCTACTTATTCTACTGTATTACTGCCTCCTAAATCATTTTTCAGTTGTGCACTTGCCTTGCTTCATTTAAAAAGTTTTAAATTGCTAATTTTGTAGAGTTTTAATTGCATTTACTGTTTAGGACTACACACTCAAATGTGTTAGTCTTTTCTGTGTTTATTTACTGTATTATTGCATTGCTTAGCCTGTTTTAACCAAAAAAAAAAAAAAAAAAACTATCTTGTTTTCTCGTTTCCCACCTTTCCTAGCCAGTCTGGATCCCAGGCTTTGCTTGTTTCAGGACTTTATTTTCTGTGTTCAGAGCTATCCAGACCTTGCTGTGGTAGAGGGAAGTCTACTGCTTACCAGTGGGAGTGGTGAGCATTGTACTGCCTATCTAACACAAGAGGAGTGGTTTCCACTTCTGAAATTGTAATTTTATTAGCCTTTTTGGGCTGATTTCTATCCCTTTCAACTTTCTGGCTTAAAAATGTGTGTGTTTGCGCACTTTTCGCATCGTGCAGCACTGCGAGGCTACAGTTAAATTATTCCAAGTGCCAAAAAGTCTACTCTTCAAATTTTCCCTTACAACTAGCTGGTTTCTCAGTAGTAGCACTAAAATCTGAACCCCTGAGTCTAGTACTTGCTCCAGAACCTGCTGGAAAGCACTAGGAAGCCTGAAACTGATAGAAGCACTCAACTCTCCTTGTCAATAAGCAGAAATTAATCATAGGCACTAAACAGCCTATAATTGCAAAGTACCTTGCAAAGGTAAGGAAAAACAGCTCTTGTACTTTACAAAAAAGCACCTAAACAGGCATGTCCAAGGGTCAGCTTCCAGTGGTTTCTCCTGTCCACCTGGTGAATCTGGGCATACTGGGTTAATGCGGCAACTGCCTCTCCTCCTACCACCCAACACTACAACCTGCGAGAGATGCACTTACATAGCCAAACTGGAAGCAAAGCTCTCTTCAGCCAAGATTGTACTAGACAGTCAAGAGTAGAAGGTTAACACCTGCACTACACTTCAAGCAACTCATAGCCCTTCAAAACCCACACCATCAACACCCACACATAGCAACACTAAACCCACATATGTGGAGGCCCTTAACATTAACCTGTCCAAGCAACAAGGATCTCTGATGCTGAAATGCAAACAAACACCAGTGTGCCACCCAACAACAGCCCCTAAGGCAAGACAATGTACCCAACACTTTAGTCATAGTTGACTTTATAGTCAGGCACACTGATGTCCCACTCACCAGGCTGAACAAGGAAAGAATTACAGTCAGCTGCCTGTCGGGTGCCAGGATCCACCATATAATGCATGCACTCAAGTCACTCCACAACAAGTACAAATACGATTCTGTCATTGTCCATGTTGGAGTGAATGACTTCAGACATACCTCTCTGGACTACATGAAAAGAGACATGGAAGAGCTCTCAGATCATGTGGCCTAGGCAGGTATGACCCTAACTCTGAGTAGCATCCTGCCTTCGCCCAGAATGATACCACAGTATAAGGACAAAATGATTGACGTCAACAATTGGCTAAGCTTCTGGTGTCATTCAAAGGGGATCTAGTATCTGTCTGCCTGGGAAGACATGATCGACAAACCACAATGCTTTGCCAGAGTTGGTCTGCACCTGTCACCTCTGGGATTCAGGTTACTGGCTAAAGCTCTTGCCACCCCATAGTGCCTTTTTTAGGCAAGGTTCAAAGGGCAAAACCACCACCATAACAGATACAAGCATGCAAAATCTGAAGGTAATGCTACTCAATGCTAGAAGTCTAAACCTCAAAATGCACTCTCTCTCAAGGCACTCCTAAAAATGGAGAACATCAATATCTGTGCAGTAACTGAGACCTGGTTCAATGCTCCAGACAGCACCCCTGCAATACCAGGCTACAACTCTTACCACACTTTTCGGCCACCAAACCAAGACTGAAACACTCAAGGTGGAGGAGTGTCCATATTCACCAAGGATATTAACACCTCCAGGCTAGTTGCCCAACACAATGCATTTGAAATTCTGCAGGTGCAACTAACACTAGGTAGGACTGCAATCCAAATTGTAGCTTGCTACAGACCCCCCACCATGCCCCAAGATTCTCACTACACCTTTCTAAACATACTGGAAAATATTAAGAAACAACCAAACACCCTAATACTGGGTGATTTCAACTACCCTACCATTAACTGGGAAAACTACTCGGGTACCAACACCTTTTCCCAAAGGTTCTTGGAATTCATAAATTCTAATGCCCTGGATTAACTAATCCATTGTCCCACCAGGGGCTCCAATATCCTAGACCTGGTCATTACCAACATGGGAGATAGATGCTCCACACCAGTGGTCACCCTCTCATTGGTCAGGTCTGACCATAAGCAAATCACCCTTGACAACCACATCCCACTCCCACCCCCCCCACCCCGTAAGGAAACCTCCGTAAAAAACTTCTCCTAAGCCAACTTCATGCTACTGATGTCAGAAGTGACAAACTTCATAACACCCATGCAGACAGGATATGAAAGTTTGACTGCTGAATCCTACACTAAGGCACTGTATGAGCACATCCACTCGTGCATGAATTGTGCCATCCCAAATAGAACCAAGATGCTCTCCTCCAAAAAAGGAAGCCAATCTTGTGCTCCCCTGCTATAAACAACTATACAACAGAAGGAAGAAACTGTTGCAGAAAAGAGGAAAATCCCAGGATGCAAAAAGCTACCTCACCAGCCTCAGTAAGAAGCTGAGATCCCTCATAAAATCCTCAAAAGCTAGTTACGAAAATAAAATTGCCAAAGAGATTCCAAAGACAACCACAAGGCATTTTATAGTTTTTCAAGAATCTAAATGGCAACGCTCAGATCTGCTCTGAATGGCATTAAATATACTGATCCCAAGGATATTGCCAATATCCTGGCAGATCAATTTAGTGCCAACTTCACCCTGCTCTCACCCCCTAAAGGGCCCATCTCAATACCAAAAGATTGCCAAATTCCAGTAATCATGACCACACAGGTAGAAACCGCACTCTCCACAGCTAAGAATACAGCATCCGTGGGACCAGATGACATCCTGGGCTGTGTACTACGTGAACTAAAAAATTAACTGGCACCTCACCTAAGTGTCATGTTTAATCATAGCCTCACCTCAGGCTTTGTGCCCACTGAGTGGCGCACAGCTACAGTTATCCAACTCCACAAGGGGGGATCCACCTTGGATCCCGGGAACTACCGTTTCATCAGTCTGATGAGCCTGATCTGCAAGGGCATGGAACGCATTATCATGTAATGTATAAACAAAGACATTGGCAACCATCAAACAGTGGACCCCACCCAGTTTGGGTTTGTGAAGGGCCGATCTTGTCTCCTGAACCTGATTGACTTCTTCGAATCAGTCTCCAGAGCTGAGGGTAAGTTGGTCCATACAGCCTAACTGGACCTCGGCAAAGCCTTTGACACCATCCCCCACTCTGGAATCATAGATAAACTTACTAAGTTGGGCATAAAACTCTCTGTCACTCAATGGGTCGCCAAATGGCTTACTAACAGAACCCAGACTGTAAAAGTAGCCGACTCCAAATTCATCTCCAGACAAGTGACAAGTGGAATACCTTAGGGTTCAGTCCTGGGACCACTCTTGTTTGGCATCTATTTCTCTGAAATACAGGCCAATACTACAGGACTCTGGCTAACAAAGTTCACAGATGACTGCAAACTGGGAGCCATTATTGAATTCCCAAATGATATGGATATTCTACAAAAGGGCCTTACAGAAGCATGTGCCTGGTGCCAGAGCCATGGGCTCAAGCTTAATGCCAAAAAATGTATTGTTATCCCCTTTGGAAAAAAAACATGTACCCATGAATTATCACATAGGTGGCAGTACACTAAACATCGAAAGTGTGAAGAGAGACTTAGGGACACAGGTGGACAGACGTCTCACCTTCAATAACCACATCACCACAACAGTCAGGAAATCTGTCTATGTGGCACTCCTCATCACTAAGGGCTTTTCATCCAGAAAAAAAGAGGTAATTGTCCCACTGTACTCATCCCTTATTAGATCCATTATAGAGTATAATGCCCCATTTGGTATGTACCTCACAAGACATCTGCAACAGCTGGAAAGGCCACAGAAATACCTCACTAAAAGAATCACAGGCCTAAAGCAGATGCCATATGCTGACCGTCTAAAAAAACTCCAGCTATACACTGTGGCATATCATCTACTCAGAGACAATCTCTGCTTAACATGCAAGGCCATGTCAAACCCTGAGCTGTTAGACATGCTCCACTTAAAGAAATCCTAATCCCTCAGAGCCACATGCTCCAGGGATCTAAACCTTGTCATTACAATGAACAAAACATGCTGGAGTGATAGGTTCCTGACCCAGAGACTTCCCATACTCTGGAATAGACTGCCCATACATGTCAAGCAGAGTGCCTCCTTGGCCTTGTTCAAAAGGAACCTTGATGATTGAATGGGAGATAGGAAATTCACCCCGAGGATCATGTCAGTCGCCCTGCCAGACAGGGGTCCAGGGAAGTAAATATTGTGGGAAGAAATATCCAGGGAATTGTTATGGCTAGGCTTGTATAGACCCTAGGGCCGATAGCCTAGTACCAACCTATGAACCTATGAAACTATGAAACTATGAACCTATAAGAGTATATAAAGATGTTAGATATGATTTGAATAATATAGGTTGATGGTCGATGTAAAGATAAGTGAGGTTAGGATGGAGGGAGGAGATATAGTTTCAATCTAATGTAAAGCATATGAGAAGGCTTAGTCTGAAAGTGTTGAAGAGAGAAGGAGAGGTGTTAAGGGAAAGGAAAAGGAATGAGAGAGTAGTTATTAAGTATTCATGTCTGATAAAAATAACAGGGTAGGAGTATTAAATGGAAGTAGATATATGTTATAAAGTGAAGGAATGAAGATTGGATTTGTAGAGGTCTGTGGGAACTGACAGTAGGACTGAGTGACACAGAGATTTGGAGACAGAGTATATAATAAAGAATTAGCCTGGAGTGAGATGCCAGGAATGGCACAGATAATCTTTCACTTGAACTTTGAAATTAGTGGTTATCTAATCTGTATGGGAGGGGAATTCTAAATTTTAAAAATATAAATTAAATATAAGGAATCATCGAAGGAGCTGTGTGATTTGTCCACCTTACCTAGATAGGAGCCTTACCGTTTATAAAATCTGTCAGAAACCAGGCTATGGTAAGAGTGCTAAGCAAATGTTTTCTACAGTGGCCTGTTAATCCAAAAAATGCTTTTCCTTGTTGTTTGGGAGCCCTGGTGGTCTAGTGGTTAGGATTTGGCACTCTCACCACCACAGCCCATATTCAATTCCCAGTCAGGGAACTTCAATGGATTTTATCAACCTATGAACCTATATTGTAAATTTACCCCTGGGATCTCTTCTGTGCCACTGCTAGACAGAGGTACGGTAAACTAACCTTAAATGGGCTATCTTCTGTGACCTACTATACAGAGGTACAGTCAACTAATCTAAGAAGGGTGGCGAAAGTCAAACACACTCTGGCTAGGCTTGTAAATGCCCTAGGGCAGATAGCCTAGTATCAACCTATGAACCTATGAACCTATGATACTAGTACAGGCCCTTTCTTAACAGCTTCCATTTTGTCTATGTGATATCTAATTACCTATCTCCTAACTGCATATTCTAAGTATCTGGCTTCAGTCACACAAAGCTTACCAATGACAGTATTATTTACCTATCTTAAAGAATACAAAGTAGTTTGGATGTTGTCTTAATGTGATTCCCAGTCTTCTGAATAAAATACTACCATACCAACATACATACATGAGTACCTAGCACGAGGTTCCAGAACTTTATCATGCGCCTTTCAATGGTGGCTGTAGGTCTGTGAAGTCAAAAGGATGCTTAATGAAAGAGATCTTCATGCGTGAAGAGTGCTGTCTTCTCTTTACATTTATTGGAGAAGGGAATCTGATAGTTCCCCTTAGTTACACTACAATGATCAATAACCTTTGCTTTGTCTAGCCTCTGAGCGCATGCACTCTGGGCATTGGATAAATGACAAATCTGGACATTATTTCAGTTTTCAGAAATAATTACAAAACTTTATTGAGTCATCCAGTTTATGGACTAACACAAATGAACTATTTTATTCACTTTAGGACTCCTCAGTAACTCCTAGTTCAAAGCATTTATTTCACTTCTTCACTTACAGCTTTTTTTGGACTCTGATATTGTATATGGTATTAGGTTTACCACTTCCCAGCACAGTTTCATAATGCTGCTGTATTAAATGTGTCTTACTAGGTAGTTCTTAATAGGAAATTTCCCTAAGTAACAAACTATTTGTGTCGGTGTCAGCTTCCTGGCTGAGTACAGAAGATTCAGCTTCCCTCCATGGGTTTAACATATTTATGTGATATGTCCACTTTGATTTTCTCTTTCTAGTTTGTCTTATTTTGCATTTCACATTGTTTAGATTCTCTTCCACATGTAAGCACCCTTGCCATTTGGCTAGGAATCTAATTTCAGGCAAGGGAACTAGCAAATTTTAAAATCTCTAGGTTTGGCACCTGTGTTGCATATCTTTTGCCCTCTGCATATGTTTCTTTTTTTTTTGAAAACAACTTTATTGAATTTTCAATAAAATAACTAAATACAAAATATGTTCAAGTATATTCAATACAAAAGTTAAACAACTTATAACTAACAAAGGAACATAACTATTTACAATGAAGCTCACGTGTATATCAGATTTTAATAAATATGTTTTTCACAGTTAATATTTTTCTAGAAAATCAAATAATTTTTTCCACAAACTTATTTTGTTTGTTTTTATTTGTTCTTGACTTGATAGTTAATAGCTCTAGATTGCAGACTTCATTGAGAAGTATTTTAAATTCTTGAAATGATGGAGGAGAATAAGATTTCCAATTGATTGTTATAATTTTCCTTGCTACAGACAGTACTGTCCATATTATTGGATATTTCATTTTATTAACACTTTGATGCATTGGAGTGTTAAATAATATTAAAGACTTGGTTAACATAAAGTTATCTGTAAACAAGTCTTGTAAGAAACAGTTTATATCTTCCCAATATTTTGTTAATAGTATGCAATCATAGAACATATGTGACCAGTCAGCTTTCAATATCTTTTTACATCTCTAACACATGTTTATGTTCTTGTTGAAATTGTTAATGATATGTGGTGTAATGAAGGATCTATGCATACATTTCCAAGTATAAATTCTCCACTTTAAAGAAGATGTAGTTTTATAAGCTGATTCTAAAATATTAAGTTTATCTAAATCGTTGGGAAGATGAGAATTAATTGTATTAAAGTAGTCCCAATATTTTCGAGGATGTTGATTTGTTTCATCTCTTAATATTTTACAAATATGTGATAATGTAATATTAGCAATATTTACATTTTGAGTGCTTGTAATTAGAAATTATATTATTTTTGGTATATATTGTATTAAATCTTGGGGCATTAAGTCTAAAGCATATGATAAATGTTGTCTACATTCTTGTAAATTTAACCAATATATGTTTTCTATTTTAAATTTATTTTTCAGGTCCTCTAAAGACTTAATTATGTCCTTTATCAATAGTTGAGACCAATAAATTAAACCTTTCTCTTTGAAAATTAACATTTTTGTGAGATCTGTTGAGATTATAAGCCCTTGAGTGAAGGATATTGGATAAAGAAGAAAGAACCAAACTTTATAATTTGTAAACTTAAAGATATAATTTCTAAATGTCTTAAAAAGAGTTAGCATATAGTTTGATTTATATGATTTAATTGATTGTGTTATAAAAAAATATTTTATCATCCATAGGATAGAGTTCTTTATTATTAATGTTTTTTGATTATTTAGCGAGACAGTAGAATCCCAACATAATAAAGTTAAGTATAATTTCCATTTAGAAGAATAGTTGTTGTTAATTAAGAGGGAAATAGTTTTAATAATTGAGGACATTGTATATAATTCTAAATTTGGAAAACTTATACCTCCTTTTGTCCAATCATATGTGTGGTAATTTAAAGCAATTCTAGGCTTAATAGGATGCCAAAAGAATTTAATCATTAATGTATTGAATTTTTTTATTATAATTTTGGAAGGAAATAAAGACAACGATTGAATTATGTAAAGTATTTTAGGGAGGATAATCATTTTGATGACTGACAGTCTTTCTTCCATAGTAAATAATAGTCTATTCCATGTATTTATTAAATCTTGTATTCTAGTTAGACAGTTACTATAGTTTACTTGAGCAATATCTTTGATATTATTTGTAATTATTATTCCTAAATATGTTATTTGATTGTTCTGAGGGATATATTTTTTGTATTTCTGAGGAATTGCAATTCCTTCTATATTACCAAGAAGTATCTTGGTTTTATAATTATTAAAAGTTAGACCTGCTATTTTTTGAAAGTTCATAATATTGTCAAATAATGCTGGGATAGATTTATTATTTTCTTCCAAAGTTAATAAAATGTCATCAGCAAATAATTGTAGTTTAAAAGAAGTAGTAGAATTCAACCTGAAACCTTCAATTCTTTCATCATCGCTTATTAAGTAGGCCCATGGTTCCATAACTAGTGTAAATAATAGTGGTGACAAGGGACATCCCTGTTTAGTTCCCTTTATAATAGGTATTTTCTCAGAAATGGTAGTACCACTTTTAATATAAGCTTGACTATCTTTATATAAATTGAATATAAGGTTTGTAAAATTATTCAAGAAATTCACCTCTTCTAAGAGTATGAATAGGTAATCCCAATTAACTGAATCAAAGGCACAGTTTATGTCTAAGCTTATTAGGGTTAAGATTCTATTTAATGTTTTTGCAGCATCTATCAAAGTAATTGTTCTTTTAATATTATCATAAGTATTTCTGTTAACTATAAAACCAGTTTGGTCTTCATTAACTAGGGATGGTAAAAAATTCTTAATCCTTTCTGCATATATGGACATGAACATTTTGTAGTCAGCATTTAATAAAGAGATTGGTCTATAAGAAGAACATTTGGTGGGATCTTTATTTGTTTTAATTATTGGAGTAATAAAAGTATATTTCCATGATGGGGGAATAATTGTGTTATTTTGGGATAAATTAAAAACTTTGTGTAATAAGTTTAGTGCTGATTTTAGAAGAATCTTATATATTTCTGGTATAATACTATAATTTCCGGGTGCTTTCTTTGATTTAAGTTTTGTTATTTGATTTTGTATATCTTTAAAATATATTGGATTATCTATATTAATCAATTGTTCATGTGATATCTATTTTTAATGTATTTAGATATGAAAGACTTAACATAGTCTTTAGGCTTTACCTTTTGTGATCTCTGATTAATTTTATAAAAAAAAATCTTTGAATTCAGATAAGATATTTTGTAGTTCCGAAACTAGTTTTCACTTTTTTGGAGAATAAATCTCTTTGATATGATTGAATTTTTAAAATCTTTTGCTATTGTTTGCTAAGATATTTAGAGATCTAGGATTAGTTGAAAAGTTAATACATTTTAATTTCTCTATGTTAATCATTGTTTGTGATTTAAAATCTCCAAATATTTATTATTTAGTTAGTTTTTCTTTATTTTTTCCTATGTTATTTCTCTCAGTGTTAAGTTTTAACTTGTCCAGTTTATGTTGTATGTCTACTAAATCTTTATCCCAGGATTTTCTTTTATTATTGTACTATGTAAGTACTCTTCCATATAAGTAAGCTTTTAAAGCATCCCATATATATATTTCTGAAGTTTCTCTAGTATTACTTAGAGTAATAAAGTCTTGTATCTCTAATAATAGAAATTCCTTAAATTCTTTCATTTTTGTTATGTAAGCTGGTATCCTTCTTATTGTAATATTGTGTATTTTCTTAGTTAATAGTTCAAAGGTAATCAAGTTGTGACCATTTATGGGACATGAGATGACTTTTACTTTTACAAGATCATCTGATAACTCATTTGAGATCAAACCTCTGTCAATTCTTGAATTTGTTTTGTGTCTATAAGAACAATGGGTATATGGGAGTGAGTCTGGTTCTGCAAACATGTTTATGTCCTTTAATAAAAATAAATCTGTGAAGTCTTTTAATAATTTTGCAGAGGTGGAAATTTTCCTTGTAACTGTAGTGTTAGTATCTGTATAATTCAAAATACAATTAAAATCACCTGCAATTACAATTCTACCTTTAACTAAGCTTACAATCTTGTTTAAATGCTGTTTTACTGTCTTTGATCGTATACCTGGTATCCAATATATGTTCATTAGAGTATATATTTTCTTATATAATTATATTGTGAGTGAACAAAACATCCCTTTATTGTCTTGTTATACTTCCAATATATTAGGTACAGGAAGGGAATTACTCCATAAAACAGCTACCCCTCTTTTTTTCATTATGTTCTGAGCTAGCTAGAATTGAAAAATGTTTGGAGTTTAAATTATCAATATTTGAAGATATCAAGTGTGTTTCTTGTAAAAAGACAAGGTGTGATTTATGTGTCTTAAGGTATTTGTTTAAACCTCTTCTTTTGCAGGGATTATTTAGACCATTGATATTAACTGAAATTCCTTTTAAAAGAAACATTTGTATTTATGTTTGTTGTGTACATAGTTATTCAGTAATTTGTCATCTTGTTGAAAATAAATGCTAGAAAACCTTAGTAATAAATCGATATTATACTGTGAGATATTACATGTTATTATGAACGTCAGAAAATATTGTATCAAATCATTAAAACATAACTTTAATATAACATAACTAACCCTCCCCATTCTGGAGATGAAAACCCGTAATTTGAGTAGCATAACCACTCAAATTATCGTCCTTTCCAATAGCAACAGTACTCAAGCTACTGTCAATCTTTACTTGTAATTAGGAATACTATAATTACTAAAATAAAAAGCTCATCACTTTATATAGCTGAAGTTTTAAACCATATTGTTATAACATACTGCAAGTTTAGTACATTCTATGTAACTTATCCATAAAGATTTAAGCTAATTATAAGATTGTTTCTCATAGGTAATAATTATAAAATAATGAAAAGAAAAACAAATCTAATAGTATACTTCAAAGAAGAATGATATCTGTCTGTAAAATGACTCTTTTATAATGTTAAATGGTAGTCTATATGATGTATTTGTCATTAAAATCATGTATTGTCTAAACAATTTCCCTATTAATGATATTAGATTAGATACAGACTATCTAGGCTTATGAATATATATATATATATATATATAAGAAAAAAAACAGATAAATAAATTCTTTACTCTGTATTTTAACTTATTTTCATTATATACACTTCTATAATGGATATATTGTTATTTCAATATACAAGAAAAAATGTTGACTAAAGATTACTTAGAAGTACATATACTGTGACACCATTGCATTTCATTAGAAACTTTATGTAATAAGTTCACTTGGTGCCAATTTCTAATAACAGAGTGTAAGGAGGTTAAATGCCTTTGCTGTCTACCATCTAATGGTAAAGATATTTACAGTTTTGTTTTTCATACTACATGTAGTAAGAGAAAAATATAGCTATAACTGAAGGTGCATGCAGTAATCTAACTAAATGTGTATTCAATATGAGGTCAACATTTTTTACAAAATTTGCATTGTGTTACAATGTCAGTGTGGTTATTGCTTGTACAATGCAGTAATAATATTATATACCCATGTACATGTCAAAATGTTGATAAAAAGTGTGTCTTTTCATTTAAATCCTTCTTTCCTCCCCCCTCCTCCCCCCTTTAAACAATTTTCATTTAACACAGCGTACAGATATAAATGTACATGTACATACAAACATATACAGATACTCTCATATGATTACATATACATAGATACATAAATACATACATACACACATACATACATATACACATACATCTACGTGTGTATATATATATATATATATATATATATATATATATACACACACACACAACCATTCATACATACACATACATATTTTCTTTATCCTTTCTTACTATTAATTGTAGTAAAAAATAAGAATAAAAGTTGAAATAATAATGTTTAGAATGTTTGTGGAGTGCTTTAAAGTACTTTAAAACCTCATCACGGGTAAACCTCGTTTTAACATTCCATTTTGTCTGTGCGATGTTCCCACGGGTTCAAAGATCAGATATTTGGTTGCACAGACTTGAGTGATGTCATCCAGTTGCTTCGTGCTCTATTGAGGAAAAGTTTCTGATCGTGCCAACTTCTTGGTGAAAAAAAAAAAAAAAAGACTGTTCTTGAAATAAGCGGGAACTGTAAGTGTGTTTTCCTTTGGAATCACTTCTTGAGAGATGAACGCGAGACAAACTGTTTCGCATTATGATTGCAATACTATTAATTATGTGTTTCAAATTACAGACCCTAATATGTACAGTTCAAAAGCTATTCTATCAAATTGAGGCTGCCGCTGTTCTGTATGTTCGATGTTTTCAGCTTTCGCTGAATAGGGTTCGATATTAGAACATTTGAAGTTTTGAAACTTTGATGTTCTAATATAGACCCTATAGTGCTCTGTGTGTGGTCTAAACTACAGCATACCTCTCAAGTGTACCTCATTATGAGGAACGTTCCTCATTTGGGGTCTTAAAAGTTCATGTTCCTCAAAGTTCCACATTGAAAGGGTCTGTGACACGTTCTGTGTTAGCATTTTTTTTAACAGACATCCATGGTAAATAAAAATGAATTATATTAATTCATTAAAAGAATTATTCTGTAAGTAAAAATATCACATTATAACCATCCTATGAACTTCCTAGTTGAAGTTGTTAGTAACTGTTCCAAATTTTTCCCATTTGTTCCACATTATGAGATTAGGTTCATAGGTTGGTACTAGGCTATCGGCCCTAGAGCCTATACAAGCCTAGCCATAAAAATTCCCTGGCTATTTCTTCCCACAGTATTTACTTCCCTGGACCCCTGTCTGGCAGGGCGACTGACGTGATCCCTGGGGTGAATTTCCTATCTCCCATCCAATCATCAAGGATCCTTTTGAAGAAGGCAAAAGAGGCGCTCTGCTTGACATGTATGGACAGTCTGTTCCGGGGTATGGGGAATCTCTGGGTCAGGAACCTATCCCTCCAGCATGTTTTGTTCATTGTGATGACATGGTTTAGATCCCTGGAGCACGTGTCTCTGAGGGATTGGGATTTCTTTATGTGTAGCATGTTCAACAGCTCTGGGTTTGACATGGCCTTGTATGTTAAGCAGAGATCGCCTCTGAGTAGACGATATGCGACAGAGTATAGGTGGAGTTTTTTTTTGACGGTCAGCATAGGGCATCTGCTTTAGGCCTGTGATTCTTTTAGTGAGGTATTTCTGCTGCCTTTCCAGTTGTTGCAGATGTCTTGAGAGGTACATACCAAATGGGGCACTGTATTCTATAATGGGCCAAATAAGGGATGAGTACATTGGGATAATGACCTACTTTTTTCTGGATGAAAAGCCGTTAGTGATGGGGTGTGCCACATAGAAGGTTTTCCTGACTGTTGTGGCGATGTGGTTATTGAAGGTCAGACCACTGTCCACCTGTGTCCCTAATTCTCTTATCACACTTTCGGTGCTTAGTGTACTGCCACCTATGTGGTAATTCATGGGTACACATTTCTTGGTAATGAGCTTGAGCCCATGACTCTGGCACCAAGCATCTGTTTCTGTAAGACCCTTTTGTAGAATATCCACATAATTTGGGGATTCAATAATGGCTCCCAGTTTGCAGTCATCTGCGAACTTTGTTAGCCAGAGTCTCTTAGTGTTGGCCTGTACTTCAGAGAAGTAGATGCCAAACAAGAGCGGTCCAGGGACTGAACCCTGAGGTACTCCACATGTTACTTTTCTGGAGCTGGATTTGGAATTGGCTACTTTTACAGTGTGGGTTCTGTCAGTAAGCCAGTTGGCAACCCATCGAGTAATGTAGGGATTAATGCCCAGCTTAGTAAGTTTATCTATGATTCCAGAGTGGGGGATCATGTCGAAGGCCTTGGCGAGGTCCAGATCGGCTGTGTAGACCACCTTACCCTTGGCCACGGCTCTGCAGACTGATTCGAAGAAGTCAATCAGGTTCAGGAGACAAGATCGGCCCTTCACGAACCCAAACTGCTTGGGGTCTAGTGATTGCCAATGTCTTTGTTTATAAATTCCATGATAATATATTCCATGGCCTTGCAGATCAGGCTCATCAGACTGATGGGGTGGTAGTTCCCGGGACCCAAGGTGGATCCCCCCTTGTGGAGTGGGATAACTGTAGCTGTGTGCCACTCAGTAGGCTCGAAGCCTGAGGTGAGGCTATGATTAAACATGACACTTAGGTGAGATGTCAGTTCATTTTGTAGTTCATGCAGTACACAGCCTGGGATGTCGTATGGTCCCATGGATGCTGTATTCTTAGCTTTGGAGAGTGCATTTTTTACCTGTGTGGCCGTTATTACCAGAATTTGGCAATCTTTCGGTATTGAGATGGGCCCTTTAGGGGGTGATAGGAGGGTGAAGTTTGCACTGAATCGATCTGCCAGGATATTGGCAATATCCTTGGGATATGTATATTTAATGCCATTCTGTTGTAGCTCACAGCAGATCTGAGCATTGCCATTTAGATACTTGACATAACTACAGAATGCCTTGTGGTCTTTGGAATCTTTGGCAATTTTAAAGGAAGTCTTTAATTATTGTCATTATTTATGGAGTATAATTCATTGCCTCTTCTACAAAAGTCAGCAGTTTTAGGAATGATTAAGAGGGGCAGAGCTAAAATTTGGGCCAAAATCATGGACGTTCCTGAAAATCAGGAAGAGTTGAAAGGGATGGTAGCAAACAGATTACTACAGTTTAAACAGCTTAAAAGAAGACATATTTTTATTAAAATTAGATGAAGAAGTGTTGGGGAAGAGAACAGAAACAGGACCTGAATGGCTGGGGCAGGAGGGAGGGGGATGTGTCATGCATCTGGCCACCTGGTTGGTGTGGCAGTAGAAGAGCCATTTTTTTTTTTTGCACGTTAATGGAATAGCTTGTATGCTGTGTAGATCTAACTGTAATAGTGCTCTTTTGTTGTTGCTCTTCACTTGAAAAGCTGAGGGGTGGGATAATGATTCATAGTACCAGCCCAGGGTGCTGGTTGAACCATCTATGCATCTGTGGGTACAGAATGGGACAAATCCACTTTTGTTTTTATTCTAGTTATATTTTTCTGGCCCTGCCTAATGTATTTTCTTTCTACCACATGAAAAAGAGGGTATAGCGTCTTCTCAAACAAATACAGGTATAGCTGTTTTTTCTCCTGTTCCTTTCTCAATAAAAAAAAATCATGCCAGCAAATTACTTCTGTTTTTGTTTTTGGCAGTTCCATTACTTCTAACTCAGTGATTTCTATAAGCGCATATTGTTGACACTCCTCTTTCTGATTAGCTCCACATTTTGACCTTTGGACCCTGTTCAGGTTTCCTTTCTTCTCTTAGTGGGCATATTGTTCTGGGTCTCTTTCTCTCTCTCTCTCTCTCTCTCCATAGACATTCTTCATTACTTTAATATCTGGAATTTTATGAAGAGGCTTGATACCATGTATCTACTGTTTTAGTTTCTACACTGACTTCTTTCTTTAGCATCTGGAGTTCACTGATATGAACTAATAATAGGATTCTAATAATCGACAGGTTCTTCTAGTCTTTCTAACTGTAGCCAGATTGTAGTTCTTTTTGGAGTATTTCGCCTATCCCTTTCTCTTTATTAGGACAACATTTTTTTCAACAGTGTGCAAGACTGTTGCAAACCTCTCATTTTTTATAGGGGTATATTCAAGACAGTCTCTTCTTAACAGCGTTTCAGGCTTCTGTCACCTGCCACCCCACCCCCCCACCCCCATTTCTGCTAGCAGTACATCCGGGATTGTTTATTTTTAATAGTGCAGCTGTTCCCTCCTAGATATGGTTTTACTAAGAGCATATTCTGGCCACAGAACATCTAATTGTACTTCTACTCCCACCCACCCCCCCCCCCCCACATGGTTTTAATTGGCTATTGTTGACATGTTAAATTAGGTACCAAGGCTGTAGAAAGTTGTACTATACCCAACAGAGTTTGAATTTTCACATCTTTTAAAGCCTAATCCTTCTATTCTCATGGGCACGTATTACTCCCACCTTTTTCTTGTCATTTGATTTATGTTTAAAGACATATGGCCCCTTAAGTGCAAATGTGCTCCCACAATGCATTAGCCCCTTCTATTCTTTCCATCCACCAGTGTCATACATTTGTATCCAAAAGAAAAGCAAAGCATTCCGTACCACAAAATCACCAATAAACAAAAAAGAATATGGTGTTACAAGAGATGGGTGTGTAAACATGACTTAGAATGCTGAAGAAGGGCAGTTAGGTGAAAGAGAACAAAAGTACTTTATTTGTATTATTTATTTAATAAATCACTGTGGTTGTGGCACATTTTGGATTAGTGTTTCCTTCTGTTTCTTGTCAATACCATATGTTTGGCTAACTAGGAAGTGGCACAGTGACAATATGCAGATTCTTCTTTTCTTCTGTTCTTTTTTCACATTCAGTTGACACACTTCCATTACCAGCATGCTGTTTAGAAATTACAGCCAAGAGAGAGAGAGAGAGAGAGATAGAATGAATCTCATTCAACCGCTGTTAAAACATAGTACACTAACCTACACCCATTTCATCTATTGGCAGCATACTCAGTGAATTCAATACCCACTTCATCCGAACAGTAACCTCTCTTATTAAACCCTCGATGCTGTCAGACACAAGTCCCTCTCCTTCCTTGTTAGCCCCAAAACACTTGCACTCAAACCAGCCTCAATTTCTATAATCAAAAAATCACCTTTGACCCTGATAACATATCATCTGAGTACTTAAGAATTGCTGTTGACGCCCTAGCTTTTCCTATCTCTACCCTAATCAACTGCTCTATCACCAAAATATGTGTCCCAACCCTATAGAAAAGGTGTTACATTCTTCCTTTCCATAAGGGTGAAAGCTCAAATGAGCTCTAAAACTTGAGGCCTATAGCCATATTGTCTCCACTCTCAAAAAGTCTGGACATCTCATTACAGTGGGTGTCCCTCACGGATCCATTTTACATCCCCTGTTGCTCAATATATTGATTAATGATCTCCACCTAGCTTTTAACAGTAGTAGTTTTGTAGTATGCAGATGATTCCTAAATCACCTGTCCTGATAAAAACACAGATAAATTAAAACAACTCATCCAAGAGACTTTCTCCACCACAGAGGCCTGGCTGTCTGATACACAGCATTCAGCTGACTACAAAAATAATTTAAATATCACTTCCTCTAACACTTCCTCTAATACCACCAACATAGAACTAGTAAGTTAAACTAAACTTCTAGGAGTCACTATTGATGAAAGGATAAAATCTGATCATCACATAAAACAAGTAGTAAAAAGACTCACCAAAAGCTGGGTGCTATCCATGCAGTTTAACAAAACCTCACAGATAACGCCAAAACAAATGATTGCTCGCTAGATTCTCATCCCTATACTACTTTTTATTTTATTTATTTATTCACCTTTGTTTACTGGGATAGTACGACTGGGTGGTACCCCATTTTCAGCAGAGGCCTGGGAAGAACAGCTCCAGAATAAGTACATTAAATGTTACAATAAACATTTACAGAGAACAATATTTGGAGATTATGCAACCTTTAGAGAAACTTACAAAGACAAAACTTTTACAGAGAAAGTACAGTTGTATACACTTACCATAAATGTTAGTGTTCGAGTGTATTCACTGTTGCGGTCATCAAACTTGGGTGATCTGCCTGCAGGTAGCCCTCAGTCGGCCCGAATATCAGAGACTTAGTATTTCTGCATCAGATGCTGTCACTCCAGGACTGACATCAGATCATCAGGGGTATAAAAACAGGCAGCCGATGCCATTACATCAGTTTTTCTTGCCCCAAGTGTCAGGAGCCCCCTAAATAGGGAGCTAAGTTATGGTGGGGAAAACACCACCAGTAAAAAGTAAATACCAATACCAATACCCCTGAAAGGGGTGAGTAATAGCCATAGAGAGGGGAGAGAGACAGAAACCAGGGGGCTGGAGGGAGGGAAACCAGGACTGCAACAGTGAATACACTCGAACATTTACATTTATGGTAAGTGTACACAACTGTACTATGTTCTTCGTGTTTCACTGTTGCAGTCATCACACTTGGGTGGATTCCCAAAGCTGAAGAAGGGTGGAGGCAGTCAAGAAGAGTTAGGGCTGGCTAGTATGCCTTGCAGGACTGCTGTTGCAAAACCTGCCTTGGATTTTGAAAAGATAGGCAGGTGGTAATGCTTGGTGAAAGTGTGTACAGAACTCCAGGTAGCAACTTTCAGGACATCCCTGGTAGGGACTCCCCTGAGAAATGCTGCAGAGGTAGCTATTGCCCTAGTGGAATGTGTTCTAACCCCCTGAGGGGTTGGTTTCCCATGGTGCTTGTAGCATAAATGGATGCAGTGTGCTATACATTTGGAAATTGTTTATTTTGAAATGGCCTTGCCCTCTGTCCCTGTTGCAAAGCTGACTAGTAACTGGTCAGATTTTCTGAAGGGCTTAGTCCTATCAAGGTAGAATCTGAGCTGTCTGTGCGCATCCAAGGAGTGCAGGATCCCTTCCCCTTTATTTTGAGGATTAGGGAAGAAAGGTGGCAAATGGAGGGACTGGTTGAGAGCCACACTGGACACCACTTTAGGCATAATGGAAGGGTTAGTCCTGAGGGAAACCCTGTCAGCATGGAAAATAATGAAGGGTTCCACAGCCATAAGTGCTTGTAGCTCAGACTCTCTTCTAGCCGAAGTGATGGCCAGAAACAAGGCCGTTTTCCAAGAGAGAAATTTTAACTCTGCTGACACTGCAGGTTCAAAGGGGGAAGTGTGAGCTTTTCCAGTACAAAGTTAAGGTCTAAAGCAGGGGTGGGTGCTCTCCTTGGTGGCCTTAAGTTGTTTGCCCCCCTCAGGAACTGTTTGATAAGAAGTGAGAAGAGAGGTGGCTTAGTGTTGTAATGAGCCAAAATGGCTGAGGCGTGTATCTTAAAGGAGGAGAAAGACAGGACTTTGTGGAGTAGATCTGCTAAATAATCCATGATTAGAGGCAGGGAGGGCAGAGTTGTGTCCTCTCCTTTAGATAGAATCCAGGAGCAGAACGTTTTCCACTTATCAGCATAGGATTTTCTTGTGCTGGGTCTTCTGGCTTCAAGAATGACATTCAGCACCTGCTTGCTTAGGGTTGCTGTGGGAAAATTCAAGGAATAAGCCAGGCTGCAAGATTTAGGTTTTGCAGTTGCGGATGCAAAATCTGTTCCTCCTGCTGAGAGAGCCGGGTTGGGTTCTGGTGTAGGTGCCAGGGTGGCACCGGTGACAGGCTGTGCAAAAGTGGGTACCAGTGCTGTTGTGGCCAGTCTGGGGCAATCAGAATTGTCCTTGGTCTGTCCTATCTTATCTTGAGTAATACGCTTGAGAGAAGGGGCAGAGGGGGAAGGCATAGATTGAGAGATTTACCCACTGAAAAGATAGGGCATCCACTTTCCAGGCCCTGCTTTGAGGATTCCTGGTGCAGAAGTTGCTGAGCTGGTGGTTGTAGGGGGAGGCAAAGAGATCCACCTCTGGGGTCCCCCATTTCTGGATCAGAAGGTTGAAGGTGCTGGGCTCCAACTGCCACTCATGTGAGTCTAGGAGATTTCTGCTTAAGTCGTCTGCCAGTGTGTTTTGTTTGCCTGGCAGGAATTGAGCTTACAGTTGGACCTGCATGTCCAAGGCCATGCTCCACAGGACCACAGCTAACCTGCAGAGTGGGTAAGAGTGGGTTTCCTCCTGCTTGTTGATGTACCACATAACTGTGGTGTTGTCTGTTTTTATTAGAAGTTGTTCTGGAAAGAATAGTGATCTGAAAGCTATCAGGGCATTCTGCACAGCTAGCATCTCTTTTTGGTTGATGTGCAGATGAATTTGACTTGGGCTCCAGTGGCCCTGAATGCATTTGCCATCCATGTGTGCTCCCCAGGCATAGTCTGATGCATCTGTGGTTAGGGTCTGGGTGGCATGAGGTTGAGTAAAGGGCAGTCCCTTGTTGTGGTTGCATGCTTCTGCCCACCAAAGGAACTCCTTAGACAGGGTATGATAGGAATGACTGTTTCCAGGTCCTGAGAATGTTGACACCAAAGACTTTTTAAGTACCACTGAAGTTTCCTCATATGCAGTGTTGCATATGGAATTAGCAGTATACATGAGGCCATGAACCCTAGGGCCTGCAGTATTTTTCTTGTGGATAGCTGAGTTCTGGTGGCCACTTGTTTGAAGTAGGCTGTCAAACAGACTTGTTTTTCTGAAGTGAGGAATGCCATCTGGTATGTTGTGTCCAAGCTTGCTCCCAGGAATGCAATCTTTTGACTGGGTACCAGTTTTGATTTCTTTTCGTTCATGATGTACCCGAAGGAAGTAAGAAGTTTTTTCACAACTGTCAGGTGCTGCAACAGCAATTCTTGACTGTCCACTTGAATCAGGCCGTCGTCCAAGTATGGGTAAATTTGGATATTTCTCTGCCTGCAATATGCAATGGCCGGAGCCAGGCATTTTGTAAATACTCTGGGCGCAGTGGATAAGCCAAACAGAAGTGCAGAGAACTGATAATGCATAGATCTGGCCCTGAAACGTAGATACTTCCTGCATGACTTCCTTATAGGGATGTGCAGACAGGCTTCTTTTAAGTCTAGGGTGACTAACCAGGCATCCTTGGCTAGCATAGGTAGAAGCTGTTGCAGGGTAAGCATTTTGAATTTTGGTACCACCAGGAAGGTGTTGAGAATTGAAAGATCCAGGATTGGGTGCCGAGAGACCTCTTTTCTGGGTACCAGGAAGAGTCTGGAATAGAATCCTTGACCTATCTGTTCCACTGGAAAGTACAGTTGTGTACACTTACCATAAATGTAGATGTTCGAGTATATTCACTGTTGCAGTCATTACATTTGGGTAATCTGCTGGCAGGTTGCCCTCAGTTGGCCTGAATTCCAAAGTCTTGGGTCCTGCATTGGTTGCTGTCTCCTCTTCCATGACATCAGGTCATCAGGGGTATAAAACAAGCAGCCAATGCCATTTTCTTTAGTTTTTCTTGCCCCAGATGTCATGTGCCGCCAAAAAGGTAGCAAATATAGATATATATATATATATATATATATATATATATATATATATGGTTCTACCTCACTTCACCGACACGCCGGAACATCGACAGGGAAATCGCGAGCCCCAGAAGATCGACAGCGCAGAAGACCGGCGCGACGGGACCAAGAAGATCGACAAGCAGAAGACCGACCCGACGGATGAAAGCACCGACGCCGAGGATGCCGACATGGGAAAAGGCTGTGTAAGTATGCGGTAGTGACGGACGTTAGGGTGTGAGTAAGGTAAGTGGGGATAGGGGTGGGTTAAGTGAGTTAGGGTTAGGGAGCGGGTCAGGTAAGTGTGCGGTAGTGATTGTGTTTGGGTTAGGGGCGGGATAAGTGAGTTAGGGTTAGGAGCGGGTCAGGTAAGTGTGCGGTAGTGATTGTGTTTGGGTTAGGGGCGGGATAAGTGAGTTAGGGTTAGGAGCGGGTCAGGTAAGTGTCTGGTAGTGACGGACCTTAGGGTTAGGGTTTGGGTCAGGGTTGTAGGTAGTTGTGTATGTGTGGTTTAGTGTGGGTTTGTAGGGATTTTGGTGTGCTTGTGTTGTGTATGTGGTTTTGGACGGGAATGTGTTTAGGTTGTTGATTGTGGTGTGTGAAGTGTATGAGGTTTCGTGTTTGTGTACCGTCGGTTATTTCGTTGTCGGGCATGTGGGATTTCGTGTTTTTGTACTGTCGGTTATGTGGTGTCGGTGATTGCGTTGTCGGTGTTGTGGTGTTTCGTTTATGTGAGGTAGAACCATATATATATATATATATATATATATATATATATATATATATATATATATATATGTATATATATATATATATATATATATATATATATATATATATATATATATATATATATATATTTATAAACTATATATACATGCATCAATACAAACTTTACCTTCATCTACAAGCAAATACACCACATAGGTTGTAGAAGATAGAGAAGGAAAGATAAACTTCAGAATGAAAGGGGGATGGTGGGCGGGTAACCTGGACTGCAACAGTGAATACACTCGAACATCTACATTTATGGTAAGTGTACACAATTGTACTATGTTCTTTGTGTTTCACTGTTGCAGTCATTACATTTGGGTAGAATCCCAAAGCTATGGATGGGAGGCTGGAGCTAAACAGCATTAGGTGCGGCTATAAGGCCATGCAGAACTGCAGTGGTAAAACCTGCCCTGGACTTAGAGTAAAGAGGCAAATGATAATGCTTTGTAAAGGTGTGAACAGAACTCCAAGTAGCAGCCTCTAGAATGTCTTTAGTTGGTACTCCTCTGAGAAAGGCTGCTGAAGTAGCTGCAGCTCTGGTGGAATGAGACCTAATGCCCTTGGGTGTAACTAGCAGAAATGAATGCAGTGGCTTATCCACTTTGAAATAGTCTGCTTTGAAATAGCCTTTCCTTCTGATCCTGCAGAATATGCCACTAGTAATTGCTCAGTTTTTCTTAGAGCTTTAGTCCTGCTCAAGTAGAATCTTAACTGTCTGTGTACGTTCAAGGAATGCAGAATTCTCTCCTCCTTGTTCTACGGATTTGGATAAAAGGTTGGCAAATGAATAGTTTGGTTAAGGGCCACACTGGAAACCACCTTAGGCATAAATGAAGGATTTGTCCTCAGAGACACCCTGTATGGGTAAAATATGATAAAAGGCTCCATGGCCATGAGGGCCTGTAGCTCTGAGACTCTTCTTGCTGAAGTAATTGCTGGTAGCAGAGCTGTTTTCCATGATAAGAACTTTATATCAGCAGTAGCAGCTGGTTCAAATGGAGGCAGGGTGAGCTTTTCCAATACATAATTGAGGTCCCATGCAGGTATTGGTGATCTTCTAGGAGGCCTTAGGTTTTTGGCTCCTCTAAGATACTGCTTTAGTAAAGGATGAGAAAAGATTGGTGGCTCTGTATTGTAATGAGCCGAAATGGCAGAGGCATTAATTTTTATTGATGAGAAAGATAGGCCTTTGTCAAGCATCTCAGTCAAGTATTGTAATATCTGAGGAATATTTGGTTCTGCTGTATCAGTTCATTGTGCTTGATTCCAAACACAGAATCTCTTCCATTTATCAGCATAAGATTTTCTAGTACTAGGCGTTCTGGCTTCCAAAATGACATCCATCACAGCTTTACTGAGAGGTGTTGTTTGTATAACTACATGATCAGCCATGCTGCCAGGTTCAGTGTCTGGAGTTGATTGTGCAGGATCTGATTGTTTTGCTGGGACGGTAGTTGAGGTCTTTGAGGTAAGGTCCAAGCTGGGTATTGAGACCAGTTCCTTAGGATTGGGTACCAGTATTGGTGGGGCCAGTCCGGGGCAATTAGTATCATCTTTGGCTTCTCTTGTCTGACTTTTAGTAGGACCCTGGGAAGAAGAGGCAGAGGAGGAAAGGCGTAAACTGACAGGTTTTTCCAACTGAAGGATAGGGCATCCACTTTCCATGCTTGTCTGTGATAAGTCCTTGTGCAGAATCTTTTCAATTGATAATTTTGAGGAGAGGCAAATAGATCTATGTCCGAGCTCCCCCATTTCTTTGTTATCATGCTGAAGACTTGTGGATCTAGTTTTCACTCATGGGGGTCCGTAAGGTTTCTGCTTAAATCATCTGCCAGAGTATTTTGTTTTCCTGGCAGAAATTGAGCTTGAAGATGTATTTGGTAAGTCAAAGCTGTGTCTCACAGTGCCATGGCTAATCTGCAAAGGGGGTATGAGTGCGTGCCCCCCTGCTTGTTTATATACCACATAACCGTGGTGTTGTCCGTCTTTATCAATAGTTGTCCTGGATGAAGTAAGTCCTTGAAGGCTGTCAGGGCATTTTGAACAGCTAGCATCTCTTTTTGGTTGATATGTAGATGCATTTGTTTTGGGGTCCATATGCCCTGAATGCATCTTCCTGCCATGTGGGCCCCACAGGAATAATCTGATGCGTCTGTTGTTAAGGTTTGGCTGGCAGGGGGTAGCGTGAAGGCCCATCCCAAGTTTTGGTGACATGCCTTTGCCCACCATAGAAACTCCTGTTGTAGGCAGGGAATGAGAGGAATCATTGTTTCCAGACTGTGACAATGTTGACTCCATAAACTTTTTAGGTACCATTGAAGTTTCCTCATATGCAGTCTTGCATATGGAATTAGTAGGATGCAGGATGCCATGAAGCCCAAAGCCTGCAGAGTTTGTCTTGCAGATAACTGGGTTTTTGTTGCCATCAGTTTGAAGTAAGTAGTCAGTTGCCTTTGTTTGTCTGCCGTGAGGTAAGCCATCTGGGCAGTTGTATTCAAGCTTGCACCCAAGAATGTTATCTTTTGAGCAGGTACCAGTTGTGATTTATTTTTGTTTATTGTGTACCCTAGGCATGTTAGAAGCCTTTTCACAAATGTCAGGGGTTGAAGAAGAATGTCCTTGTTCTCTGCTCGAATGAGACAGTCATTCAAGTAAGGATATATTTGAATACGTCTTTGTCTGCAGAAAGCAATTACTGGTGCCAGGCACTTTGTAAAGACCCTGGGCGCAGTAGATAAGCCAAAGGGTAGTGCAGAGAATTGGTAATGCATTAAGCCAGCCTTGAATCTGAGGTATCTTCTGCACGATTGTCTTATTGGGACATGCAGGTATGCCTCTTTTAGGTCTAAAGTCACCAGCCAAGCATCCTTGCCCAGCATGTGCAGAAGCTGTTGCAAAGTCAGCATTTTGAATTTTGGAATGTCCAGGTATGTGTTCAAAATCGATAAATCCAGTATTGGCCACCAGGCCTTGTCCTTTCTGGGTACCAAGAACAGTCTTGAGTAAAAACCTTGTCCTTTTTCCCGTTCTGGTACTGGCTGAATGGCCGCCATATCCATGAGGGACTTAACCTGTTTCTGTGCCTCTACCCATTGATTTTTTGGCAGATCCGGCCAACCGTTTGCTATTGGCAGAGTATGGAAATGGAATCTGTATCCCTATGATACTATGTTTAGAACCCACTTGTCCTGGGTTATTAACTGCCAGTTTTGAGCAAAAAGTGCTAATTTTCCCCCTAAGGGTGCTGCCAAAAGGTAAGTGCTTGGTGAAGGCAGAGGGAAGTCATTGGGACTGTTTTCTCTAGGTTTGCACTTTATCTCCTCCAGATTTGGATGTAGAATCGCCCCATTGCTTTGACCTGTAAGAATCTTGTGCATGGTATCTGGAACACTTAGGGCATCTGGATTTGCCCCTTTGAGCTTTGTCTGACACAGGAAAGGACCAATTATTTGTAGGACAGTGTCTACTGAATCTTGGTGGCTGCACTTGTAAGACGTCTTTTACAGTTTGCATAGACTTAGCTTTGTCTTCCATTTTCTTTAAAACCTCTTCTGCCTTAATACCAAACAGAGTATCATGCTGTAAAGGTGCACTTTAATTAACTTGTATATTTAATTGAGTGATTACTCAACTAGTGTGATTGGTTGAATATGTATATATAATCCAGCATGTAGCAAAGGATTGTGTTCTGATGAAGTCTATTATTTATAGATGAAAGCACTTAACGAGGAGCTACGAGTGTTTTGTAGTTACAAATAAAAAAGTGTTCTCTCTGGATCTTCACTTGTCTTTATGGGACTTAGACACCAAGCACAGCGAACAGAGATTGTGTGTACTTGTTGGTTGTAGATGTATAAACCTTTTTTCCCCATCTATCCAGTGCCCTTGAATCTCTGTCAGAGGGGGGTAGGATTTTTTGCTGTTGAGGCCTTAACTCCCTTTGGACCCTGTGAAATTGTTTCAGTATCAGCAGCAGGGTTTCTAAATAAAAATTTGTGTGAGTCAGGGACCCTGTAATATCTGTCAGGCTTGCTGCGAGCCAGAGGTAAGGAGTCAGGGGTCAAGCTGACTCTGAAAACACATCATCCACAATGTCTAAAACAAGGGGTATGGCTTAAGGTCTGTGCTGAGGGAGAAGAAGGAAATCCCTGAGCCTCTTTTTTGATTCTGAGAAATCTTGACTCTGCCAGTGAAAATGCTCCCTCAAAGTAGCGAAGGTTTCTCAAAATGAATAATCCTCAGGGGGTGATGCAGATGGTATAGACTCCTCTGCATCAGAATCCTCATAGAGAGGTACAGATAATTCCTGATCAGAAGAGGAATCAGAAGAAATAGAAACCTGAGCTAAAGATTCATAATCAGTGTCTTGTCTAGGCCTCTTATCAGGAGGGGGATGGAAACCCCTGATCAAGGTAATATGGTCTTCAGCCATTTTGATCATCTGTTTTGTAGGCATAGCAGCCTGTGCACATGGCTCATGTGTTGATTTTTTTAGTTTTAGTAGTTGCTTTTGTCTTTGGTTTTGCAGCTGTCATCGGTTTGATATAAAAATGTTGAGACCTGAACCCACCCTCAGAAGCCGGTGCCTGCTCAGCGGCTCCGGACCCATCCAAGGGAGATACATCCATGGGTCCAATATTTTGAGTATCTCGCGGCATGCTGGACTCTACTTGGGTCTCAGTAGGGGCCTGCGACTCAAAAGTAGTGGGTATCAGGGGCTGCGAAAGCGTCTCACTGAGTACCGGCGAACTGGCGACTGGCTTAGGAGAAGCTTCGTAGTTGGTTTTGGACCTCGACTGTCGGTCTCTGTCCTTTCTTTGCATTTTTTTATGTACTCCAGTAGTCGGATTGCTATCTGACGACATTTCTGGGTAGTTAAATCTGTTTCCAAAATACTTTGAGGCAAAATTATACCGACGCTTAATAGTGTGTTGGCTAAATCTAGCACAAAACCGACAGCCAGGCACATTGTGATCAGGGCCTAGACAAGAAGAGGTATTCGCTTCCTACAAGTAATACAATTATTAACTTTTTCTGACATCGGAATGGAGCAAGAAAAAAGTTTCCCCAATGATGTACTTAGCTTTAGTGAAGATTTCGGTTCTGAAACTCAAACTCGAATATTTCAGGAGTTGGCCGACCGGCACTTGCAAAATGCTTCTGCTTTGGGCACCGCGTGGCAAGAAAGACTAAAGAAAATGGCGTCGGCTGCTTGTTTTATACCCCCGAAGACCTGACATCATGGAAGAGGAGACAGCAACCGACGCAGGACCCAAGACTTTGGAATTGAGGCCAACTGGCAGATTACCCAAATGTAATGACTGCAACAGTGAAACATGAAGAACATCCAGCTGAATAGCTGTGATGGAGAGCAGGGAAATAACTTGGCTTTGAGCCACTGCCCACTGGTTTAGAGGAAGGTCTGGGAACCCTCTTGGGGTTGGCAGTGCATGGAAGTAAAATTTGTACCCGTGGGATACAATGTTGAGGTTTTTGCATGAAAGGCAAGTTTTCCTGCTAGGGGCACAAGCAATTGGGCAGAGGTGGGGAGTGGAGTAGAGAAGTAATTGTGAGTTTTTTCCATACGGAGGTGGCTTACCATTCCATGCTTTGGGGGTGGGGGCACTCCATTGCTTAGGTCTTTGCATACCCTGAGACTGTAGTCTGGGTGGTCTGTTTCCATTGGGTCTGGGTTAAGATGGCCTGGAGGGGGCTGGAAAGGACCAGTGTTTGGAACGGCAATGCCTACTGAATCTAGGGGGTTGCACTTGTAAGAATTCTTTAACAGTCTGCATAGACTTAGCTTTTTCTTCCATCTTTTTAAGTACCACTTCTGCTTTAGTGCCAAACAAACTGTCCTTGTTCAAAGAAGCGTCTAGTAACTTTGATTTGACATGGTCTGGCAAGGTCTGCTCTTTGAGCCAAGCGTATCTTCTCAGTACAGAACCAGTGACTGCTGCCCGGCAAGATGCTTCTAGGGTGTCAAAGCCACACTGCAGAGTATGCTTGCTGACTTGCCTTGCAGAGTGCATATGCTCCTGCAACTCTTTATTTTCTGCACAGCCTGTAAAAGTTGCCACTTTTTGTTTAATAAGTTCAACAATATGTTGCTGGTACTCCAGCATGTGAAAGTGACAATTCAATGTCCTAATAGCAAGAGTTGCAGAGGTATATACCTTCTTACCCCATCTGTCCAAAGCTCTGAAATCACTGTCCGAAGGGGTGGGATTCTTTGCTGTAGTTGCCTTGATACCTTTAGGCCCCTGGGAAATGATCTCTGGGTCAGCAGTAGGATTCTTGAAAAGAAATTTGTGAGTGCCGGGTACTCTGTAGTACCTGTATGGTTTCCTAGGGGCAGGAGGTAAAGTATCAGGAGTAAGACTGGATTCCATAAAAACATCATCAACAATTTTCAGGACAGGTGGTATTGCTAAAGTCTTATGCTGTGGCAAATCTAGGAATTTTCTTTTTGGACTGAGGATAGTCTTGGCATTCCCAGTAGAAATGCTCTCTTAAAGTATGTAAGGTTTCACCTAAAGAAAAATCCTCTGGAGGGGAGGCAGAGGGAATGGATTCCTCTGCATCCGAATCCTCATAAGCAGATAAGGGCATGTCTTCATACTCAGATACCTCAGAGTCATTAGACTCCTGGTCTGTTGAAGCTGCAGGGGACTGGTCTCTTTTCCTCTTTGCAGGGGAAGGCTGACTTCCCCTAATCAGCATAATAAGGTCTTCTGCCATTCTAAGCATTTGTCATGGGAGCCGGTGCATGCACTTTGGTCATCATTTTTTTAGGCATAGTGCATACTCTTGGCCTAAGAAACTCAGTAGTTTTGGAAAAAAAAGAAGTTGTCGTTTTAAGTCGAATATCGGAAGAGAGAAGAACTGCCTCAGAAGCCGTTGCCTGCACAGCGGCTCTAGACCCATCCAAGATAGAGACATCCACAGGTATCATAGTCGAAGAAGAGTCTCGCGGCATACCAGACTCCGAATGGATCTCGGTAGAGGCCTGCAAATCCATTGAAGCGGGCATCAGGGGTTGTGATGTGCCTCACTGAGTACCGGCGAACTGGCGAATAGCTTAACGGAAGCGTCATCGGCAGCTTTGGACCTATGCAGTCTGTTTCTGTCTTTATCCTTACGTTTTTTTCAGAATATCAGTAGTTGGATGGCTAAACAAAGCCATTTCGGAATATGGAAATTGACAATGAGTGCCTGACAGTGAATGGTTTGGGTGTTGAACAAGGCACAAAACTGACAGCGAGGTACGTCGTGGTTTGGGCCTAAACAGGTGATGCAGTAAGAATGAAAATCTCTGTGTGGTATTTGCTTTTCACAAGCAAGACAATTGTTAACTTTTTCTGACATCGGTTAGAGCAAGAAAAAAGGATGCCCGACGGGGTACTTAGGTTTAGAAGAATTTAAGGATTATTCAGTTCGTAAATGAAAATTCAGGCAGCGGCCGACCAGCATTTGCGAACTGCTTCTGCTTCAGGCTCCTCTGCAAGAAAGACTGATGTAATGGTGTCAGCTGCCTGTTTTTATACCCCTGACAACCTAATGTCAGTCCTGGAGGGACAGCATCCGATGCAGAAATACTAAGTCTCTGGTATTCGGGCCGACTGAGGGCTACCTGCAGGCAGATGACTCAAGTTTGATGACTGCAACAGTGAAACATTAAGAACAGCAATAGTAAGAAGGTTTTACAAAGAAACCCAATGCAAGAAAGACACTAATAAATGAGTGCTTACAAGAGACACAAATTATAGTGCATAAATAAGGTACTTTTGCATACATTGATTGTTTTTTGTGACATGAAGTAGTCAGAGGCTGAAAGTATAAAAAGTTGAGCCAGAGGAAAAAGGTATGTAGCTGTATACTTAAGTTCTGCATGTAAATGATACGTCAATTGTATGTTTGATGCAGAAGAAATAAGTTTAGTCGACTGTATGTGCCACAGAGAGTTCTGAGGAAAGGGAGACAAGCTAGAGGGGATAAAATGTAGACAGAGAAGTAGGGTAAACAGGAGAAGTCAGAAGAGCTAGGGGGGACAGAGGCGACAGTGAAGACAGAAGGGCAGAATGTGAGCACATCGAAGGAAATAGAAGGCAGTGAGAGGAAGGAGGAGAATCAATAAGGAAGAGTCTGGGTATGCAGAGGGAGAAAAGTAAAAAAGAAGTTGAGACTGTGGGCTAATTAGGGAAGAAAGGGAAATAGTTGGAAGAAGTTCTCAGCCAGGACTAGAGCATGAACAGATGCAGTTGTTGCCTAAGTAATCTTTCAGTAGTTTTTTTGAAATGGGAAGTGTGGGGAGGAGTTAAAATGGACTGAAGGATGGAATTCCATTTTTTGACAATATAGTCTGAATAGAGAGAGTCGCCAGCTCTACTGAGGGATTTAGTGACATGTAGGAGAGATTTAGAGGAGGATCGGAGGTTTTTATTATTATCACTGTAGGGTTGAAGTATGAGACGAAGGGCAGGAATTTTGTCAGGATGGTATATGAGCTGATGTGCAAAGGAGAGTTGAGTGCATGTTAGTTGTCGGGGTAATTGAAGCCAGTGTAGTTGCTGTAAGGCAGAGCAGTGATGTGCTCAGTGTGCAGAGTTGGTGGAAAATCTTGCAATTTTATTGTAACAGTTTTCCAGTTAGACTTGTCTTACTTAGGTTTGTAAAGATGGGGCATGCATATAAGAGTAAGGAGAGAAGATGTGTTCTGGCAATGTTCTGTCTTGTGTTATTTGTAAGGAAAGGCTTAATTCTGTATAGAGAACCTAGTCTAATATGATTTTTTTTGATGGACTATGCTAGGTGAACATCAAATTTTAGGTAACTGTCAATAATAATGTCTAATAATCATGTGTGGGATACAGCTGATATTAAGGTGTTGTTGGATGAATTAATTTGGAAAGTAGTACAGGGGTCATGTGATTTAGGGGGAGAAACAACATCAGTTTGGTTTTAGAAGGATTCAGTATACGATGAGATTTAGATATCCATGATTCAATGGATAGGAAGGATTGCTCAGTTGTGCAGACAAGTTGTTTGAGGGAAAGAGCGGCACATACTAGAGTTTAATCACCTCCATATTTGACTATGGAGGCTAAGGGGGTTGAAGACTGAAGTTGAATAGTAAATATACTGAAAATGATGTGGCCAAGGATGGAACCTTGTGGAACACCCAGGGTGACAGCTAAAAGTGAAAGGAGTTCCTGTTGCCATTTGACAGCTTGCTGACAGCCTGATAGGTAGCTATGGAACCAGGCTAGTGCAGAAGAGCTGAGATAAGAAATGCTAGTTTGTCAAGGAGTTTTTGGTGGGGAACAGTATCGAAAGACTTAGATTTAAGAAGATAGAGGAAACAAATTGTCCATTGTTTCTGTTGTGACTAATGGTATTGGTAAAGCTTAGAATGGCAGTTGTGGTGCTATGGTGAGGACAGAACTCATGTTGTGCATTAGACAGAAGGTTGTTGGATAACAGACAGTTTAATAGTTGCAGGTGGATACACTTTTCTAGAATTTTGGAGGAGGGAGTAGGACAGAAATGGGTTGGTAGTAAGAAAACACAGTGACGGTACCTCCTTTGTGTAAGGGAAGAATATGAGATATTTTCCTGCTTTTGGGTATTTACTGTTCTGAGACAGAATGGTTAATCAAGATAGTTATGGGGGTATGCAATAGCCGGGGCAGCTACTTGTAAGAATTCAGTAGGTAGATTGTCAGCAGCAAGGACAGTAGGTTTCAGTTTAGAGAAAAGTTTTTTTATGGTAAATGTGGATGGTGGAGAATTGTTAAATGAGTTGGTGACTGAAAGTATAGAGTTAGTGAATAAAGAATTGAATTGTGTAGCAATGCTGTCAGTAGTAGAGGATGAAGAGGGGAAAGGGCAGGATGTATTACCTGGTTAAAGGCGTTTTTTTTTTTTTTCAAGAGGATCAGAATTTCTTGGGATTGTTGTAGTTTTGTTGTTGTGTGCTTGTACAGTAGGTTTTTTGTCGAGCTTGATTTGTGATTTTGATTTACTGTGCAGTTGTTTGCAACTAAAGAGATTAGCTAGGTCTTTGTTGACAAACCAGAGCAACCAGGCTTAGTTTTAATAAATTTTAGTATATTTGGACAGCCAGTTCTGCAGTGAGCTAGTGTATTTAGAGCTTCAAGGAAGGTGTTATTAAAACAGTCTACTGCATAGTCAAGGGGAAGAATTTTAACTAGGGACCAGTCACAAAGATTAAGAAGTGATAGGAAGGTTTGAGAGTTAAAATGTTTTTTGTTGCGGATTATAAGTGGAAGCAGGATTGGCTGCCAAGATTAACATGTTGTCTGGTTACGTAGGTGGGAAGATGGTCACTAATGCCATCAGGGAGACAGCCAGTTTAGAAGGCTAGGGGGGGGTTTGTTGGTGAGTATGCAGTCGAGAATTTATTCTCTTTTGGTGGCTTTGTCAGCTCTAGTAGGAGATTGAATGACCTGAGAGAAACCATGTAAATTAATGAAATTAGTAGGGATACCAGAGTTATAAGATAGCCAATCAGTGTTGAAGTTGCCTATGATGATAGTTTCTTAGGGGAAGGATAATGAAACCCAGAGAAGGATATCCTTGATTGTGTTGTGATTGTGTTGCGATTATTGCCTAGGGGAATGTATATAGCAAAAATTATAATATATTTGTTTGAGTTAACTTTGAGTTTAGAACATAGTATTTCAGAATTGGTGGCAGGGGGATTGAGTGGATTAATAAGTTCCAGATTTAAGTTTTGTTTGAAAATAATAGCAACCCCTCCACCCTGCTTATTCTTTGGGTCACATCTGTGTACATTATATCCTGGTGGGATTATTTCATTACTATGTGCTTCTGGTTTTAGCCAGCTTTCAGTTAATACAGTGATGTCAGGGCTATATAGGGGTATGGTGGAATGGAAATCTTGGACTTTATTGACTAAATTTCTTAGGTTCATGATGAGTAGAAGAAGATTGCTGCTCCCATCTTAATTAACCTACAATCCATTCAGCTCTCACTCTTGGAGCAGTGCTATAATGAGGTGGCAACATTTGTTGCCAATCATCATTATGACACATCATTGTCTTGCCTTAAAAAAACTTCAGTGGTTAGAACTAAGGCATTACCTCATACTTTCCCAAATAGTCACACATAAACTCATCTATTATCCAAACAAATGCCCCAGTTTGAAAAATACTCTCCAACTTTATAACCCAAGTGCACAGCTGAGCTCTACTGACAAACTGTTACTGTTGCAAAAGATACCAGCTCAGGTGGTTACTTTTTGTACTCATATTTTCTGGCCAAAATTTGGAATTCTGTTCCTCTCACTAAGAAACACAATAAGCACCAACTCTTTTAAGGCATAAGCTAGAGAATACATAAAAAATACCCGGATCTGTACATGCACAACTCCTGGATTATAAGTGTCCTGCCTTTTACTTCCTCCTTTTCTTTCCAAGCACTATACCCTCAGTTATTGATCCAAAATCTCCTTGTTCTCTACCTCTCCCTCTTCTTCGTACTACCAGTCCTAAAATGTTCTTTCCCCCCTATTATTACTAATCTTCAGTTTCCTCCTTTTCTCTCTTTCTGCCAAGTACATTTCATAGCTCTTTAGATGCTGCTGCTATTAATGAATGCTGCTATGCTTAAATGGTGTATAGCTGTTAATTACCTTCACATCTCTTTTGATTACATGTATACCTTTACTATTTTCTTTATGTAATACTCTTAGTTTCAGTGCTTTTCTCCCCAGAAAAAGTTTCAAAGTTCATTACATGATGCTGCTACTCATTAATGATACTCCATTCAAAATGTGTATATTTGTTGATTACTTATATACCTCTGTTTATTATGTTCTTTATGTAATGTTAGAATTTTTCTGGAGCTTTTCTCTATTGGCCTCTGCTTAAAAGGGATAATGTTCTGCCCAGTCAGAATATCCCAGTAAACAAATGCAATAAATAAATAAGATAAAGTCCCAGTTGATACGGTTAAATGACTTGCTGAAATCTAACAATATGACCACCAACAGATGCAGCCTTTTGGTACACCACATTTGCACATTTAGCCATAACCAGAGTATTCTCAGCTCAACCTTTTCAAAACTCCTGGTGATTGTCCCTAAATAGCAATTATAAACTTTTTTTAAGTGGCTGACTAGAAGTTTTGCAAATATCTTAAAGTCTGCTTGGTGGAAAGATATTGGTCTGTAGTTGGTTGGGTCGGTGGGGTCCTAAGCTGTTTTTAGGAGTTTTAAGTCAGAAACTGCACTATCTGGAAGCACTCCTCAACCTGGAAGATGATGATGTCTGCACAGTCACAGAACCCTGGCTCAAGGCTGCAGAAAGTACCCCGGCCTTGCAAGGCTACAATGCCTTCCACACTTTCAGAACACAAACTGAAGCTGTGAGAACCAAAGGAGGTGGAGTATCTATCTTCATTAAAGATAACTACAGCTCTCGACTGGTTAGACAAGAAAACTCTATGGAGTTACTCCAAGTCTAAATTATTGTGGGTAAGACCCCCCTCTTCAGGTCATCAGTTACAGGTCCCCTTCCATGAACCAAGATGCCCACATAGCTTACTTATACCTACTTGGGACAATTAATCTAACACCCTAGTCATGGGTGATTTCAACTATCCTTCCATTAACTGGAAAACTTATACGAGTCCAAACTCACTCACACAAAAGTTCTTGGACTTTTGTTAATTCAAGTGCTTTGGAACAAATAGTGCGCCATCCCACAAGGGGCTCCAATATTCGGGTTCCTATCGTATGATCAAAGTCTTACAACTTCGAATCATTAAAGAATGAACTTTAATGATCGAAGTTGTAAAACCTTAAAGCATATAAAAGAGATCGCCATAGAGCACAGAAAGGGAAGATTTCCCTTTACTGCTCTGTAGTGCAATCTCAAAGTTGGTATATTTAATTAGCAGGGGGTGTGGGGTGTAGGGGGGCCCTGCATAGAGCTTTTATTTATTTTTTTACTGTTTTTACTTTTTTTTTATGTGTGTTCGAAGTTCCAAAACTTTGAATCATTAAAGGGCGAACTTTAATGATTCAAAGTTTTGGAACTTCAATCATGTGATATAGACCCCAATAATCTACATCTGGTCCTCACCAACATGAGTGTCTGATGCAATGCCTCAAGTCTAGGGCCCGCTCTGATTAGATCCGACCATAAATCAGTCATTTTTGAAGCAACAATAGCACCAGAACTCTCCAAAGGAGAAGTCAGGCTAAAAACTTCAGCAAAGCTAACTATAACATCCTAAGGGAAGGTATAATCAACTTCCAAGCTCCAGTTTCTACAGATGGCATTGACGGCTCTACTAAGGTATACACTGATGGCCGGTATCAACATCTACAAAAATGTATAGACACAGCTGTGCCAGATAGGATTAAAGCAAGATCCTCAAGAAAAAACAAACCATCCTGGTGGATGTCTAGCATTAATAAGTTATACAACAAGCGGAAGAAGCTGCTGAATAAAAATTCAAAAGTGAGATCCCAGAACAAGAAGAGCACACTCCTCAGCTTAAACAAGTAAATAAGACAACTCATAAAATCTTCAATGAGCAACTATGATAAAAATTTAGCAACTATAGCTAAAGATAACCATAAGGCTTTCTTCAGCTACATCTGCAACCTAAAAGGTAGGCCTCAGATGTGTGCTGAACTAATTGTAGATGTCATCACACACACTGATCCTGTGGAAATTGCAAACAGCTAGCAGACAGGTTTGGAGACATTTCAAACCCCTATTCCACCAAGCATACCACAAACTATGTCTTCATCAGCTCCTCCTCCCCCCTGCATCTCCAAAGAGCTAGTCATCAATGGTCTCTCCAAGGCTAAGAATACAGCATCCATGGGACCAGATGGCATTCCAGGCTGCATTCTTAAAGTTCTATACTAAGAACTATTTTCTCCATTAGGCAGTCTATTCAACCACAGCCCAAGTACAGGCTTTGTCACCACTAAATGGAAAACAGCATCGGTTTTCCCCCTCCACAAGGATGGTGTGGCAAAAGACCCAGGTAACTACAGACCCATAAGTTAGCCAGCCTCATCTGTAAGGCAATGGAACGAATCATCATGGACCTCATAAATAAGGATACAGGTGACTTCCAAACCTTGGATCCATCCCAGTTCGGTTTTGTCAAGGCCTGGTAATGCCTGCTAAACCTGGTGGACTTCTTCAAGAAAGTGAACAGAGCCATAGATGAGGGCAAAGCCATGCACACAGCCTATTGGCTAAGGCCTTTGACATTATCTCACATTTGGGCATCATTAACAAATTAACCCAGTTGAATATCAACCCCTATGTTGTCTGTAGGGTTGCAAACTGGCTCACAGATCAACAACACTCAGTCAAAATGGGAGACTTTACCTCTACCATCAATGCTGTCACCAGTTGGGTCCCACAAGGGTCAGTTCTGGAACCCTTCTTGTTTGGCATATACATCTCAGAATTCCAGGCCAAAATGGAGGAGCTGTGGCTAACCAAGTATGTGGATGACGGCAAATTAGGTGATATAATTGAATCCCCTAGCGATGTCAGCGTACTTCAAATGGGGCTTACACAGACCAATGATTTGTGCCAAAGCCATGGTCTTAAATGAAATGCTAAAAATATGCATCATCATTCCCTGCAGTAAAAACAATGTCCCTCCTGATAATAAAATAAACAGTAATATGCTAAGTACCAATTCAGTAGTGAGAGACCTGGGAACACAAGTTGACTGTGACCTCAACTTCGACCACCTTGTGTCTATTGTGGTGAGGAAGGCATTGTATGTCACTCACCTGATTAGCAAAGGCATCACCTCAAGAGCAAAAGAGGTTTTAACTCACCTCTACTCATCCCTCATCAGGCCTATTATTGAATATAATGTTTCCTTTGGTATGTACCGTACCAGACACCTGCAGCAAATTGGGAGACACCTCAGAGATTTCTAACTAAGATAATTCAGGGTCTCCAGCACAAGTTTTATAAGGACAGACTGAAGTCACTCTCACTGTACTCAGTAGTGTACAGACTACTTACTGACAGCTTATGTCTGGTTTACAGGGCTATCTCTGACCCAACTTTAATGAAAATGATGCATATTCATGAGTCAAATGGGACTAGAGTCATCCATTTCAGGGATCTCAATCTAGCCTGTGACATAAACAGGACATGCTGGAGAGACAGATACATCTCTCAGAGGTTGCCACTCTTCTTGAATAGCTTCCAATCCATATAAAGGAGAGCACATTCATGACCCTGTCTAAGCACAACCTGGAAGAATGCATTGGAAACCATAAATTTCTGCCAGGGATTGCCCCGGCTTTTCTCATGGACATGGATAGTCCTTGCTAAAAAAAACTTGGGCATAGATTATATCTTTCATCTAGTATTATATTGGGATTTAATGGCTAGGCTTGTAAAGACCCTCAGGTCAATAGCCTAGAAACATTTTTTCAACCTATGAACCTATTAGCACTTTTCTACATATTACTTCAGTTGAGAAATACTCCTTGCTAACTGCATCACTGAAATGTTAAGTAGTAGTATCCCAAGCACTTCTTGGGAACATTGGTAGAAGTCCGTGGTCAAACCATCCAACCCTGAAGCTTTACACGCGGTAGGGAAGTGATAGCCTTCTTTACTTCAGCTGCAGAAAAAGACTTTTCCAGCTGCAGAAATACTTTTCTGGCTAATCTTGTGGGTGAGATCTTTTCCAAAAATTGAAGAATATTATCCTTATTAGCAGGCCCTGGGGAGCTGGTGAAACAGAAAATTCCTCCGCCAGCATATCACTGATGTCCCTTGGAGTAACACTGAGACTACCAATGTTGTTTTGAACCAAAACAATTGACATCTCACTTTAACACTCATGGCAATTAAGTGCCAGAAATGTAACGGACCTAATTCTCCTGGCCCAATTGAAAAGTTTCATTCTAGCCAATTTCCCAGCTGCTTTCTCATCTCCTGCCATAGCTGCTTATCTGCTATAACCAGATCTTATCTGCCAATAATTTGCAGTGACATATATTATTCACCTCACATGATTTGCTTCCCCCTACACAGAAGGTCTTTAGTTTTGCCCTGCACATTCTTTTATCTAGCCCCTGTTCCATATGGGAGTCATATTTAGAATAGCCTGACTCCAATAGCTTTGCAGCCAATTGCCTATTATCTCAGAGAAGTCTAACTACTAAGTGGTTAAAAATCTCAGTAGGCATACACTAGACTGACCAACCCTGTTTACCAACCAAAAGACCAGCCTACTGAAGTTGTGGATAGCAATTAATAAAGAGTTGAAGGACATTATGTGGGAGGGGTAGATGGCAGGAGTCAAGTGGGATAAACTGATTCTTCCAGCTGAACAGGGCAGATTGAGATTACCCAATCTGAAGGGGCATTTCAGAGCCACACAGTTAAGGCTCCTATACACAGCACACACAGAAAACTATAACTCAAAGTGGAAAGGGATGATGATGAAATAGGGGGAAGCCCAAGAAACAAGGCGAGACTGGGATTTTTGATGCAGGTCTTTAAGGAGAATAAAAATAATCATACAGAATATTATATCTATAAAGTAGCAGAAAGTATCTTAAGAACTAACCCAACATGGGACGGGAGAAAGGTGATTCTGCTGATAGGGATGACAGCAATTAGGGATATAGACAATAGGTAAGAGGGTGGTGCAGCAGTAGCATTGTTGCCTCACAGCAAGAGGTTCTCGTGTTCGATTCTCGGCTGGAGTGCAGGGAGTGTCTTCTGTGTGAAGTCTGTATGTCCTCCCCATGGTTGGGTGGGTGTTCGAAAGACATGCGTAAATGGACGTGCCTTCATTGAAGGTTGAACATCGAGCTGGCACCTCGGCGTTCGTCAAAATACTGCATTCATTAACGGACCGGAGTTCTGCTGTGGTGACCCCTAACTGGGAAAAGCCGAAATACAACAACAACAATAGGCAAAAGGTGGGCTGGAATTTATTGTAGAAAACTGGCAAAGGAACCAAGGTACTGGGAGCAAATAACTAGAAAGGGAAAGATGATGGAATGGGAAGAAGCCAACAATTTATTTGCACTGCAAATTACAGACTGCTTTCCCCATTAAGGGTTGACATCAGAGTATAGTCGAAGAGAAAGAAATAGGGTAGTCCTAAATGAAAGACCAGAACTGGTAGAGTTTTTAGTAGAATCTAGAAAAGAAGCTGTCCATTAAAAATGGAATAATTAGTAGAGCATATAAAATATTGCATTATAACTATAAGAATCAATCAGAAGAGGTTAGAAAGGATTGGGAAGAGAGACTGGATAAGCAATTTAAAAAGAAACAATAGGAGGATATATGTCTCTCAAATATGCAGCAACATCTAGAAGATTTTTGCTTGTAAATGTTTACACAGATATTTTTATACTCCAAGTAGACTCCAGAGCAATTTTCCTCCAGTAGACAGCAACTGTTGGAGGTGTGATGGGGAAGAAAGAGGTAACTGGGAACATATTTTCTGGGAGTGAGGTGAGTTTGTGAAGTTTAAGGATACCCTGTGGGATGCACTGTTGGAGATCCTGGGTGGGCAGACTGGTGTGATGAGGGAAATGATTTTTCTGAGCTATGATGCAGAATTGGAATTGCCTAGACATGGTAACTCCTTGCTGTGTCTAATTATAGTGGCAGTCAAAAAAGCAATTTATTTGAAATGGAAATCAAAATCTAAACCAACTATACTAAATGTAGTGAATACAGTAACATATAAAACAGTTGGAATTGAGATCTTTAGAAAAGGGTTGGAGCAAACTACATAGGAAAAAATGGGAATTGTTGGAAAAATACATAAGGGGAAGAATCAGGTTTAAAGGAAGGCAGAACTTAAACGAGCTATGCAACGTTTGACTGAAAATGATTGGTAGATAATAAGTGATGTACAATGTCTGCAACTGAGAGTGTGTCAGTTTGATTTGTGATGTGAAATGCTTGTGATTAGAATTGTGTTGAAGTGGTTTGTTTTCATTTATATTAATATATGATTGCCTATGTCATAAGTGAATGTTTAATAAAGATGTTTCTTGCTAAGAAAAAAAAAAAAAAAAAAAAAAAAGTCCAGCCTACTGGCTATTCTCACTGGCACCATCTATATAAATAAAAATGTAAATGTTCATTTGTTCAAAATCTTAAATCTCTGAAAGTTCTTCACCGATTTCTTTGAAATTTTCACACAATGTTGTATTCGAATATGCGCGTGTTTTTATATACCTACTATTATATAGATGTCACACGTTGCATTCGAATACGCTCGTGTTTTTATATACCTACTATGGATTCTATATATTTGTATACAAATATGCAATTTTATATGTTTTTGTTATAACTTTCTTACTTCTTTTTCAGTGTAATCGATCTGCTTTAGTTCATCCAAATAATGCCTCGCAGAAGATCAAACTTAGGTCATCATACTCGCGGAGCGGAAGCAGTGCGACGAGTAATTGCGAATCAAATTGAGGAAGAACGGATATCAGCGAACAAGCGAAACAGACAAAGAATGGCTCAAATACGTGCCGAGGAAGCAGCAGAGCGACGTGCAGCCAGACTTGAGGATGCACGATTGCGAGCACGGCGATCGTGTTCTGCAGCTTTAGATCTGCTTCGTTCTCCTCGATCGACACCAGCAGACGAAATAAATGCTTGCCTGAAATAGTCTACTTTGTGGCGACACGTAAAGACGTTAAAATTAACTACAAATATGCAATTTTATATGTTTTTGTTATAACTTTCTTACTTCTTTTTCAGTGTAATCGATCTGCTTTAGTTCATCCAAATAATGCCTCGCAGAAGATCAAACTTAGGTCATCATACTCGCGGAGCGGAAGCAGTGCGACACGATCGATCAGCTGAGATATTCTCACATCAATTGCTGGAAATTGGGAACGGAAAGGTGCCGGTTGATCTGACCTCAGGACGAATTTCATTGCCTCATAACTTCTGCAATTTAGTGATGTCAAAAGAAGAATTGGTTGAAAAAGTTTTTCCCAATATTCAAACCAGTTATAAGAATCACGATTGGCTGACTGAATGAGCTATTCTTGCAGCCAAGAACAAAGACTCTACGAACTTAACAATATTATTCAGTCTAACATTCAAAGCGAGGCAGTCACATACAAGTCCGTCGACACAGTTGTGGAAGCAGATGAAGCAGTTAATTATCCAACAGAATTTTTGAATTCACTTGATCTGCCAGGGATGCCACCACACGTACTGCAATTGAAAACTGGAGTGCCAATTATCATGTTGCGAAATATCAATCAGCCAAAGCTTTGCAACGGCACGTGGCTTGCAGTAAAAAAATTAATGAGCAACGTCATAGAAGCAACAATCTTGACAGGACTTTTCAAAGGTGAAGATCTCCTCATTCCTCGCATTCCTATGACTCCAATGGATATGTCATTTCAATTTAAGAGCTGCAATTCCCAATTCGATTGGCATTTGCAATCACCATCAACAAAGCTCAGGGCCAATCTTTAGAATTGTGCGGTTTAGATCTACAAACTGATTGCTTCTCACATGGACAATTACATGTTGCGTGTTCTAGAGTCGGCAACCAGACAATCTCTATATCTGCACAGACAATGGATCAACAAAAGATACTGTATACCCACAAGCATTGTGAAATTAAACATATTAGAAACGTGCGCTTTCTCTTTTCTTTCTTTTCCATTTAACCAGACTGAGCCACAGCAACGCGTGGCCGGGTACAGCTAGTATATCTATAATTGTTAACTGAAGAATCATATGCCCACCATATGTCAACAAGTTCTAGTCCCTTCATTTCCTTTTTAAAGACTCCAAAAACGTTGACACCCTATTATTACTTGGGGTACTCTGTCAATCCAACGGTCTGACACTATATTAAAATCTCCACCTATTAAAATAAAGGCAGCCAGGTCATCATCATTCAGGCCATAAAACAGACTAAAAGACCACAACCACCATCAATCTGAAGAATTAGTACTATCCATTATCCCATTTTGTCTGTAGGACACTGTATTACACTTCAGGTTAAAGATCTCTTGGCTCTGTCAGAGCATGAAGCATACCATTTACCCAGCCATTTATCATTTTGTTGGAATATCTTTTTTTAACCTTCATTTCTTGTAACATAAAGTGCCAGTCATCTTTGAGAATTTTCTATCAGATAGCTTTAGTACACCATGGGGTAAACATGCCCTTCACATTCCAGCTAACTCACTTAATGGTGTCCTTGAAATTAGTGATCTTGGTGAGTTTATTACTATGATTTGCCATACCAGCATTTTGTACAATCCCACTCATCTTAAAACCAAGTAGGATTTCCATACTTCAACCATACAGAATGTATGTTCAGCCTACAATTGGAACTTATATGTCCACCAAAAATATTTCAAAAAGCTAGTTACGAATAGAGCACATGTGTTGCCTGTTTGTTTTATAAATTGCATAAAAACCACAGAACCTTACGGCCACAAACAATAACACAGGAATAAAAGTTGCAAGTTAGTAAAACAGTGCAAATAGTGGTGGGTAGCTTCCCCTCAGAGTTAAGCAGAGTCATTGGGTCTATATTAGTTCACCAAAGTGTCTTTTCAGCGAACACATATTCGTTGATCTTTATTCAGCGAAAGTCACTTCAGCGATTTGCTGAATATTCTAAGGACAAAGACATAGTTGGCCAACTACACAACTTTGTCCTTTTCTTCACTGTAGTGCGATCTCGGAGTTGGTATATATAGTGGATCCCTAGTACGCTGTCACAGATGCAGGTTGTCAAATGCGTCTTTGTCGAACTGAAAAGCACGAAAAGGCAAAATAGCGAAGCGACTTTTCAGCGAATTCTTTCCCTGGGAAAGAATTTGTTTGGCTGCTTTTGCTACTTTGCCTTTTCAGCACTGTAGTGCAATCTTGGAGTTGGTATATTTAAGTAGGGAGGGTGTGGGGGGCACAGCCCCCCATGTCGGGGGGTGTGGGAGGCAAAGCCCCCCACATTATGTAATGTTTTATAGTTTTTTTTTCTTTTTTTCTCAGCACAGCTATTTTTTTCCTTTGGAAAAAAAATGTTGTTCTGAGGTTTCGACGTTGTAAGCTTTCACTTACATGGGGTCGATTATGTGTCGTTCGTTCTTCTGAGCATGCAGTATCATAATATAGACACTATATAGTTGGGAGGGGTTCGATTTATCAAAATTTGGGTCCATTGGGTTGAGGGGCAAGTATTTCTTTGGCCTTGGATTATTCAGCAAATCGCGGAAGTAATTTTTGCTGAATAAGGGTTGACGAATATGTGTTTGCTAAAATTGCATCTCCGTGAGCTAATATAGACCAGTCATTAATGGAGGTAAGTAACTGGACTCCATAGTGTGACCTACAGTGTTTATGGGCCCAAAAATAGCTCAGTGAGTTGACTGACAAGGCCAGTTCATGAGCGTCGAATGCCAGGTCACATTCTCTGCAACCACAGAATCTCCAACAGTTACTACTCCAGATATAGGACAAATAAGCTACCACTTAGCCTTTGATGAGCTGTTGCATGAAGCAATATTATAGTTTCCCACACTACCTCAACCATAGATTTCCAAAACCAGTTCTCAAAAAGTTCCCTCGAGGTTGTAGTTTATCCCAGCAGGCTCAATGCACTTAAACAGCTCTAACACAACATATCACATGCAATTCAGGTACCTGTTGTCACTGCCTACTGTTCCTTTACACTGCAGTACTTATCTAAGATTTGGTCAGTCTAGGATCTTTCCATGGTGACAATCTCTTTGACATGAATCTCTGCTGTTGAAAAGGTGTCATCTGGATCCACATTTGGGTCTAGTGTACTAAGATCCGTGAAAGGAGCATACCTGTTATAAATCTGAAGTAGTGATGAGAATAAAGCAGATTTCACTTTAGGGTGATTATCCATGAGTCAACTCTTCAGATCCTTGCCATTTTTCATAGGGGATTTACTAGGGGAGCTTGTATAAGTTGTGATGATATGAGGTAGTGCCATCTGTCAGCATAGCTAGCTGGAGTTTTGTAGAGAATTTTATGTCATGTGGCTATCACAATGATTTGTACAGACACTTGTGTTAAAAATGCATCTGTAAAGTCGCTTGTGTTAAAAATGCATCAACAATGGGTCCTGCTGGACAGAAAAGAGATATACATGCATGTCAGACAGTATTATTATAACTGATTGGATGTATATATTTTAACAGTGAATTCTGGCAGGGAAAAGGTTAATCATAGTCCACCTAACTTTGAAAAATAGGATGAAAATTAAATGGGTTGGTTTAGGTAATAAAGATTTTATCTTATAAGTCTGATTGCAGCTAGAGACAAAATATCTGGAAAAACAGGACAAAGCGTCTTAATGTATTGTCCTTAGGGGTGAACTAATTGCTTCCTTGGAAGGGTGGACGTTTTTAAAATTGTTTTATAGCTTTCAGATGCTGCAGTAGATCTTAGCAAATCTCTGGGTGTGTATTGTACCAGAGCCGAGTGACCAGATGTGATGTCATTCTATAACCAGCACTGAAATGATTTTGTAGAAATTAGTGAGAGACATAATCGAACTCTGACAGCATCACTTTATTTTTCAGAACCTGACAGGAAAGATCTCTCACAGATATCTCACACAACCTTGCACCTCATCTTGCCTTGCTGTAATAAGCAACTCAACACACATCGTCTTGCCTTCCTGTAGTAAGCAGCTCAACACTCAACATCTTGCCTTGCTGTAATAAGTAACTTAACTAGGGAACAGTAATTCTTTTTCAGTCAGGAAAATATAGTGAGATTAGTTAAGTATTGTTTTTCCTTCATCTGTGTGACTCTATCCAACTGTGTTATTTTTATATCTCCTGAGATTGAAACTCTGGTGTTTATTGTAACTAGATATTCAATATTCTCATATTTTCTATTTTATTATTTGCTATTAAATATTTCTACACCTTTCATTGTGACTGGTCTTTTAGAAAATATTTTTAACATCTTAAGAGTACTTACGCTTATTTTAGTGACCCTGTGGCCACTTCTGGAAGCCTTGCTGCATTGGTCAAATTCTACCATTTGTATTAGTATTAATTTTGCTCAGTGTCATTAGGTATCCTTGTAAGAATGTTAGAGCAGCTGACTGGTTGCAGCATAATTACCTTATAGTCTGGGCAGAGCTGGTAAATCTGTGCCAGCCTTTCCCAGGTGTGTGAATGTACATGTGAAAATCAAATATTCAAGTGTGTGTGTCAGCTACTGGGAACAGGGACACAGAGCTCCAAAGTGGTCAGTATGGAGTTTTGTTTGGGGACTGGAGAGAGACAGAGAGTCCAGCCCCAAGTCCAGAGTGTGCTCTTAAGGGAAATTGTGCTTGGTACAGATAGCTGTATCTGAAAATACTGTGTGCATCTATTTTTGTTCCTAGTGGCCATCCCTCACCACTGACAGTGGTGAGGATTGAGGTTTCTTGATTACTGGCCCAGAGTAGGGACTACCACATATTGGTGGCAGCTGGGTGGGATATTAATTGAAATTCAGTTGCCTGTGGGCAGTTGTTACTGAAGGTATGTGTACTTTCAGCAGCCACAAGGTAAACATACAGAGTTTCCTTTTCACAACAGTTTTATTTATTTTTGTTAGATTAGTTTAGTCAGTTTAAGCAGGCAAAGATGTCAGTAGAGGATTATATCAAGCTGACAAAGAATCAATTGGCCAAGGTATGCAAAGCCAAAGGACTTGTGCATGCTAACCTGAATAAAAAGGAAATTATTTCAGCCTTAATTACAGCTCCAGCATGGGTCAGCAACAAGGAAGACAACGAGTCTGGTGATGGGGTATGCAGCCTTGAGGAACAGGACAGTTCACCTTTTCCTCAGATTACTTAAAAACTTGTCTGCAGTTAAAGAGACTTGAACTGGATACCAAACATTTACAATTAGAATCAGCAGACAGACTGTGGTGTTTGGAGGTTGAATAGAATGACAATGTGGTGTTTGGAGGCTGAAGAACAGGAGAAACAATGCCAACATGAGATGGAGATGCTGACTCTTCACCAGGGTCATGGAGGTAATGGTGAAGGGAATAACCAAACCCCATAAGCAATAAATGTCAGTACAGAGGGTGAAGATTTTGATAGTTTTACTGATATATTTAAAACAGTATGTAAACAGTATAATGTTAACTAAGGACTCTGAGTACAGTTCCTGAAACCCTTACTCCATGCTAAAGCTGTAACTGCTGTTTCTAAACTGTCTGATACTGATTGTTTAAACTATGATAAAATTAAACAATGTTTATTGGAATGTTTTAAGTTAACATCTGAAGCTTACAGAAAAAAAGTTATTTTCATAGATGGGTGAGTGAGTGTCAAGTCTCCAATTTTGAAATGCTGGCAGACCTTTTGGTGAGGGAACAATCCTTAATACTTTGCATGAGGACATGAGAGTCTGGTTTGCAGACTGGGAGTGTAACTCTGCAGATGAGCTGGAGAGAAAAGGGGATATCTACTTAGCAAGCAGGGTACCACTATACAAGTAGGGGACATCCAGTGCTGCACATGGATATAACGGAACCCATGATGGGCAGCCTAAACCCCCAACAAAGTCCACCAGTAACAAGGGAAGCCACTAGATCAGGTATGTGACCAGGATCGAGGGTTAGATGTTTTAAATGTAACCAGAGGAGTCATGTAACATACAAATATCCACTGAAGCAAGATGGAGAACAAAAAGTGAGGAAGCCAGCAAGTGGGAATGACAGCATGCCAATGGTAAGTTGTCTGGAGACAACAGTGGCACCATATTATTACTGGAGTTTGTATCCTATATTAGTGGATGGAAGACAGGCCAATGCTAAGAGAGAAACAGCCTCTGACATAACCATTGTAAAGCCTGCAGTGGTTAAAGAGGAGCAGTACTTGCTTGGGCAGTCCACTCCAGTCAGAGCTTTAGGAGGGACCCCATTCCAAATACCTTTGGCCATGGCTCACCTTGACTGGGAGACTGGAAAAGGAAGCAAACAGGTAGGCGTGTTTGCGGATGTCCCTGCAGATGTCTTGATAGGGAATGATTTGATATTGCAATACCTTGTGTGCATGCACATGGAGACAGGCATGAGTGCCTGGTAACCTGGGGGAGACCCAGATAGACTCCACACCTGAAACTGGGGATGGTGATATGGCTATATCAGTGAGCCTGAAAGTAAGCCTCAGCTGCTGGTAGGTACTTATGTTTCCATGAAGAGGGTGACTGCAATGACAGAGATGACTGGTAGTGCCCATGCTGACAGTGAGGCACCACTGTCAGAAGATACCAGACGTCCTGTGGAAATGGAGCTGGGAAGGGTCACAAAGGTAGAGTTGAGTCAGGTACAGCTTTCGGACCCTACCTTACAAGGCTTGACGGAGGTAGCTAAGGAGGCACCTGATTCTCAAGGAAAAGGGGTGTTTGTACACTGGAACAAAGGGTTACTGTAAAGAGAGTGGACCCCCTGATAGAGAGGTAGAGGGTGAGGTAGTATAGCAATTGGTAGTGCTCAGAGCCTACATCTAGCACTTCTACCCATAGCCCATGACATTCTTTTTGCCACTCATATGGGTATAAAACATACCACAAGATGTATTTATTATTACTTTAATGGCCGGGGATTATAAGGGGATGTAACAGAGTACTGCAGGACCTGTGTGCAGTGCCAAAAGGTAGGTAAGTCAGGATACAAGGTCAAAGCTCCTTTGATGCCTCTGTCTGTGATTTAAGGGCCATTTCAGAGGGTAGCTATGGATATTGTGGCGCCTCTGAGTAATACCCCAAGTTCCACAGGAAAGAAGTATATGCTGGTGGAAGTACGTTTTACGGACAAATATATTGTCTCATGATTATTCTTCACAAAATGCAGATTAACCTGCAGTTTCTTCACAAATGAGTCAAACAAAATGTTCTTAATATGTTTATGTTAAAAAAGATAATGTAATGTTGATGCATGACTATGCAAAATATAGTTTCACATAAGTTGTAGCTTTATATTTTAAGTGCCTTACAGCTGCATTCTCTTTATTAACAAATTATAGTGTACTGACAGATAATTGAAGGCAACATAAGTGCTGAAGGAGTTAATGGATGTTACTATGCTTAAGAGTCTGGTTTCAGAATGTTAACGGAGGAAAGAAAGAAAAACAATAAAACAGTACTTTGCACATCCTGAAGGATTATTCTTGACTCAAGAATAAAATGATAAAACTCTTTGTTATTTGTTTACTTTAACATAGATTATGCTACTAGATACCCTGAGACAGTGTCTCTGTCCTCCATCTAGGCAGAGAAAGTGGCAAATTCTTTGGTAGAAATTTTCAGCACGGTAGGTTTTCTGAGAGAAATACTGACTGACAGAGGTACCAATTTCATGTCAGACCTGCTGGCTTGTAGGTGGAAACGCTGTGTGGTAAAGCACTTAATGACCATCCCCTACCACCCCCAGACTAATGGTCTTGTGGACAGGTTAAACTATAGACTAAAGACCATGCTACAGTCATTTGCAGAACAGTTTAAGAGAGAATGGGTCAAATATTTACTCCATCTGCTGCTTGCATACAGAGAGACACCTCAGGAATACACAGGTTTTTCACCCTTTGAGTTGATGTATGGGCATAGGTTGAGGGGGCCTTTAGATATGATTTGTAATTAGTGTGAATCTCACAAGAATTCTGTTCTGGCATATGTCCTAAACCTCAGAACAAGGCTTAGGGAGCTTATGGGCCTGGCCCAGGAGAACATGGCAGAAGCACAACAGCAGAAAGAGGTCTGGTATGACATGAATGCTCGAGCTAGAGAGTATACTGTAGGGCAGCAGGTAATGCTTCTCATTCTTGTCAGACACAGCAAGCTGTAGGCAGCTTGGGAGGGACCCTACAAAATGTTAAGGAAGGTCAGTGATGTTAACTACATGGTAGAACATGGTAGAACTGCTAGGCAGGAGGCAGGGGAAGAAATTGTACCATGTTAACATTATGAAACCTTACAATGATAGGGAGGCCCTTGTATTGAATATTTGCAGTATATGGCAGGAGGAGTCTGAGGGGGATCTGGTGAATGATCTCTTCAGTGAGGCTCGAACTGACACCTCAGTGGAAGGGGTAGCAATGTCCCAGCAGTTATCCCGTACCCACGTTTGAGAAATCCCAGCAGTGTTACAGGAGTTTCGGGACATGTTCACTGGGAAAACAGGGTGCACCCACCTGGTGCAGCACCATGTGGATACAGGAACTTAAAGGCCTATTAAGCAGGTCCCTTATAGGGGGCCTGAGAGAGTCAAACAGTCTCTGAGGGAGGAGATACAGGAAATGTTGGAACTAGAGGTATTCCAGGAGTCCAGCAGTCCCTTGGCCTCCCCAGTGGTACTGGTATCAAAGAAGGATGGCATGACCAGGTTCTGTGTGGAACAGGAAATTAAATAGTCACACAAAGTCAAATGCTTACCCCATGCCTAGGACAGATAAAGCCCTACAGCAGCTGCGTGGGGCTAAAGTATCTTACCACCATTGATCATACCAAGGGTTACTGGCAAGTTCCCTTGACTCACAGTGCTAGAGAGAGGTCAGCCTTTGTGACTCCTTTTGGCTTGTATGAGTCCACGAAGATTCCCCTTGGGATGAAAAATGCCCTAGCAACTTTCCAGAGGTTAGTAGATTGTATCCTAGCAGGAGCAGGAGATTTTGTCCTTGCTTACCTAGATGATATTGCCATCTACAGCCTTTCCTGGCAAGAGCACCTTCAACATGTCAAGGAGGGGCTGGGCAGACTACAGTGTGCAGGGCTGACCATTAAGCCCAGCAAATGTCAGGTGGGTATGGCAAAGGTCTTCCATCTAGGACATAGAGTGGGGAGTGGTAAGATCAGGTCAGAACCTGCCAAAGTGGAAACCATTCAAGCATGGCCTGCACCTTTACCAAAAAGCAGGTGAGGGCATTCTTAGGGGCAGCATGGTACTACAGAACATTTTTCCCCAATTATAGCACCATAGCTGCTCTCCTCACAGACTTGACAAGGAAAAACAAGCCAGATAAGATAGTCTGGACCCCAGCATGTGAGCAGGCATTCCAGAAGCTTAAAGGAGCTTTGGGAGGACCCCCTGTGTTAGCCAGTCCAGATTACAGCAAAGAGTTTGTTGTGCAGATGGGTGCTTCAAACCATGGGGTGGGGGATGTACTTAACCAGGTTTCCTCAGTTGGAGAAGAACACTCAGTTGCATATCTCAGTCGTAGGCTCCAAACCAATGAGGAATGCAATGCAGCTGTAGAAAAGGAATGCCTAGCCATAGTGTGGGAATTACAGAAACTTCAGCCTTATCTGTATGGAAGGAAATTCACTGTAGTTATAGACCACAATCCCTTAACATGGCTACATCAAGCTAGCCAGCAAAATGCCAAGTTACTAAGGTGGAGCTTAGGGTTGCAAGCATATGATATGACAGTGCAGCACTGCAATGGGGTTAGCAATGCCAATGCAGATGGGCTCTCAAGACAGGGAATGGGGTAAGGCATTCCCAGATAGGCTCAACCCTCTCAAGCAACTTTTCCTCAAGGGCCACTTGAAAAACTAGCTTGAGTTTTCGGGGGGGGGGGGTGTGACACAAGGCAAATACTATTAGCCCAGCTAGCTGGAATTTTTGTAAATAATTCTATGTCATTTGTGAATATTGATATGATTTATATAGAAGTCCAACAAAAAGAGACACTGCCAGGCCAGCTATCTGGAATTTTGTAAATAGTTATATGTAATTTGTGAATGATCCAATAGCTTGGGTTACCAAATGTATTAGAACTATATGTTATGTGAATATCTACTGGTACAGAAGTGTGTATTGAAAAGGGTTTAAAAAGTACTGATCTTCAAGAATATGACTACAGTGTACCCTACTGGAAAAGAATAGTAGAAATGTACATAAACTATATAGCTTTGCAAATGTAAGTTTTAATATTAGAAACTGGAACATACAGAGTTAACTTGCAAAACTTCAAGATAATAAGTTGAAATTAAATTGTTTTATGACTGTGTTATAAAAGTTAGTTTTAATACAGCAAGGAGACAGGATGTCTAGAACAAGGGTGCCTTCTGTATTCTTTTGTAAGTGTTTATTGTTTTATATCTTCTAGCAACTGCAAACATTTGAAGGCAATGTATTTTTCACACAGAGATGTTATATGTTGGACACTGGGGGTTTAGCCTGAGAACTAAAGTCAGGTAACAAAAAGTGATGTCATCCAAGCTAACCCAGCAGTAATATTTGATACTGATTTAAGAAGTCTCTCAGAGAGCGACTGTGAATTTTTGTATTTTCTCTTGGACCTAGCAAGAACATTCACTCATCATCACCATCTGCACTACTCTCACTGTAAGTAAGATTTAGGGCATAGTATCGCTTTTAGATATAGATAGGAATATAGTAAATATTATTTTAGATATTTTCTGTATTTATTAGAGACTGTCCTGCAATGTTGTTTTAAAACATTTCCTGTAATTTTGAACTCTGAAGTTACTCTGTTGATTTTACTGAGTATTGTGTTTTTCTTTTATAATTTATTATTAAATATATTTAAACTATATTTGTGGCTGATATTTGTGAGACATATTTAAGCTCTCAGATTACTTGCATATGTATTTGGTGACACTGTACAGGCCACTCCTAAACAGCCTTGCAAGTCTTGGTCAGACTACCATTTGGATTAATGGTAACATTACACAGTAGGATTGAACACCCTTTGTAAGGGCCTTATAGTAGCTGATAGGTAGGGGTTGGTGGCAGTGGAAACTACCATATAGTCTGGACAGAAGGGGGCATAGCTAGAATACCTGTACCAGCCTTCATCAGGTGTGTGTGTGTGCTTGTATATAAATCAAATTCACAAAGTGTGTGTGTCAGCTACCTGGGCAGGAACACGAAGCACTGATTGGGCAGAGAGGGTGCTGGAGGTCTTGGCTTGGCCCCTTATCTGAGATCTTAACCCTATAGCTGTGCCACTGGGGAGTCTTATTGGGGATCTGGAGAAAGAGGGAGAAACCAGCTCCAGACTGACTGTGACTCTGTGTGCTCTTAAGGGAAACTGTACTTTACTGTGACTGTACTTGTCATCGTCCCATTGTGTACTTCCCTCACTTTTGCCAGTGATGAGGATTGAGGCTCCTTGATTACTGGGCCAGTGTAGGGGTGTCACATAAGGGATAATTGACTATACAGGAATCAAGGCTGTCACATAACTCTAAATAACCTTGAAAATGAAACATAAGCAATTGCTTATTTTATATGGCTGCATAAAATAAAGTGCATATAACATGACAGCCATCAGTTATTTACTTACCTATTTATTTATTTTATTGCATATGACATTGGTGAAATATAACTTACAGCCACAATGCTTCTACAGAACTATACTGGGAACACCAGTGAAGGCAACACAGAGCAACAAGGACAGCATAGTATACAAAACTACTACATGGATCAGTTTTAGTAAACAATGTTCAGACTATAATAAGTGTAACATGGAAATTAACTGCAAATTAAAGTTGCCACATACCCATTATACAAAGACAGACATACAACATGTGCCAGTGATATTAATTGTTTCCAACAATATAGTCATGTATTTCTAATAGGAAAACAATACATCCTGGAAGCAAACTATTGTATTCTTTACTTAAATTACAATAATATAAAAGTAATTGGGTTAACTAAAGACAGGAAGTTGACCATTCTGAACAGCAGAGTGATCCATTCTGTACCTTAATAATACAAAGAAACTAATTGAATTAGAAAAACAATTATGACCGTTATAGCATTTTCGGAATGACAAGAGTACATTAGTAGATTTTATCACAACATATCATATAACAAAGTATCAAACAAAATGCATTTCTGATTATTTCTGAAATGACATATTACTCTCTACAGTTTAATTTCAGGAGAATTTTATTCAGCAAATAATTACTGAGCAGTTCAGTTCAGCTTGTCATCACTGAGGTCATGGAAATACCTGAATTGCTTGAGAAGCTACACAAAATATAACAGATATCATGTGTAAACAGAATTCTCAAAAATATTGCTGATTTAATTTTACTAGATATGTATTGGAGATGATGCCCTTCAAGTAATATTTTGCATTTAGCAAAGCTTGCTTACAGTTTTTCTTGGAAATAAAGAATACTTATTCTAGTAGAAATCAAAATAACATCACTGGAAAGTGCTGCTTCCACTAATAATCTGATGCTTAAGCAAAGCATATAATAAATGTAACAGCCAGTAATGTTTCAATGCAGGACAGTGGAGCAAACTATGGATAACTCTGAGGAAAGCCAGCTGCTCAAACATTGTGTTTTTCTCTGCTCTAGTTAGTTCTTAATCCAAGAGGTGGTTCTGTAAAGACATTAGAGGCAAAAGTGCTACTAAAAAGAGCTGGATCATGGTCAAATGGGGATCTAGGATGGGTAATGGACAAGCCCCCCCAGCCATTCCATTGTCCCATTACTTGACCTTCTCTCACCAGTTACCATAAGCACTGTTCAAGCCTGTCATTGTGCATAATGTTTTCTTCTTTACATTTTTACGATTACAGAGATTTCATTGAAAACATTTATTTCAAATTTTATAGCACAAATACCAATGGTCATTCATTAAATAAAACAAATCAAACATTCTCACGTTGAAAACAGACTTAGCGTGAGCAACAGCAAACTTTTCTTCCCTTGAAACTCACATTCATTAAAATGCATCTGGCCAGTGTTGGATTATGTGTACATTTATATCTGCAGACATCCCTCAAGCCCAGCTATTATAGCTACATTGTTCATTGCATCCTTCTTTGATGTCAATATCAAAAAATTGACAACAGTAATGATCAAAGTCACATTTCAAAGTTGTTTCACACAAACACACAGTAGACAAAGTATTCCAATTTAATACACACACACACTTACACACACACACACACACACACACACACACACACACACACACACACACACACACACACACACACACACACACTAGTCCTTCAAAGCCAGATAAAATATCTTTTAAAATGACAAGATAAGAGCATAGCATACTTTCATCCCGTGAGACCCACCTACTAGCAGTCACAGCCAATATGTTGGCTGTGTACACTACTTATTATTATAAACAAATAAAATTATATGTACTTTACTGGTAGCTTTGGATGAAATCATGAAATTGCTTAAAGACCTCTAGCATAATACCATAAGATCCAATCAAATGTAGCACAGTTTGATCTACTTGAAAAATGGCTAGGAATGCTGTGTTATTGCAGCATACACTTCCAGAGTCAACAGGACTGGCTCATGGACAAATGGGGCCTTAAGTGGGGTAATGATAAGGCCCCTGCCAAAAATACCAACATCCCACTACTTGGTTGTCTCTCCACAAATACCATAAATATTATTCAAACCTTAGTGTACATGCTATTTTTTATTTACTTTTACAATTATCACAGAGATTTGGATTTCATTGAAAACTTTTATTTCAGATTTTACAGAAAAAAACTGACCGCCATTTTCTAAACAAAACAAAACAGTGTCACATTGATTTAGCATGAGAAACTGTAAACTTCTATTCCCTTGAAACTCACATTTAGTAAAAATGCATCTGGCAACACATTAACTATTAGAGATATGCTGAGACTCAAACTCAAACAGCATATAGTGCAGTCCTGATTAACATCTATGTGAAAGGTGCAGGAATTTGGGTCTATATTACATGAACGAGTGATCAAAACGTTGAATACAACATACTCAACACACTTTGATCGCTCGATCATGTCATCGAAACCTAAAAACACTGAAAAATACAAAATCGAAAGATTTTGTTTGTCCCACACCTAACATACAACACACACACATACAACCAGTTCATACAAACCCCTACACACAAACATCACTCAAACACTCAAACACCTACACAAACACACATACTTTTAAAACAAAGTGGGGGGGGCTTTGCCCCCCACACCCCCCAACTACATATACCAACTCTGAGATTGCTATACATTGGGGAAAGGGCAATCTCACATTAATCGCAAAGCAACTTCTGACACAAACAATTACTAGGAAATTGCCCTTTCCCCAATGCACAGTGATTTCGGACTTGGTATATTAAATAAAGCAGCCTCTTACGAAGCTATTCCAAACAGTGTAACGTGTTTACGTCACACACTACACTCACTAGGAAGGCCGACCAAAATATTTCAGAACTCCCAATTTCAACGTTTGCAGTCTCCTCAAAGTATGTTGAGTATCTTGTACTTGACATTTTGATCACACATTCATGTAATATAGACCCCAGTAATTCATACGATAAATGTGTAATGCATTTGCTGACAATCTGGGACAGCCCACTGGACACAAATGTGCCTTTTCAGGAGCAGCCCCGGAATACTGTCTGATGAAGGATCTTGGCAGTCACATATAAGGCAAATGAAGGCTGAGGGAATCAAACCATATACTACAGGAAGAATCTCTTTTAACACCTCTATCCTTACTCATCTGCACTAAGTACTAGACACATTACTGCAACCCAAACACTACACATTTCACACCTGTGTGCCTACAAAAAGCAAACTAAATAAAAGTGTAGTCATAGTTAAATATATTTACATTAAAGTAATAATAATTTATTAAGATCTAAATAATAAACACACTGTCAACATTCAACAGAACAAGGTAACCAAGATCATATCCAAAGGACATGGCTCATGTGATGATGTACCTGTTTATTCTAATTAATTTCCTTCCTTTACACCACAACTACTCTGGGTCATGGCTAATTAATGGGCTTATGGTCCAGGGAATCATTGCGAAGCCTAGCCCAAATTTCCATTGCCTTAAAGTACTGCCTGGTTACGTGACTTGCTCAGGGACAGGGCAGAGAATAAATATAAGGCATAAATCAGAGATGTTCTGCAAAACTGGAGTCAGATAAGAGCAGACTATTCATAATCTCTTAATGGTGAAACTTCATGGCTGACACTGACAGACTTTAATCCTCAGAAATTTACCACAAGGAATGAAATTGTAGGAAGCTTGGCAGCCAGTGTGGAAGATTAAGACTTTTGCCCCCATGAGTAATGTACATGATTTGACTCTGAGCAATTCACTTAGCTAGGCAGTGCTCCTATTTGTGGCATTACACACAAACATACACACACACACACACACACACACACACACACACACACACACACACACACACACACACACACACACACACACACACACTCACCATTCTAGTGCTACACTAATCTGGTTCATGCTTGCAAATTGCTCTCTAGACTGTGTCACAGATTGCTCAGCTGATGCATTTAATACCACAAAAACATCTTCGCTCCAGACTGATAATTTTCAAACTTTGCACACAAAACCTGCCATGGTCCTTTCCTGACTTTCAAATCTTCACTTCATGCATGCTGAACAGGAAATCATCTTTTCTAAGGAGAGGATGGACTTTAAAAAAAAAAAATAATGTTTCATGACAAGTCAGCATTGGGCCCCAGGCAGCTGCCTAGGTTGTCTTGTGCTGGATCTGGCCCTGTTTCTATCACAACAATTACACTGACAGAATCAAGGTGTCACTGGCCTCTAAAAATGAGGCAATTACTTTAATGTCACCATGTTGTAAATAACATTCAAGAACCTTATGAGATCCATTCACATAATATACCCCCTAAAAATATTATATTTTACTGTAAAATATTCTGCCTGAAATATTCCACAATTTAGTAAGTGAAGGGCTGTGTTCTTACATCAAGTTATGTAGCTATTCTTTTTAGTGAACAATCAACCCCTCCATGGTCAAATGTTTGGAATTCACAGTACGGGCATCATGTTACTGTGCTTCTCTGATACCTAGCTGAGCATTTTTGTAGTCTAATCTGCAAATAGGTTCATAGGTTGGTACTAGGCTATTTGCCCTAGGGCCTACATAAGCCTAGTCAAAAAGGTACTCTGGCTTTCGCCACCCAAGAAAATTATTTTCCTGTGCCCCTGTCGAGCAGAGCCACAGAAGTGATCCCTGGGGTGAATTTCCTATTTCCCATCCAATCATTAAGATTTTTCTTGAAAAGTGCTAATGAGGAGCTTTGTTTGATATAGATAGGTAGCTTGTTCCAGAGTATGGGAAGTCTCTGGGACATGAATCTATCCATCCAGCATATTCTGTTTATTGTGGTGACAAGGTTTAGGTCCCTAGAGAGAGTGTAGCTCAGAGGGATTGGAATTTCTTTAAGTGGAGCATGTCCAACAGCTCTGGGTTTGACAGCTTTGTATATTAGGCAGAGATCACCTCTGAGTAGGCGATATGCGACGGAGTAAAGCTGGAGTTTTGAGACTGTCTGCGTAGGGCATCTGTTTGAGACCGGTAATCCTCAGAGGTATTTCTGCAGCCTTTCCAGTTGTTGTAAATGACTTGTGAGGTGCATACCAAAAGGGGCATTGTACTCTATAACGGGCCGAATGAGTGATGAGTAGAGGGGAACAATTACTTTTTTCCTGGATGATAAACCTTTTGTGAGGTGTGCCATGTAGGATTTCCTGACTACTGTAGTGATGTGATCAAAGGAGAGACTACTGTCCACCTGTACCCCAAGGTCTCTTATCACACTTTTAGTGTTAAGTAGACTACCACCTATGTGGTAGTTCATGGAGACAGAGTTTTTACCAAAATGGATGACAATGCACTTTTTGGCACCGAGATTGAGGCCATGGCTTTGACACCAGGCATCTGTGTCAGTGAGGCCCTTTTATAGGATGCCCACATCGTTAGGAGTTTCTATTATGGCTCCTAGTTTGCAGTCATCTGCGAACTTCATTAGCCAAAGACCTTCTGTGTTAGCCTGTACTTCAGAGAAGTAGATACCAAACAGGAGAGAACTCAGGACTGAACCCTGTGATACTCTACTTGTCATGGCTCTGAAGTTGGATTTGGAGTCTGCTACTTTCACAGTGTGGGTTCTGTCAGTGAGCCAGTTGGCAACACCACCAAGGAGTGCCCCTAGTGCAGGGACAACAAAATGCCACAGCTGAAAACAGAAATTCCATTACCAAACCTTCTGTACAGTCTACAATATCAGGCAAAATACTTTGATGATAGATGCAACAGATACAATGGGTAGTGCTATAGCAGATATCATGAATGGTATAACTACCTCTGGTCTCACCTGGAGAGGAGACTAGTCTAGTGGGACTAACCAAATCAAAGTACAAATTTCTAAAGCTTGTATCCTGCATGGTTTGTCTCCTCAGTAATGGCCCACGGACTTGAGGAGAGTTAGGAATATACAGGATGCTGCCCTCACTAGCCACAAGGTTGGAGACATACTTGCTCTCCAATGTTGTGGGACAGGAATATACATCACTCCACTTAACAGTGCAATGCTTCTATATGCCACATGGACAGCCATAAGAGAGCAGTCTCAAAATTAGTGCCCACGTTGAGGTTAAAATGACACTGCATCAAAGCTACTGTAAATTTAAATTTAGTCGTAATTCAATCACAGCACTGCATATCACAAACATCTGACAACTAACTACCTTTCAGACAAAACAGATTACCATGCTTACACCACACACATTCAAAGCTCAATGGCACACAGTAAAACTATCACCCTGTCGTTGTCACGAATATATACACAGTGTAAAGGGCAAGACAAGAAAGACAGAAGCAAACAGCACACTGCACTAACCTAGTCATCTAATGCAGTACAAAACAGTAAAATTAAGTCTAGTCATGACAAGCAAAGCCAAACTTGCACATCTTGGACTCGAGTACATGTGGGGAGAAGCAGTCTACTTCCATGCAAATGACTGCGTCATCTTTGGAAATTTAGTTCCCCGGTCAATTAGATTAAGTTTGCATACAAAAATATTTGAGCAATAAACTTGCAGGACAGAAGACCAGAACCTAGTTAAGCCATGTACAAAACCACCCCTACATGACAGCTGAACTCCTGATATCAAAAGACTGCTAGTATTAACTCCAGCTACTATTCCTTAATAGCACAACAGAAATCCATGAAGCCCACAGATTCTCCAAATAAATAATAGCCATGTTCACATGGCAAGAACCTAGCCAGGAACTTTCATATGAACTCCATTTAAAAAAGACAAGTCTCTCAGAATCTAACAGAATCCAGTTTACTTTAGAGAGAGAGAGACTGCATACAGGACAATCACTAAATGAATATCCTTCAGGCCCAAGGAACTTATAGTGCCTCTCTATCATGCTCTTATTAGACCCATATGAGTACACCATTACAAAACTGTAAGAGCTTAAATGTTCTCCTATATATTTTTATATTTGTACTTATTGATTTTATTTACCAAGAAGTCCAGCTGAGCACTGGACTCATTTTCAGCTCGCCTGGGAACAAAGGCAGTGTATAAACAATCACGGCAGACAGAGTGACGCTAATATTTGAAAGGCAATAATACACAGTAGTCTTAACAACCTTTCCTTTTTACAACCTTTTTAAAAAGGGGATAAATGCATTTTAAATTTTGATAAAATATACAGACAGCCATAGTGTTGCTATTTTCAAAAGAAAGCAATGTGCCTTACAAGAGGTACAGTGGAGAGAGCTAGACACAAGACAAGGGGAGTGGGGTGAAAGGGGAAAGAGAGTGAGCTACAATACAGGTAGGCAGAGGATATGGAGGGAGCCGAGCAGTGATGAGGATGAAGGGGAGTGATGTACTCATCTGGTGCAGCATATTTGCAGAGCCAGGCATTGAGTAAATGAGACTTTAGCTGTAGCTTGAATGACTTGAGTGAGCACTCCTATCTTACTGTTAGGGGAATGGAGTTCTAGGTTTTTGACACTTGATGGGAGAGGAAGGGAAAGTCTGTAAAGTTATTAGGTTTTGATATATGTAGGAGGTCTTGTCAAAATAGCACAAGTTTCAGTATGTTCAGTATGAGTTGGCAAGAGATGGACAGTCATTCGATTTGTTTATTAGACTGTGGATAATAGGTAGTTGTGAGCATGTGAGCTGGTGAGGTAGTTCAAGCCACTGGAGGTGTTTGAGGGCCAAGCAGTGATGCGATCTCTGGGGAGGGTTGACTGAAAATTTGTCTACCTTAGTGTAGCACTGATTGAGTTTGTTTAGCTCAGTTAGTTGGACTTTTGTCAGTACTGGTGCGGAGTATCTCAGAGTAGGTAGTAGAAGGGTGGTGGTGATCTGATATCTTGCAGTGTTACATAGGGTTCTGCCCTCTGTCCAGACACATGCAACAACTAGAACACCCACTAAGATACCTTAGTAAAAGGATACATGGCCTAAACAATGCATCCTACATGGACTTACTCAAAGCTCTGTCAGTATACATGGTATCCTACAGACTGTAAGAGGTGACCCATGTCTGGCATACAAGCCATCCTCTGACCCAACATAGATGGATTGACTGCACATCAACAAGTCATAAGGCATTGGAATTACTTGGTCTATACATATAAATCTCTTCTCAAACATCAACAGAATGGTTTGGAGGGAGAGGTATATCTTGCAGAGGATATCACTGCTCTGTAACAGACTTTCCATCCACACAAAACAAAGCTCATCCCTGCTCATATTCAAACATGACTTGGCTCTATGGACGGGAAACAGAAGATTTATCCCAGGACTGCCCCCTGTTCTACTAATGGACAGAGGCAGCTCCTAAATGCTTTACCCCATGCATGGGTCCCCTCAAATTATCTATGGTATGATCCCATCTATTCTAATTAGGTGTAAAATATACTTATTGGCCATGGGATGGGTAAGACCAGTCTCTAAACAAATGGGATATGTTAATTCAAGCACCATAAGGTTAATTAGCTAGGCTTAAAATGACCTGAAAAGGCAGCTAGCCTTGCACTTACCTATGAAACTATAGACACTGCTTAGTTTGTGGTGTGTCTTTTCACTGTTTGTTGAAAGTGAAAGAAAGACTTTAGGTCTTTGTCTATGTAAAATCCTAGTAGTTCATTTGACAAGTTCTATTTTGGTATTATTGGAACATGCAACAGTCTAGGTTGCTTTATTTATTGAGTGCTGTTTGGGGGTGAGGATAATTATTTTGTTTAGTTAGGGTTTAAGAATAGCTGGAAAGTAGTTAGTCAATTTTTTGTGGCAGTGAAGGATTCCTGGGTCACTCTTTGTAGAGAATCAAGATTGCTTGCAGAGCAGATGATGGTAAAATCATCTGCGTACTGCACTAAGGTGGCATACTTGCTGGGCATCTCAAGGTTAGTGGCAAAGATGCTGACCAGGACAGGTCCCAGTATGGTCCTTAATTCTTGTGGGACCCCAACTGCAACAGGGAGAAAGGATGAGCTGTCAGTGAGACGTTTTACTACTTGGAGTCTGTTAGAAAGGAGAACTAGAAAATCAAGATAGAAAGGAATTGTTAAGGCCCAGACTGGAGAGGTTGTGTGGGTAACAGTACCAAAAGCTTTGGCTAGATCAAGAAAGAAAGCAGATACTAGTTTGCCATCATTTCTCTTTGTGTTGATAGTATTAGTAAAGGTAAGGAGGGCCATAGAGGTAGTATTGTGAGGGCAAAGACCATGCTGTGAAGGAGAGGTGGATGCATTTTGTGTGATATAGAGTAGAAACTGGGCCTGAATGCATTTTTCAAATATTTTTGATAAGGGGAGAGGATGGCGATGTGTCTACAACTGGTTAGTTTAGTTGAAAGACCAACTCTGTAGGTAGGGATGATGTAACATTTTTCCTATAGTAAGGGGTGCATAAGATTCATTGATAGACTGTCCTATTACAATTTTGACAGGGTAAGCTATGGCCTCTGCTGATATTTTTAGATATTTGCCAAGTGGACTGTCTGGTGCGAGGAAGGTAGGTTTTAGTTTAAGAAGTAGTTTTTGATAATAGCAATGGGGAATGGCTGGAGACACACAGATTATGGGGAATTATTAGAGTTTGCAATATGTTTATGAAATTGTTTTGTATAGAGCTATTAATTAAGGAACAGGTTGATGTAATGAAGTTAGAATTAAATTCATTAGCAATATCAACTCGGTTATTAGATCTGAATGTGTGTGAAGGCTGTGTTAAAGGGTAAGGATTTAGAATCTGATTTATGGAAAACCAGAATCATTTGGGATTTTAATAATTTTGATTTCAGACATCGGTATAATATGTTCTGTCTAATTTAGTATGGTATTTGACTCTAAATTCTTGAAATTAGTTCATATTAACATAACCCCCCCACACACACACACGCACACACACACACAGCATATCACAAAGTTGGCAAGCAACTAAAGGCCTCCCATAGTGTATCTAACCATCCAACAATAGAATCTAGGTGTCTTATGGCCATTAATATACTAATCCCATGAATAAAATATCCCCATTTCTTAACAGCTTTAAACTCCATCACAAACACCTCTATGACACAGACTACCACTAACAATTCATCAACCTTTCCCCAAGACACCATCAGCATCGGGAAAAAATAAATAAATAAATGGCACCCTGCAACCACAGGAGTGATTTTGTTACTATCAGAATTAACATTTAAGCAGGTTTTACAAAATGTATGTCTATCATTAGCTAAATAAAATAAAATAAAATAAGAATCTCACCTTATGATATAAGGGACAATAATGACAAAATACTAAGCCTTGGGAGAAAAATGAAGTAACAAAACAATTTCAGTCAGAACATCAGAATACAGAGTACTCAGGATATAGAAGGAAGCTGGGTAGCCATATTAAAAATAAATAGAGCTACTGCTCTGCAGCATCAGGCTATGCACTTTTAATTATCTAAATCCCCAGCATTATTTCAAATATAATCCAATTTTTCTTCTGAGCTGGATTTGTATATATTTTGAAATAAGTTGCTTACGTGGTAACTTTGTAAGTTTGAATTATTTAATTCTGTACAACACATAGATTATATGGCAATAACCATCACTAAAATTATATCTATATATGTTAGTTATGAAAGTTCGCATGAGTTACATGGGTACTGGCTATCATTGGTGTCTATCTCTGTTTACAATCTGTTTTTAAATTGACTCTAAATTTGCATCACCACCTCCATATGTCTCTCTAGTCCAGGTAGTGGCAAATTAAAAAAATAAATTACAAATACATTTTTACATACACTAAAAAGGTGAGAGTTAAAGGAAAGTATTAATTTGTTTGGAAAATTTAAGTGAGTGAAGGGAAAGCACAAACAAGCAAGGGGCAATCATGCAGAACTAAAAGAGCTCAGGACCAAATTAAAAAAAATACCGACAATTTACCCCAGAGTTGCCCTTTGACTAGTAACGGAACTAGTGTATACGGTCAGCTCCTAAATGCTTTATCCCATACCTGGGTTCTCTCAAATTACCCAGGGTATGATTCCAGTTATTGTCATTAGGGGTAATATATAATCATCAACCATGGGATGGGTAAAGGCCAGTTTATAACCAAGTGGGACAGGTTACTTTGAACACAAAAAGGGGAAGTGGCTAGACTTAAAATGGCCTGCAAAGGCAGCTTGCCTAGTACTTGCCTATGGACTTATAAAAGTGCAGTGGGAAAGGGTCAGTGAGGAAATGAGGGGTGCACAGTACGCATGGGGGAAGTTGAAGAATGGCAGTAAACATTGTAGGTGGTACACTGTTTTGCAGGATGGGATAGCAGCTGCCTAGGGAACAGAAGTTTTAAAGAGGACAACAGCAGCATAGATAGAGAACATTGGTCAGTCGTCATCTGTACAGAGGCCACTACTCCCAAGTTTAAAAAATAATACTGATATTCTTAGACAGTGTCACCTTAAAAAAATATTAGGTGCAGTACTTGAAGAGAGACTGGGAGTGTTTGTCAGGTGCTCCAGGTACCTCCCAAATCCCAAAGATGTGCCATGGCAAAGAGTAAAAAGGACACATAGACAAACTTATTAGAAAAAAACTCCAAGAAAAAACTAGTCAAGCTAGATTTTTCACAGTGTGATACTTTAAACCTCCAGTAACAGAGACTCATTAGATACATTCAAATCATCCCTTAAGGACCTTAATGTTTTCACTATATGGCATCTGAATGTCCATGACTTTTTCCTTTTTAAGTCTTTATGAATTTATTCAACCCAATAAAGCCAAACTTCACTAGCTGTGCACATGTATGTTTTAGCCTTTTTATGACCTCATCGGAACAGCATAAGTGAACTATGGCTATTCTTCAGAAACACAAGGTCTTTAATCAGCTGATGTCTATAATATGTTCATAGGTTCATAGGTTGGTACTAGGTTATCTGCCTGAAGGCATTTATAAGCCTACCCAGAATGTGTTGGCTTTCGCTGCCCCCTTAGATTAGTTCCCTGTGCCTCTGTCCAGCAGAGCCACTGAAGTGATCCCCGGGGTAAACGTTCTGTTTCCGATCCACTCGTTAAAGTTTCTTTTGAAGAGTGTTAGCGAGGAGCTCTGCCTAATGTAGATTGGGATCTTGTTCCAAAGCATGGGAGGTCTCTGAGACAGGAATCTATGCCTCCAGCACGTCCTATTTATTGTTGTGGTGAGGTTTAGATCCCTAGAGCATGTGGCTCAAGGGGATAAGGTTTTCTTTAGGTGGAGCACGTCCATCAATTCTGTCTTGGACATGGCCTTGTATGTCAGGCAGAGATCACCTCTGAGTAGGCGGTATGCAACCGAGTACAACTGGAGTTTCTTCAGTCAAGCTGCATAGGGCATCTGTTTGAAGCCAGTGATCCTCTTGGTGAGATACTTCTGTGGACTTTCCAGCTGTTGCAGGTGTCTTGTAAGGTACATCCCAAATGGGGCGTTGTACTCTATGATGGGTCTGATGAGTGATGAGTAGAGTGGCACAATGACCTCTTTTGATCTGGATGCAAACCCTTTTGTGATTAGGTGGGCCACGTAGAAGGATTTTCTAACCACTTTGGCAATGTGATTATCAAAGGTGAGATTACTATTTACTTGGGTCCCCAGATCCCTTATTACGTCTTCCGTATTTAGGGGACTACCACCTATGTGGTAGTTTGTGGGTACTTTGTTTTTTCCAAAGGGGATGACTATGCACTTTTTGGCATTTAGCTTGAGGCCATGATTTTGACACTAGGTATCCATCTCAGTGAGACCCTTTTGGAGGATGTCAGTGTCAGCCAGAGAGTCAATTATAGCCCCTAGTTTGCAGTCGTCTGTGAACTTGGTCAGCCATAGTCCTTCTGTGCTTGCCTGTACCTCTGAGAAGTATATGCCGAACAGCAGGGGTCCTAGGACTGAGCCCTGGGGAATGCCACTTGTAAACGGTTTAGAGTCAGACCTAGCTCCCGCAACTCTCACCATGTGGGTTCTGTCCATCAGCCAGTTGGCAACCCATCTTGTGACATAAGGGGTTATGTTCAGGCTGGTGAGCTTGTCTATAACACCAGAATCGGGAATGGTGTTGAAGGCCTTAGCGAGGTCTAGGTAGGCTGTGTGCACCACCTTTCCCAAGTCTATAGCCTTGGTAACTATCTCAAAAAAGTCCACCAGGTTTAGGAGGCATGATCTGTCCTTAATAAAACCAAACTGGGTAGGGTCTAGTGTTTAGAGGTTCCCAATGTTTCTGTTAATGAGTTCCATGATGATGAACTCCATAGCCTTGCAGACCAAGCTAGTCAGGTTTATAGGGTGATAGTTCCTGGGGTCTGTTGTGACCCCACCTTTGTGGAGTGGAATAACCGTTGCTGTGCGCCACTCTATGGGTATGAAGCCTGTGTAGATGCTGAGTTTGAACAGTGTATTTAGGTGAGGGGTTAGTTCATCTTTGAGTTCATGCAGGATGCAGCCTGGGACACCGTCCGGTCCCATTGATGCTGTGTTTTTGGCTTTGGAGAGGGCTGCTTTAACCTTAGTGTCTGTGATTTCAGGGACTCTACATTCTTCTGGTATGATTATGGGCCCTTTTGGGGGTGAGAGGGGGGTGACGTTTGTGCTGAACCTGTCTGCTGGGATGTTGGTGATATCGGTCAGTACAGTGTATTTTGTGCCATTCTGCAGATCTGAACATTGCCACTTAGATTCTTGACATAGCTAAAGACTGCCTTGTGGTTATCTTTGCAGTCCTTGGCAATTTTTCTTTCAAAGCTCGCCTTGGATGATTTTATGAGGGATCATACTTTCTTGCTGATATTGATCAGGGATGTCTTCCCTTCTTGGGATTTTACTCTTTTCTGTACTAGTTTCCTCCTACTATTGTATAGATTGTTTATGGCAGGAGTCCACCAGACTGGTTTCCTTTTCTTGGAGGAGTGAGTCTTGGTTTTGCTTGGGATGGCACAATCCATGCATTCTTGTAGCTGCCCGTAGAATGTATTAGTAAAGGATTTTTTTTTAGGTTATTAATTATCTGATTATTAAATCTAATGTAATCTATTAATTCTAATTTTTAGGTTATTAATTATCTAATTATTAAATCTAATTATCTAATTATTAAATCTGATTATTTAGGTGTCTGAAAAATATCCCAACTAACATGCAAACCAGAGTAAAAAGATCGCACAGACAACCCAATTAGTAAAAACTACAAGAAAAACTTAACCAAGCTAGAGTTTTCACTGTGTGATATCTTAAACCTCTTGTAACAGAGGCCCATGGGATATATGCAAATTACCACTTAAGGACATCACATAGTTCAGATATACGGCTTCTGGATGTCTATGACCTTTTGATTTTTTTTTTCCTTTTTAAGTCTTTATGGATTTATTCAGGCCAATAAAGCCAATAACGGTTATGTACATCAGCTAGATTTAAAGACCATGTGTTTCTGAAGTATAGCCAAGCAGTCCACTTATGCTGTGCTGATGAGGTCATAGTATGCCCACCAGCTAGAGGGGGTTTGGCTTTATTGGCCTGAAGAAATCCATAAAGGCTTAAAATGTAAAAAAGTAAAAAGCCATGGACATTCTGAATGTATGCAGCTGAAACACAATGTCTTTAAGGGGTCATTTCCATATATCCTATGAGTGTCTATTACCGGAGATTTAAGGTATCACACAGAGAAAAATCTAGCTTGAATAGGTTTTTCTTGTAGTTTTTACTAAAAGATGTGCCACAGGTAAAACAGTGATATTCTGAATTGTCTCTACCTATGACTGGTTGCCACCCCATTCAGAATGAGGTGATATGCCTTTTGTCACACATAGTGCCAGGATAGGCTCCAAGTCCACCACATGCCTGTACTGGATTAAGCAGTATGATCAAATGAACTAATTAATGACTGTGTAGGCAGTTACTGTACTCTGTCACAGTACATATCCCTATAATGTAATCTCCTACAAAACTGTAGTTGTACTGTACAGTACTGCTTCTTTCTATTGTCTTGTTGTACTATGCAACCTGGGCTTAGCCTGCAGTTGGTCAAACATGATCAGTGTTCTGCCTGGTAAGCAAACAAAAATAAATTCCCTTGTGAATGCAAGTTCTTTAGAGCAGAACTGTCTTACTGTACTGCATGGTACAATTATGGAGCACAATATCTCACAGACATATACAATGCTCGCTGCTGCAGGGTTAGCCACCTGCTGGTGCGAACCTTGGCACTGCATGATTCTCACTGCTGCAGTGATACCCCGACCCCATGTACAAAAATGGGGAAAAGGGATGGGAGATGGACTGATGTATATACAATGCTCCACTGGGAATGGTAGTACTTTAGATTGGACTGATACTGCAGCACCAGTTTCCCACTAGGAAGTAGCTGAGATAATGCTCCACTTACTGAGTAGCTGACTATCATAAGTCACAGCTCTCTGCATATGCAACATACAGCTGTTATGCAGTATCACAGATGTTAAACCAATTCTCTCATTCACCCAACTAAATACTGTGCACAAAATAATCTACAGACCCACAGATTGTCCTGCTCTCTCAGCTCTACTTGCCAAATACCATTCCAGCAGGCATCTAAGATCTGAAAATCATCTACGTCTAAAAGTAGATAAGCCCACGCTACCTGATGGTCAACTCCTCTATTCCTTCACGGTCGCCAAACTATGAAACTCACTTCCACCTTCTATAAGAAACACAGGCAGCACTACCACCTTCAAACAAATACTGAAAAATCATCTCAACTCTTCCTGGCTATGTTCCTGCTCTATAACCTAACCTCTTCACTCTCCTTATATGATTACTAAACTCCTATGTCTTTTGCTACTAGTGACTGATGATATTTTCTCCATATTTATTTTTATCTTCACTTGTTGATACTGGTACAATAATACTGATCTTTGTTTATACCACTCTGATTGAATTAATTGAATTCTGCTTTAATGTATATTTTCAGTATATATCACTGTAATCAAACAAACTAGATTCCTGCTTTTATGTATATATTCTGTATATGTTACGACATTTACTATCTGTAACACTGTTTCTGCTTTTGTACTAATTAATGTTTATATTTTTTCTGTATCTCATTGGAGCTTTTCTCCCTGGGCCTCCACTGAAAATGGGCTCTTTTAGGCCCAGTGGACTTATCCCGGTAAACAAATGGAATAAATAAATAAATAAATAAATAAATAAATAAATAAATAAATTCTCTGATACAAAATCTATGGGGGTAAGAATTACTACAGCACTGCACTCTCTGATTACCAAATCTGAACTTTTCCCCTTGAGTAAGGATATCAGCAGAGGTCAAAATGATGTTGGAGTACTACTTTTACTATGAAGGTACAGCCTGGAACCTGCAGAACTATCAGACAGACTTCCTACTTATTCAACACTGATATGGCCATAGGTCAGAAGAGGGATGGAGTACTAGAAATTGCCTTCAAAGGACAAAGTAACAGTCATAGACATATGCTTTATCTCCTTCTTCAGTCTTACAAATCACACTTATATTACACTACTTCCTCTTTCCTATCAGCAGATGATGTCCAAAAACAAATCAGTGATCTCCCCAAGTGTGCCAGATGCCCCACCTCTACTCCTCCTGAATATCTTCTTCTCTTTCATTTCAGATGGATTTTATCCAAAGATATCATACCACTCCTACAAAAAATACAACTGGGTGGACTTGCAGGTAGACAGCCTCCATTCTTGGTTCATTTATCACTTTCAAGACTACATCATAGAACCTCTATGTAAAACCTCACTGTAAAACATCTTTAACCACTATCTCAGTATCAATACCTATGCTTAACATCTGAAGAACCAGCATAGTAAAACCAGTTCCCAAATAAAAAAAAATCCTCACTCCCCTCTCACTATCACCCCATCTCTGTTCTTCCAAACTTGTGCAAGATCTTTGGAAAAAAACTGTCTATCTCCAACTTAAAGACTGTATCTCAAAACATCTCCTGTGTAAAAAAGTGTGGGTTTTGGTCAGGTAGGAGCTCTTCCTCAACAATATAGATTCTATTATGTGTACAAAAAATATCCCATTTTGTCTTATACCCAATCAGAGCTACAAAAGGGAAGGGAATCCTACTTCCTCAACTCAGATTCTACCTCCTTATCACAGCAGCATCTGCTAAAAACACCACTACACTAGAAAATAAAGTTTGTAGCTTTATCACTTAGTTCAAAAGGAATGAAGAGCACTATAAAATTCAAGAAAAGGCAAACTTGCTCCCAGTTAAGCAAAAAAAGACCTTCTTCTAGGTTCACAACTGTTTAAGCTACTACATGAACATGTTTAGCTTCAAAACTAATAAGAAAAGTCCCTGTATATAGTCTTAGAAACATGAACCATACTGGGCCTTTAAAACAAATTCCATTTTCCAAACTTCATGCCTCATATCATGCATTCTCAATTTTCAGTCCCACACTATGGGATTCCTGCCCACCTGAACATAAAGATACTTCATCTTACCCTGTGTTCCGCTGACTGCCAAAATCTCATCTACATAATCAAGCCAAGCTAAATGTTCCTGCAACTCAACAGGCCATACATAACGAAAATCAACTAATCTCTCCTCTTCTAACTGCTTTACCAGTTTCAATGGCTTAGGTTCTACCAACTTAGACTTCTATATACCAGACTTACATATCTTACTGTATTTTCCATTAATTGTAAAACAAGCATATTAGTGTAACTTTATCCTTACTTTACTGGTTTATGTACTTTTGTATTCTTAGCATCACACATTCTTTGTACTTTATTGAATGTCACTTTGTGTGTTTGTTATTGTATGTAAACTGTAGGAGTGGTCACATTATTGACCTCCAGGTGAGACTGGAATTGGTCAGAATAGCTACTCTGGTTAACAAATTCAGTAAAAGAATAAACACAATATTAACAAAAAGACATTCCTGTACTCACTATGTGCTTAGCATGCTTGCATTATTTATGAGTGGAAAACATTCTCACTTCGACCTGGACACAAGATATTAATACTTAAAATGAAAGAACAGCTACACTTCTGCATCTGTTAGTTGTTAGAAGTTTATACAACAGAAGTTCACAGTGATTCTCAACCAACTAACACATTCAGCAAGCTTGGATCAATGCCCATCAGATCAGAACAGCAATGTTGAATACTTCAAAGAATTTTTTTATATACTATATATTTATATATTATCGAAATATTGATTTATGTTTTCATATTGTTTCCATCAGACAAAGACCTGGTTTCTACTACCGACTGCAGACAATTAGACAAAGATAAGCATTCCCTGTAGAATTTCATATTATTACAACAGCAAACTGAGTTTAAAACCAAAATATGTTTTCAATTAAAATGTATCAGCACACACAAAGAACACACACCATTTTTTACTTACAAAACGCAGATGGATTAAAATGATGGCAAAGGTGACAGACAGCTACGTAACTACAAAGAACTATAGATGGACAGAAAAATAGTACATTTCTGACATTTGTAAAGAAATTCAGTTAGAGAATGTGTTTCCAGTTCCAGAGATGAATATGTATCACATAAAAAACAAAAGAAAATCTAACTTTGTATTTTTTTGTCTGCTTAGACAACCAGGAACTTTCCAAAACACTTTTTGGTCTCAATTTAGTCAGTAATATTATTGCATCTGTTTTGGATATGGTGTTTTCTGGGCCTCTTAGAAATGGAGTTTGCTTAGTCAAATGTTACCCAGACAATAAATCAATTATATAATGAGCTGTCAAAGCCACTTGATTTTTTTTTGCAAATTAACCTGGCCTACTTTTCCCCACATTTTTATCATGTTGTCCATAAGGCTTTTGTCATATCACCTTTCATGTACTTCTACCTTGCTTCACCTTTAGGTTTATGCTTCTAGATATGCCCAGGCATTTATTAAAGGGTACGGCTCATGCTAAAAATGCCCTGCTCCCACAACATAGTAATGAGACACATGCTAGCCACAATGAAGAAACATCTCATTTTCGACTAATTTGCATGTTTCTGAATCGTAGTTACTACCATGATGTGCAGATCTGCACATCGTAATACTTATCGACTGTGGCCACATCTTTAGATATAGGACCCTCCCCCTCCAGTCACTCTCCCATAAAGACAAGTACAAATTCAAACACAAACACACACCACAGTCCCCAGACCTGTCCCTGACTTGTCTGCTGTTCCCTGCAACTCCCAATCACTGTAACAGTTGAAGTTCTGTTAAAGCAGAAAGGTTTATAGTACTCCCTGGTGTCTAGTGCTTCCCCAGCTCCCACAGTTTAAGTGCCATTACAACACAAATTTAATATGCCTGATAGTTAACTTTTCCCAGAACCCTCCTGATCCCTATACTGATGTTGGTGCCATTAAGTTACAAGCACATTATCCCTTGTGATTAGTGTTTCCCCATCCCCGAATCCCCTTACTGATGGTGGTGCCATTACTTCATGAGTGTAGTATGCCTGGTGGCTATTGCCCCCCCCCCCTGATTCCCGTACTGATGTTGATGCCATTATGGCATGTGTGTAGCATGTCTGGTAGCTTATGTCTCCCTCCCCCCGATGCCTGAACTGCTGTTGCTATCATTACAGTACTCAGTTAAGACTAAATCTTCTTGGATAGTGACCCCCCCCCCCAAACTCTTGATCCTCATACTGTATTCACTTTTGATAGATGAACAGAGCTTTTTGCTATGTTCACACTCCTGAGCCTCATACTGTATTCACTTTTGATAGATGAACAGGGCTTTTGCCATGTTCACACTCCTGAGCCTCATACTGTATTCACTTTTGATAGATGAACAGGGCTTTTGCCATGTTCACACTCCTGAGCCTCATACTGTATTCACTTTTGATAGATGAACAGGGCTTTTTGCCATGTTCACACTCCTGAGCCTCATACTGTATTCACTTTTGATAGATGAACAGGGCTTTTTGCCATGTTCACACTCCTGAGCCTCATACTGTATTCACTTTTGATAGATTAACAGGGCTTTTTGCCATGTTCACACTCCTGAGCCTCATACTGTATTCACTTTTGATAGATGAACAGGGCTTTTTGCCATGTTCACACTCCAGAGCCTCATACTGTATTCACTTTTGATAGATGAACAAGGCTTTTTGCCATGTTCACACTCCTGAGCCTCATACTGTATTCACTTTTGATAGATGAACAGGGCTTTTTGCCATGTTCACACTCCTGAGCCTCATACTGTATTCACTTTTGATAGATGAACAGGGCTTTTTGCCATGTTCACACTCCTGAGCCTCATACTGTATTCACTTTTGATAGATTAACAGGGCTTTTTGCCATGTTCACACTCCTGAGCCTCATACTGTATTCACTTTTGATAGATGAACAGGGCTTTTTGCCATGTTCACACTCCAGAGCCTCATACTGTATTCACTTTTGATAGATGAACAAGGCTTTTTGCCATGTTCACACTCCTGAGCCTCATACTGTATTCACTTTTGATAGATGAACAGGGCTTTTGCCATATTCACACTCCTGAGCCTCATACTGTACTCACTTTTGATAGATGAACAGGGCTTTTTGCCATGTTCACTATCATGGTATCATGGGGCTGATTGTGCTGATGTACATGTCTGAGAGATTTCTACAGCATGTAGATACCTTCCTGAAGATGGCTCTTGGAGCATATGCCCCTCCCCTGGCCTGCCTCATAAACAGAGAACACAGCTGCAAAGCCAGCCCTGTGTGTTGCTGCAAGTCTTCATACTAAATCATCATGAAGCAATGTGTTGGGACAATTCCTGAATTCCAAAACTTTACCGCAAAGTGTACACAAAGATATATACATCATAGTACCTTTGTGTGACTCCCCCCGAACATTCTCATTTTTACTTAACACTGTACATGAAATAAAGAACTGCTGCTCATGTTTCCATCCTAGGCTGTTTTTCTACCATTGTTTCCCTAACAGTTTCTCTCTCTCACTCTCTTTCTCCCACTTTTATTTCACTGCATCCCATCATGCAATGCTCATCTTATATCTCATTATTCTTATCATACCTCTCAATCTGTGGCATTGAAAATCTGGGCAAAATCTCTTGAAAAATAGGTACATCTGACCAAAAATCTGGACAGGTAGTTAGCATAAAATCTGCATAATTAATAGTATGACTCCTTTCACCTCCAGGTGGATTATGGGATATCACCAATCTGAAGCACACATTTTAAAAATACAATGACAAAATGCCAAATAATACTAACAGAATCATCACATTTTATTCAGATTAAACTTTGACTATGATTTGCAAGGCACTGTCCTTCCTGGAAAAAAAAATCTTATTATTTTATATTAAAATCTCAAGAATCCTTGTGAAGCTGGACTGATTTTATTGGATATATTATTTAATTCTATGGGCTCCCTTCATTAGTTTTCTTAAACTTAATCTTTCAGCAAAGGACCCTTTAAATGCTCAAAATGTAGTACACCCAGCTTTGGTGTAGAAGGCTGTGGGTTCTATTCCCACACCAGCTGGTTGAATTAATTTTCTAGTACAGGTACTGCAGGGTAATATGGGGTGGGGGTGGGGTTATGCTGTCCTTCAAGTGAGATATTAAACTGAGGTCACATCTGCCTCAGTTAGTGGTAGCTCAGGAGGATGTAAAAAATCCTGCAGCAGTAAAGAGTAGTATAAGTTAGTAGAAGTTCCCTGGTGTCATGGCCAAGTTTGCCATAGTCAGTATGAATACCACTTCGGGTCTTCCTTGAAAAGAGGCCATTGGCCTAGAGGAACAAATCTGGTCAATAACCAATAAAATAAATAAAATTCTTACTTTAAGGTTGATCCATAAGTGTTTCTTAATACTACCTTAAATTGTAAGTGCACAAATACACTGACATAAACAAATTAAATTCTCCCTTTAGTAAACTACTTAAAAATTACTTCTAAACTATCTTCAATCTTGTTAACTTCACTGATTCCTTTACCCAGTCTCCATTACCACACTACTCTACTCCTTATATAACTTCCTTGCAGAGCCTCTGTTCACCAGTTTCCCTTCACTTTACCAAATGTTTTACTTAGATTAGCTTCTTACATTCTTCCAAGCACCATACACTATCCCCACCCCTTCTTTTTAGCAAATAACTACCTCATCAACCCCTCTGTGCCTTTTGCCATACCTCACATTGAGCATGAGCAGCCATGCCATACCAGTACTCAGCCACATACATCTTCAATCTCCTCATATCAGCATAACAGGAGGTATCACCCCACATTACCCTACATCAATTACCCACAAACCACCATTCCATTAACACTTCTCTATGGAAGACTCCACCCTCTGGTGTCAGTGTCAATCCACTATCCTCTCAACATTTTGTATACACACACACACACACATATATATATATATATATATATATAATATATATATATATATATATAATATATATATATATATATATATATATATATATATATATATATATATGGGTTCCCTATGTTAGACCGACAGCACAGAAGATCGACACTCAAAACACCGATGCCAGAAGAACGATGAAGCAGATGACCGACAAGTCATAATCCTGACAGTGAAAACACAGACAGGGGTAACTTGTGAGCATGACCCAGTAAGTGTGCGATAGTGAGGGACTTAGGATTAAGGTGCGGGTAAGGTTAGTGTGCGATAGTGAGGGACTTAGGGTTAGGGTGCGGGTAAGGTAAGTGTGCAGTAGTGAGGGACTTAGGGTTAGGGTGTGGGTAAGGTAAGTGTGCGATAGTTAGGAACCTTAGGGTTAGGGAGCGGGTAAGGTGAGTGCGCGATAGTTATAGACCTTAGGGTTAGGGAGCGGGTAAGGTGAGTGTGCGATAGTTATGGACCTTAGGGTTAGGGTTTGGGTTAAGGTTAGTGCATAGATAGTTTTGTGTAAGGTGTAGTGTAGGTTTTTAGGTTGTTGGTGTGCTTGTGTTGTGTGTGTGTGTTGTGTGTTAACAGTGAACTTTTTGTTTTGTTAAGTGTCGGGATTGTGGTGTGTTGGGCATGTGAACTTTCAAGTTTTTGAGGTTTCATTCTTCTGGCATCAGTGTTTTGAGTGTCGATCTTCCGAGCTGTTGGTCTAATGTAGGGAACCTGTATATATACGTATTGATATATATATATATATATATATATATACATATATATCTAAATAAGGATTTTTCACTAGAAAAAATTACCCTTCCTTCCACCCCTCATACGGCTACCCCTCTTCTTGTTCTTTTCCCATTTCCTTCTTTCTTATCTACCCCGTTTATATGATTAATGGGGACAGAGTGATCTATCTGGGGGCTGCTATGCCCTCATTCTGGCTGAATGTAAGATGTAGCCAGGCAGGACGGCATTGCACAAGCTTGCATGCACCCAATCGGTCATGCTAGCCTACCTTCATTGTGACATACATCACATCAGTCATGTGTGATATAGTAACTCTACTTCAGCAATACAGAGCCTTGGGCTGCTTCTCCTGTTACGGCAACATGTTTCTTTAATTATGTAGTTCTTTTCTCAGACTGCTTGGGCTATTCCATGCCTACCAAATGTCTGAGTCTGACTAGATATGTGGCCCTTTATGCAGTGACCTCATTGAAAATTACACACGAATTCCAGCCAGCAGGTGTAGCTGAGATCTAATCGATTTTAACAGTCGTAAAGTAAGGTGCACAGCTGTGGAACTAGAGAAGAGCTGCAATATGCATCATCATGCACCCACAGACTGCAACACACTGTCAAGTGTCATATAGCCATGACAGAGAATATGCATAAAGCCATAGTAACAACTTAGAGGAGAACTGTTTGAACCAAGTAAACTGCATTTTCAGTCAGTAACAATGTAGGTGTAATGCAGCACCTGACTTATGTCTAGAAGGACAAAACATTTATCCTGTGGTTTCCCAAGACCAGCCTTGCAAAGTGACAGTAACACTGGAAACAAATGTTGTAGACACTATAAAGTGCTATACTACAGCAGCAGGAAGACATGGTGTACGACAGTCTTACAGTGCAAAACCAGTACAGTACACTGCAATGATAATCCAAGAACTAGCCTGTCACTCTTCAACACTGACATTTTCTTAAAATATGGAGCAATAAACAACAAAAACTCTGTTTTTTTTGTCTTTGCTTTCTTTAATCTTGCATGAGTCCCCCCAGCTGTTTTCACCTTTTCTTTGGAAAAAATTGTGTTTTGTTTCCCTTATGTGCTGGGTCTTGGCTTACCAGTTTCTCAGCTCATTAAACCCTCCTATCTCTATTGTCAATGTGGGGCAAGTCCATCTCACCTGCCGTAATTGTCTTGGTCCTCAGTTTGACAAATAATGGTGTATTGTTTGGGTTCATATTAAAAGTGCTACTAAATATCACCACAGGAAGACTCCATAGAGTTGTCTTGAATTGAAGATACTCTACTCTCCAAAAGTCATATATTACATTCCTCTTCCACTTCTGTTTTTACCTCTTTTATATCATAGATACATAATTTCTCACAGAAAAAGTCTTCAGTCTTTACAAAGTTCGAGTTTGTGCATGATGACAAAAGGCCTGTGGCTGACCAAATTTGTGGACGACTGTAAGTTTGATGCTGTCATTGACTCCCCAAATGATGTTATCATACTGCAAGAGGGTCTCACAGCAACAAATGACTGGTGTCAAAATCATGGCCTTAAGTTAAGTGCAAAAAAAATGTATTATCATACCATTCGCAAAAACATGTCCCCTACTGATTATCACATCAGTGGCAACTCCTTAAGCACACAACCTGTGGTGAGAGATCTGGGTACTCAGGCTGACAGCAATCTCACATTCACCCATCATGTGGTGGCAGTGGTCAGAAAAGCCTTTTACTTGGTTCATCACATAAGTAAAGGGAATGCATCCAGAAAAAAAGGAGGTTATTAACTCTCTGTACTGCTCCTCATTAGTCCTATAATTGAATATAACGCCCCATTTGGTGTGTACCTCTCCAAACATCTGACCAACTGGAAAGGCCAGAGAAATACCTTACAAAAAGAATCCATGGCCTCCAACACCTGTCCCATGTGGACAGGCACAAATCACTATCACTCTACTTGGTATCATACAGATTGCTCAGAGATGATCCGTGACTTGCCTAACAGGCAATTTTGGACCATGTCCTACTAGAGATGCTCCATATTCGTAAGTCTAACTCCTCATGCATTACCCGCTCGAAAGGCCTAAATCTAAAATGCAACATCAGCAAAACATGCTGGAGAGACAGGTTTGTCTCCCAGAGGCTGCCCCATCTCTGGAATAGACTTCCCATACATGTCAAACAGAGTACCTCACTGGCCCTCTTCAAGCTCAGCCTTGATGAGTGGATGGGAAACCACAAATTTGTTCCAGGGGTTCCACCTGTGTCCCTCACTGACAGGGGTGACGGGTGCTGACTGAGGTTTCTTTTTGGGGAGATAAACTCCTGGCTAGGCTTGCAAGGGCCTCAGGACCATTAACCTAGTAACCTCCTATGATCCTATGATCCTATGATCCTATGACAAATAACCTGACTCAGAATAGTCTGGAGTGAACTAGTTCCTTCTTAACGTGTTACTGAAATGTATACATCAGCAACTTAGGAAAACCATTGTATTGTAATGCACTCTAACATTACTACAAGGGTCTCAGTGGGCTATATGAGGACTCTACAATTCCAAAAGTAGCCTGTCATATAACTAAATGATGCCATCTGACTTTCTCAGTAATATGCAGCAATGCATGTGTGTGTATCTAATAGTATAAAAGCATTTTGATAATGGGGTGCAGGAGACATAGCCCCCTACCCCTTGGAAATGCATTTCTTATTTTTATATATATCAGCTATAATTCTTGATTGTAGCACTTCCTACTGACTTCAAAACATTGACTTTGCATTTAAAACTGCCCATGTATTTCAGTAGTTGATGAGAAAGAATTCTGCTTTTTCTAGATTTGAGCATATGGCAGAGAAATTATTGAAATGTACCCCAAATTTCTATGTTATAATACTTACTCTGGATGACAGTATACACTGATAATCACTGTATCCCATAATACTCTATAAAACCTGGCTTTCTTAAAAGTAATCTAACAGAAAAGCGGTGGGCCATGAACTACACCATCCTTTCTGGATTCCAGACTTTTGATGGCACCCCACACACAGCAGTACTTGTCTGTGTTAAGACCCCGGTAAAATGGGTGCTGAATGACTTCAGTCTACATTTAGAAGACCAGAATGCCACAGTGAGAATGGGATGCATTTCAGCAGCCCTCTGCCATATTAGAGTAATTCAATCACTCATAACATAATGTTTGCTTTGTTCAAATTAGTACTGTCAGTAGTTCATTAAAATACTTTAAGTTTATTCCCAGTGGATACAGGTTTTCACTGTCTGCACTTTTCCTAACATAAACTGTTATTCATCTTCCCGTAGACTTTTTTTGGCAAATACAATCTACCTACAGCACTCGTTGTGTACTACATCCACACTACAGGTCCTTGCTTTAAATTGGGAAGGACTGCTTTACACAGTTCTTGCCATCCTATTAGATTTGTCTAACAATCTGCCACTCTTAGAAAAGGTTTTCATACCACTGCTTATCAATTATGTGGATTATTAGATATGAATGAAGTGTTGTTGTATTCTTTGTATGACAGTGCTGTGCATATAACAAATAAATATTTTTTCATATAAAAATAAAAACTAGATCTCTGTCTTCTTTTAAAGTCTGTACGTTAACCACATGGATCAAACAGATTATGATTCTTATTGTCCTTTAAGAATTCCTTGCATTCTTTGGCACAGATAACTTCAGGTTAGTTGAACACTGCTCTATTTTTATCACAATGCTGATTCTTTCATAATCCATCTTTCCAGTTTAATTTGCATCATCCATTAGCTGACTTGCTTTACCCAGTCTGAAAGTAAACAATGTAAATTATGCAGTGCAAAAGTGTTAAATCCAGCCTTACAGGAACACAATACGAGACATGCCTGATGAAGTTACTTCTCAGAGCAGCCAGTTTTGATTGAGAGTTATATTAGTGAACAAAAACTGCTCTTTTATAGTGTTATCTTATCATCTGCTTGGATAAAACCATTGTAACATAATAGATAAAGAGACTTAAGGTTGTCTGGCTGCAAAATGCAAAAGCTTCAACAAATATTTAATCTCTTACTAGGTTAAATAAATCACTCAAACATCACAAGGCCTCAGTGTCTTGCTTCCTGAGATATTATGTTTTTCTTTCACATGTCCCTGGCACTGCCCATGGCTAGCAATGCCTTCACTAATCTCGAGTTATCTGGGATTCTACAAGTTTGACTTAAGCAAAGGGACGCGCTCATACCTCTCAACCTCTTAGTGCAAGAAATCTGAATGAAGCCTGACAAAATAAAGGGACAAAGGCCCAAAAATAGGGACAGATTTTAAATATTGCTATTATAAACTTAGAAAGTTGCTACAGTAACATGGATTGTGTTAACATACGTTTTCTGAAGGATATTTAAGTCTGAAACTCACATGACATTATTTGGTGACTTCATTGCTCAGATCATCCCAGTGATTTGCCAGAAAACCACAAATTTTTATGAGACACAGACCAAAAACATGAAGAAAAATCTGGACATTCCGCAAAAATCTGCAAAGTTGAGAGGTATGGAAGTGCTTCACCACCAGGCTGCACTATTTTGACTGATTAGAACTCTTCTTAGTAATAGTGACCTAATTACGGACCTCCATACAGAAGATAGTTGCTCATAAACTGCTACAAGCACTTACAGAGATGCTTACTGCCTGCTGAGTCCTAGCCTCTAAGATGTAGTATACATGAAACTGGGTCTGTATTCACTGAGCAATCTACTGAAGTAAGACAGCTTTACTCTCCACATGCATGAGTGGTGAGTGGTTCTCCCTTTCCCAGGCACAACCTTGGGAAAAGATTAACACTTGTTTTTCAAGAGATCTTGCATTCCTGACAAGTGATATTTCGCAAGTACTAGTAAGTTCTGGGTGTGGACTTTGCTACCACAGAGAGTGGAGTGTTGCACTAGTCCTGCACAAACAGATCTACAAAACTGGATTACAGACTTTTAAAACTACATGTTTAAACCACCATTTAACAGTTCTTCGTCCAATGTACTTATATGCTACACCCAGCATTGCCACCAGATGGCACTGTGGCAGTACAATACTGTTGCTAGCACTGACACTGAACTATGAGAAAGCCCAGGGGATGTCCAAGCAAGTCTAAAAATGTTATGTTCTTAAAAGATTAACCATCTGGTATTGTTTTCATGTGAGATCAGGATAAATGCAGGACGTTAACATTCAACGAAAATGTGTAAATCAGCAGCACAAGAATAATGCACTAAAGCCATGCCTTTGTTATTTCAAGAGTATGCATGTGTGCTTAAGACTGCTTAACATTGTTTTTGTAAAGGTTGGCCCAAAGTATTAGCTAGGGAAAGCTCACTATGATAAAGACTAATAATTTATGTCCTAGAGTGAATAGAACTGCATGCAACAAGGCAAGCTAGCAGATACTTCAGTAAGCATAAACATTTTTAACATGCTTTGTTTACTAGGTTGAAGCCCAAGAGAAAGTACAGTTTTGTAAAATCTTACCATAACGGTAAATGTCCTTGCCTTCACTGCTGCAGTATTCTTAATGATATGGGGATTCCCTGACGTAGAAGCCTAATGTCTGGTCAGTTTTTCAAAGACTTCTGAATTTAAAATGTATGACGAACATCATCATACGCTTCCTGCTTAACATAGGGCATAAAGGTGACATTCAAGACTACCAAAAACAGAACTGACTTCCCCAGGAGGAACACCAGTCCAAGGAACTCAAGAGGTATCATGTACATCCAGGAAAGTAAAGAACTAGGGGGGTGGAGAGAGTGAGCGAATACTGCAGCAGTGAAGGCAAGGACATCTACCGTTATGGTAAAATTTTACACAACTGTACTATGTCCTTACATTCACTGCTGCAGTATTCTTAATGATATAGGAGAGTGCCAAAGCTCAAGTGGAAACTTGAGAGGAAGAAAGGGCAGAAGAATCCCCTAAAAAGCCATGAAGAACCAGCCCTAACTCTAGAGATACCATCTAACTTGTAGTGCTTGGTAAAGGTATGCAAAGACGTCCGGGTAGCTGCTTCAAGAATAGAATGAGTATCTAAGCCACAGCTCCAGTAGAATGAGCCTTAATTGAAAAAGGAAGGGTCTTGCCATGAAAAGTGTGACAAAACAAAACAGCCTTAGAAATCCGAGCAGAAATAGTTTGCTCGGAAACAGCAAGCCCCAAAGATCTAGGATGAAAAGAAGCAAATAACTGATCAGATTTTCTGATAGCCTTGGTCATATCCAAATAAATTCTAAGTTGCCTATGCATGTCCAAAGTATGTAGCACCCTCTCACTGTCTGTTTGCAGAAGGGATATTGCACAATGACACTCTGTCTTCATGAAAAATCAAAAAAAAAGAGGACAAGCCATAAGGGGCCTGCAACTCAGATACCCATTTGGCAGAAGTAAGTGCTAACAAAAAACAGTCTTCTAGGAACAATATTGCAAGGAACCTAAAGCAGCAGGCTCAAAAGGAGCTTGAGCCAGCTTCTCCAAAACAAAATTAAGATCATAGGGAGGAGGAACAGGCTTCCTGGGAGGTCTAATATTAAGGACACTTTTAAGAAATTGTCTTACCTCAGATCTAGCAGCTAGAGGAGTAGAACAAGGCAGACAAGCAGAGACAGCTGATAGGTGGGCCTTAACAAAAGAATAGGCCAAACCAGCAGTGAGGAACTCACACAAATAAGAGAACCAAAGGAGCATCCTCAGTAAGTGGTTCCAGATTACAATACAGACACCAAAAAAGAAGCCTCTTCCATTTGGATAGGTAGGATTTCCTAGTTGTAGGTTTCCTGGCCTCCTGCAGGACTTGCAGCACATCCTCAGATAAAAGGTGTCTATTAGGAATCAAAATTCTATCACCCCACAGTGTCAGGTGAAGCGTGGACAGGTGAGGATGGATAAACGATCCCTTGTCTTGTGTGATTAGATCCACCCTGTGAGGTAACTTGTGACGAGTGCCCCTTTTCTGATTCAAAAGAAGAGGGAACCAGTGCTAATGCATTCAAAAGGGAATCGCCAACAAGATTTTAGGAGCATCCTGTTGGATTCTGAACATGACTTTTGGAATGACAGGAAGGTGAGGGAATGCATAACAAAAACCCTTCCAATAGAATGAGAGGGCATCTACCTTCTATACCAGAGGACGTGGGACTCTGGCACAAAACAGAGGAAGTTGTCTCTTCAGAAGGGAGGCAAAAAGATCCACTTGAGGAGTACCCCAGTGGTGGATAATGTCCAGAAACACATCCCTGTGAAGCATTCATTCATGGGACTAAGTGAGGGACATGTTCCACAATGTCTTGACTGGAAGGCATATTAACTGCCTGAACATTCACTTGACACTTGACAGCAAGATCCCATACCAGAAGTGTCGGCCAGCAAAGAAGATAATGATATACCACATCACTGTGGTATTGTCTGTAAATACCTTGAGAGGCCCTGCAGGAAAAGAGAGACTGAACGGTCTGAAGAACCAGCAGAAGGGGTCTCATCTCTTTGACACTGATGTGCTCCTTCTGCTGAAGAGGAGACCACACCCTCCTGTACCTTTAGGGAGCCAAAAGTTACCCACATCTCATGTCTGAAGCATTTGTGAACAACTCCTGAGAGGAAAGAGAGGGATGAAAAGGGGTCCCTAGATTCAGAGACAACTGTTAAATCCACCAGACAAGTTCCTGTCTGAGTAAGGAAGAAGAGAAACTACAAATTCTACAGGATGAGCATATTAAAGCCACTGCAGTGGTGGTGCTGCTGTACCGTTGTCACCTCATAGCAAGACGTTGTCCCATTCGATTCTCAGCTAGAGCGTCTTCTGTGTGGAGGCATATGTGAATGGGGCGTGCCTTCATTGAAGGTTGTGCGTCAGGGCTGGTAACCCATTACGTAAAAATCCACTACCAATCATTAGCAGACCGGAGTTCCACTGTGGCGACCCCTAACTGGGAAAAGCCAAAAGACACAAACAAACTGACTTCAGAAACCACTGAAACTTTCTCATATGAAGTTTGGCCACAGGGAGCATTGGAATGGTGGATGTGAGTAAATAGAGAGCTCTCAGAAATTCTCTGGTGGTAACGGAAGCCAAAGGAAGATGAGTTTGAAAGAAAGAAATGAGAGTTAAGGCCTTTGGCAAGGTAGGGATGCAAGCATTGGCACCATCCGAATCTTGCAACCCAGAAAAACATGATCCTAAGAAGGAGTCGGAGCAGACTTTTTGCAATTTACACTGAACCCCAGGCTCTGAAGAAGGGATACAGCAAAATGAAGGTTTACAAAAGGGTCTCTGGAGAAGATGCCTGAGTTAACATGTCATCCAAGTAAGGAAATATTTGGATCCCTTGAAGTCAAAAGGCACTCACAGGAGCAAGGCATTTGGTCAACACCCTTGGGGGAGTAGAAAGGCCAAAGGGAAAAGCAGAGAACTGAAAATGCCAGGAAGCAAGAGAGAAATGCAAACACTTCCTGAAAAGAGGATGTATTGGAATATGGAGATAAGCATCCTTGAGATCCAGAGACACCACATGGGCCTGTGGGAGCACAAAAGAGGAAACAGAATCTGAAGGGGCAACATCTGAAAGGAAGGCACCTTTAGAAAAGTGTTTAGATAAAAGAGGTCTAGAATAGGTCTCCAAGTGCCCTCTTTTCTGTGCACTAGAAACAGTCTGGTGTAGAACTCTTCCTTCTTTGTGACACAGGCACCTCTTGAATAATACCTTGAGACAAGAGATCTTGAAGAACCTCTGGTAAAAAGGGAAGATGTTCCTGAGCAGGCTGAGGAATGCCCAAAAAAGGAGGATGGGATTTCCACATCATGAAATATCCTTGACAAATGGCAGACAGAATTCAAGAATCTTGAGTGATCTGAAGCTAAACTGGAAAAGAAAGAGAAAGGCAAAGAGAAAAAGGAATGTGGCTGGGAAGGGACAGTAGTCACACAGCACATGGTTTGTCCAGAGGGGAAGGCTTTGGAGTCCCCAAAAATTGTGTAGCCTTAGCAGAAGAAGTCCATTTGCCATTCTTCTTACCTCTTGTAGAAGGACAGGATTGCCTACAGACAAAGGCAGGCTTAGCTGGGTAGTTTCTCTGAAATGTAGGCAGAGGAGAAACAAACACATGTTTAAGCACCTGTAAGGTCTCAACCTTATCCTGAAGGGACTTGAACAAACCATCAGCAGCTTCCCCAAACAAAAGTTTAGAATCCATAGGAGAATCCATGAACTAGCTTTTCATATTATCAGGTAAATAGTGTAAGCAAACTCAATAAAGCACATCCACAGCGGCCACGCACAGCAGAAACTGTCCACAGAAAAGTGGAGCATAAACATATACCACAGTACTTGTCTTCAAACGCTAAATAATGTGAATAAAAACCAAGTAGAATCCACACAAAATAATCCTCCAGATGGTTATAAAACAGGTTTATTGTACAAGAGTTAGCACTTTCACCAACACGGCTTCATCAGACTCATAAAGACAAACATTTCACAGAACATTTAAAGTACAAAAAGCAAGCCTATAGGTGAGCGTCCCCGTCGACGACAGACCTCATAGAATTAATATCCCATATTAAACAGCCAGACACAAATGCAGTCAAACTGATGAAAAGTTAAAAAAGATAAAAAACTATTAAATACATAGCTTTGAAATAGTTACCTAAACATATAAGAATGTATAAAATTAATTAAAAGCCTAAGCATATACTACACCCAAAGTCGTATCATGACAACTATTCCTATCAAAATATAAGCCATTGTTACTTATATATCATGAAAGACAATTTCAATGAAAAGCATATTTTGTCAATAGCAAATCAATGTGGCACACATCATTATAACATCTTAAGCCTTCTATTGAGAGGGAAGAAAACATTAGATGCATCGCTATGGGGTTACAAACAAATTAATTACCTATACATACAAAATTCATTGAGAGGCTAGATATGCGCTACATCCAAAATCATTTCATAACATAACAGCTATCCCTGTCAAAGTATAGTCCATTGTTATTTATATATCATAAAACACAATTTCAATCTAAATAAAAATAAATTAATGTGATACACATTATTTTAACATTTTAATCCTTCTGTTGCGAAGGATAGGTTTTAAGGGTATTTTTTCATTCAAACCAGGGGGTTTATCGGCCCTAAACCTAATAATCCACCTTAGCTCACACTCTTCAGTGTAATTTTCAAGATCACCCCCTCTTAGGCTAGGGCTAACAGTTTGTACTACTAAAAATTTGAAAAAGTGTTCCGCTCCAGTCAATTTAACATGTTTGGCTAGAGCACTGACATCAGAACCCATACGCATTTGGTATAGATGTTCTCTAATGCGTTCGCGGAGTTTCCTATTTGTTTTACCTAAATAGAACGCTGTGCAAAATGAACATTTCGCAAGATAAATGACATGCTCACTCTGACAACTGGAAGCTGTATGAAATGTATACTCATATCCTGTTACAGGGTGAATAAATTCAGACGTCATATCAATATATTCACACTGATTACAATTATAGCATGGCATAGTATTATCTAAGCTGACTGTATGATTATCTCTCATTCTAGCTTGTACTGATTGACAAAGAATTCGTTTCAGATTCCTTTTATTTTTAAACAGAAATTTTGGTGTGTCCCCAACGATCCTTCTAATGTCATCATCTAAAAGTAAAGTCCCCCAATGCCTCTTAATTATACCCTGGATGGTTCGCACATCAGAACTATAAAATGTAGAAAAACTTAACTGGTGATTGTTCCTGGTAGGTTTAACATAATATTCAGTATTGTTATTATCAGAGAAATATGGAATTGCTCTGGTACTTCTTAAAGTACCAGTTTTCTTTATAATCTGATTGACTTCATTGACATTATAACTCCTGTTCATAAACCTGTGGGCAATGTTACTTAGTTCCTGTTCATACCCTTCAGATGTGGGATTCAGCCTGGATGCTTTAAACACATAATGGGGGTGCATGCTGTTCCTATGAAGCAGCGTGTTCCTATAGCATGCTTTCCTATGCACCCCTGTGTTTAAAAGGCCATTTCTCAGGCTTTCAATATTAACATCCAAGAATGAAATTTTCTGCCATGAAAAGGACATAGTAAATTTAAGAAAGTCAGTCAGACCATTAACTACATACAGAAAATCCATAAGTTCCCTTTCATCACCCTTCCAAACCAGGAACAAATCATCCACAAAGCTCTTATAAAATCCTACTTTCATCTTAAAACTTTCTAAGGGGAACAATAACTCATCCACCCAGTGTGCCATAACAATGCTGGAGTAGCTATTGGCACAAGACGTGCCCATAGCTATGCCATCATTCTGTATATAAATACAATCATTAAACAAAAATATGTTGTTCTGTAGGACAACTTCAAGGAATAGAGTCAATAAATCAATGGTTTTGTTATCTAAGCCTGAGTGTTTCAACAGATAATCTCGAGTCATTCCAACACCTGCCTCATTGGGGATTACAGTAAATAAACTTCTAACGTCAAGTGTGACCAGAATGTACATTTTATCATCATTCAGTGTTTTGACATATGTATAGAGATCTATGAGGAACTGTTTACTATCTCTCAAAATTATTGGATTAATTTCAATAACTGGTCTAAAAAAGCGTTCTAAATAGATAGAAAAGGGTTCTGTGACCCAACCACGCCCTGCCATTATTGGTCGCATAGGAGGTGCAGACATACATTTATGGACCTTGGGTAGGCCTTGGATCACTAGTATCAAAGGTTTATTCACCCTTAGAAATCTAAACAAGTCAGTACTGATATCAAAGCTTTTCAATAGATCATCTAACATGTCATAAATTTTATATACTTTGTTAATAACCTCATTCATTTCAATTTTCGTATAGAAACGCTCTTCCTGTAATAGTCCATTCATGCCTTCTATATAGTCTATATAATCCATTAAAACTACGGGTCCACCCTTGTCGGCCGGTCTAATGACTATGGAGGGGTCCCTGCTTAAATTATTAAGTGCTTGTCTTTGTTGGTATGATAAATTATTCCTAGCACGGTGATTGGATTTCTTCATACTATGTACGTCATTCTCCACTAACCTAACAAAAGTATCTATAAAAAGGATGCAATGTTGGTACATATGTACTAGGAGTGCAAAACATTCTGACATGACCCTGACCACTCTCATTACCGAATTCTAATTTCATCTGGACATGACGTGCAAACATTTTAACATCAATGATAGTTTCAGTCAAATCGCTATGGGTTGTAGGGATAAATGTAAGTCCTTTGTTTAAAACCTGCTCTTCAAAAGAAGTTAAAATTCTACTGGAGAGGTTGAAGACTAATGACTGTCCACTCGTTCCCACATCTTTTTCAATGTGGGACCCAAATGCTCGTTCCCAGATCCTTTCCGTTTCTGTCTCCCCCTGCTGTAGGACCTTTGTCTCCGGGGGGTAAGACTGTTGTTCTATTGGAAAAGGAACACGTGCATTGGTATTAGTTCTGGTAGAGGTGCTACATGCTGGCATAAGGGAAGCTTCTTTTCTTCTGACAATTTGTTCAGGAGGGTTTAAGGTTCTGATAGCATTACTGTCACCATTGGACACATCCGATGGATCAGCACCTACATGTGCTTCCGAATGTTCTGCAGATATATCCTGAGATACGACTATCAGGTCTTGTTAAACTGATGTTGCAGGGGAATGATGTGAACTAGTAGAAATATCCACCTGATTATAGGAATTAAGACTGTTATAAGTTCTTGGGGGTTTTGTGGCAATTCTTGGATATTGCTTGTGTTCATAAGACTCATTACTATTATTATTATTAGTTCCCCTGGGCCAAGTAAAGACATTACCAGGTTGGAAATCCTTTGTGTCTCTGCAAATCTTACTTTTCTTTTGTTCTAACAGACGTTTCTCATACAACAGAACATTGTCTAATAGTCTCTCTGGGCCTGTATCAGTCTTAGTATTAGGGTATTTTTGCAAAATATTCTGTTGCTGTTCAATAACTTGAGTTCTTAACATTCCTTCTTCAGGACCGAAAAATTCATTTAAAAGTCTCATATAACTAAAACTGAGCTCTAAATTGAGTTGTTGCCATTTAAACAAAAGTTCTGGGTGAAGATTACCTGTGGTGGGCATTTTCAAGATGCGCAGCCCCCTCGGAACGATCTTCTTTTGTAGACAAACTTCAAAATGTTGGCGCTGCAATTGCATCCTTTTTAACTTCAAAAAGTCAAATTCAAGCTTGTTCATAGCCTCAGTGTAGCCAACCACATTCTCCACATCAGCAGACCCAGTGTTATCGTTATCGCATTTTCTGGTTATTATTATCAGGTAAATGCTGAAGCCTATGTCAAGAATACCTCCCTATGACTGAACCAAAAACAGCAGTCCTAGAAGTGGCATGTGCTGCATCACAACTACATTTAATAGAATGATGAATGACTTGAGAGGAAGTCACCAGCAAGGAAAGAATAGAAGCTTTACTCTCAGAGTCTGGAAAATCAGAAATAAGTTGAAAGGCCTGAGAAAGAAGAGCCAGCACATACCTAGACATATGGATATGATAATTAATAGCCCTAAAAGCTAGGGTAGCAGAAGTGTAAACTTTTTTCCCCAGCCTGTCCATAGCTCAGCAGTCCTTGTCAGAAGGCAATAACTTGGGTGAAGGAAGCAATTGAGACAGCTTATCAGAAGCTATGGACACTACTGAGGGGTCAGCAGCAGAACATTTATATAAAAAAGAACAATCCTCAGGAGCTCTGTAAAAGCTATCAGGCTTCTTCGGTGCATGGGAAGAGAATCAGGTGCCTGAGAGGCATTGCAGAAAGCATTCAGTAAAGCACCAAGACAGGAGGAATAGAGACAGGTTTAGGACAGTCCAACTGCAGCAACTCATAGTACCTCTTATGGCTATCAGAGACCTGAGTCCAGTCCCACTTAAAAAAAACGCCATCCTAGAGAGTGTGTCCCCAAAGGAAATGTCCTCCAAAGGAACATCAGGACTAATAGATTCCTCCTCTGCTGACCCACAGTCCAAAGGAGAAGGAATTTGAGTAGAATAAGATAGGGATTCATCAGCAGAATCTGGCTCATTCTCAGAAGAATCCTAGTCTCTAGGCCTTTTAAGAGGAGTAGAGGACCAAGGAAGAGCAGGAACTGAAACCCAATGAGGAGGCTTTAAGGACAGTAAGACAAAAAATAACCTCTGAGTAAAAGCCTGCCACTCACCTTGTGGATCCCTAGAAGCAGAAGAAACATGTTTTAATTTTTTGTTTCTTGTTTAGGGGAATGTTCTGAGAAGGCTAAGATCCAGGGCAACAGTCAAGAACCATAGTAAGAACTTCTTCCCTAACTAAAATCTGAGGAACTTCCCTAGGTCCCTCAGAAAAAAATCAACAGTGGTTCCATCTGAATATCTGAAACAGACACCTGCATAGCGTCTTTGGACATGATGTCACCTGGATCCTCACCAGCCTACAATATGATCATGGCAGACAAATGCAACAGCCAAGCAAGCCGCTGGGTTCATAACAACCTTGGGAGAAACACCTGGCAGAAGCTGGACAGCAGAAGATTCTGGTCGTATCTTTTTCACTTTCTTCTTCTTCCCTAATGGCTGACCTTTGGGGTGGGAGATTCCTTCCATAGTATCTTTAGCAATTAGCTTAAGACACTGGTTCTCAAGATACAAGGAAAGGAAAGAAAATCTAATGTGAAGCATTTTTGGAACAAACGCTTGACAAATAGAATGAGACATATGGTCATGAGATGCACCTAAGAAAAGAAGGCACTTATCTTGGTGGTCTCTATCTGGAATCTGTCTCCCACACTGGCATTTATGCTTCCTGGATGACACTAATCTCAAGGAACACAAAAAATAAAATTAAATCCCCAACTGGGCACTTATCTTGCAAAAACAGCAAACAGGCATAGGAAGTCACTGGCGAATGAAAATGTGTTCAACTGACAGAAGATGGATGCAGGTAACCAAACTGATGGTGTAAAAGATATGTTTAGATTGGTGGCAAAGAAGTTCTGGTTTTGGTAAGCCTGAATGTCACCTTTATGCCCCATGTTATGCAGGGAGTGTATGGTGACATTCAGCATACTAAGTCTTTGGAAGACTGGCCGGACATCAGGCTTCCATGGTAGGGAATCCCCATATCATTAAGAATACTGCAGTAGTGAATGTAAGGACATATGTCTGCTTAACTGATGTGCTTAGGGACAAACACTAGGCACACAGAAACTGAAGGAATCAAATGCAGGACTACAAATGAAACTCGTAATAGCTAATAGCCCTTATCCTCTGTTCTAAACTGCCTTTAACAAAAAATACCTACATATGCTTACTTGCACAAGCACATCAAACAGTGGATTTGTCTCACTTTACATTACACTGGAATAGAGGTATAACAATGAGAGGTATTGCCAGCTATGGCAGGAGAAGTAGGGCAGTGGGTGTGTAACATATACCAGCACAGCTAGCTGGAAGTTTGTAAAGAATTATATGTCATTTGTATATCAAACTGATTTGTACAGATGCTTGTGTTAAAAATGTATCAGCAGTGTGTCCTGCTGGACAAAAAAGAAAAATACATGTATATCAGACTGTAATGTATTGTAACTGATTAAATGTATATATTGTAACAAAGTATCCTGGAAGAGAAGAGGTTAATCTCAAACTCTGAAAACCATTTGAAATTAAATTACCTGGTTTAGGCCATAAAGATTGTATCTATCAGTTCTCAGTGCAGCCAGAGATAAAAAGTTTGTACAGGAAGCTTCCTGCATTGTCTTTGGGGTGATCTAATTGCTACTCTAGAAGGGTGTAGGTTTGAAATTCTTATGACTTCCAGGAGCTATAGCAGATCTTAGCAAGGCTCTCAATATGTGCATTATTGACAAATATGTGCTAAACCCTGACAGCTTCTAGCCAAGGGGGGAAGTAAAGGAACCAGAAGTCATATGACCAGATGTATGTGATTTCATTCTGTAATCCATCACTAAAAATATATTTTAATATTAGGTGAGACTGACATCTCAGAGCACTCTGTTATTGTAATGTGACAAAGAAGGATATCTCATCTAATTGCCTTGCTCTAGTAAGTAACCAGGGAATAATAATTCTTTAGACCAATCAGGAAAATATACTGAGATTAGTTATGTACTGTTCTTTTCTGTAACTGTGTGAACCTGTCCACCTGTGTTATTTTTAATATTTCCTGTGTTTGAAACTCTGGTGTTTATTGTAAACAGATATTTCATATTTTCATGTTCTTTTATTATTTATTATTAAATATACTTAAACTTTTCATTGTGGATGGTCTTTTAAAGAATATTTTAACACTTGAGAGTACTTAGATGCATTTGGTGACACACTATGGCTGCTCCTAAAAGCCTTGCTGTTTGGTCAAAATTACCATTTGTATTAATACTAATTTCACTCAGTATAATTGGGTACCCTTGCAAGAGCCTTAGATCAGCCTTAGTTGCTGTTGTTGGAGTGTCTGGTGACAGTGTAACTACCACATAGTCTGGGCAGAAGGGGCATAGCCAGTAAATCTGTGCCATCCTTTCCCAGATATGTGTGTGTGTGTGTGTGTGTGTGTGTGTGTGTGTGTGTGTGTGTGTGTGTGTGTGTGTGTGTGTGTGTGTGTGAAAGTCAAATCTCAAAGAGTGTGAATGTTAGCTGCTTGGAGCAAGGACACGAAGAACTGATTCCATAGATATGGTGCTGGAGGACTTGGCTTGGACACTCGACTGAGGACTCAGCCCTACACCTGTGCCACGGTGGAGATCTGGACACACACACACACACACACACACACACACACACACACACACACACACACACACACACACAAACACACAGTGTTCTTAAGGGAAATTGTGCTCGATGCAGAGAGCTGCATCTAGAAATACTGGGTGTATCCATTTTTATTCCAAGTGAACATCCCTCTCTAGTGTTAGTGGATAGGACTGAGGCTCCTTGATTACTGGCCCAGAGTGGGGACGTCACAATAGGTATGGGTTACCAAAACTGAAAGATTAGGCAAACATCTAGCTACCCATCTATACATCATTTTTATATGTTTTCATAACCAAGATGTTTAACTGAATTGTAACCAGTGTCAGTGGAGGTCCAGAGGAAAAAAAGCATTGCATCATACATGCAAGGAAGGACATAAATCAAATGATATGAGGTAATTTAAATCTGTGTGAACAAATAACATTGTTGGTAACAAAAAGAATACAAAGACGCATACAGGAGATAAAATCATAGATACACACACACACACACACACACACACACACACACACACACACACACACACACACACACACATACACACACACACACACACACACACGCACACACGCACACACACACACACACACACACACACACACACACCTCTGAACCTCTTGGCACAAGAATTTTAGACAAAACCAAAAATAATGGGGAATCAAGACCCAAAAACGTCAGAGACAAATTTTAAGCATTGCACTTATAAACCTAGAAAGTTGCTAGAATAATAAGAAGTTTTGCAATAACATACATTTTCTGAGTGTTATGAAGTCTGAAATTCAAATTTCTTGTCATTATTTATAACTATAATCTTCATTAATTTGCCAAAATAACATATTTTTATAAATGACTGCTAAAAATATTAGGTAAAAGCATAGGCTTTCTATGAAATTCTGGACAGCTGAAAGGCATGCACATACTATACAGACAGAGACACAGAGACAAAGAGAGTGAGAGAGTAGAATATTAAGCAGCAAAGAGACAATTTTATTGTATGGAATTTAAAGTAAAAGGCTGACATCACCAACAAAGATTGTATCTTTGGTCTACCCATAAAATATTCAAAGTCAAAGTAAACTTTACTGTCACTCTGATTCACACAAATGCGAACCGAGCAAATTACGTTTCTTTGGACTCAATGTGCATACAATACATAGACTACATTTAACATGATGATAATACACAAAATTCTATAGACACAAACGACAAACACAGCAATAATAAATACTTGCATTATTGCAATGATTTAACAGATTGTCACTCATTACTAGGTTATTAGCTTATTTTCACTCGAAAAATTGCACTTAAGTGATTGATTTAAGGCCTACACTTATACTGCACAGTAAGACAGTTCAGTTTGATTACTGCTGAATTTGCTGTCTGGTTGTGGGTAAGATCTTGATGTCCTTAGATTCACCACTGCAGTATTCCTTACTAATGGGAATACCCTGCTGGGAAGCCCTCCATCTGGCCAGTTTACAAAAGATTTACGTTGCTTTAAGGTACACAGAACATTACCTGCTTACTTTTTGTGTAAGGTAGGGTATAAAGGTGATGTTCAGGCATACCATCCTCAGAACTTTTTTTGCCACCAGTCCAAATGCTATTTTAACTGCCAGTCTGTTGCACATATCCATTTTTCAGTTTGTTGTTTTTTCTGTGCTTGCTCTTGTTGCTGGAGCCCTCACAGTTGCAGATAAGTACCCAGTTGGGTTTTTGGTTACTTTTTCTGTTTTGTTTAGTACTGTTTGGCATTAGTGTCATCCAGGAAGGGTAAATGCCAGTGTGGAAGATTGATTCTCCATAAAGACCATCATGATAAGTGTCTTTTTTGCCTTGGTGCTGCTCACGACCATGCATCTTGTTCAATTTGTCAGGCGTTTGTCCCCAAAACTCTTCGTTGTAGGCTTTCTTCCCTTTCCTTGTACCTTGAGAACCAGTGATTAAGCTTCTTGCTGTGGGTACTGTGGATGGAACTTCCTGCCCCGTGGGTCAGCCATTTGGGAAGAAGAAAGTGCATAAAGTAAGGCTGGAATCTTCTGCTGTCCCGCCTCTGCCGGGTGTTTCTACTGAGGTTATTATGCACTCGGAGGCTCACCCGGTTGTTTTGTCAGATTCTTCTACCACGTCTGGATTGGAGGCCTGTGAGGATTTGGCAGGCAGGACGTCTGACGAGGTTTTGCAGGCATCTGTTTTGGGCATTCAGAGGGAACCACGGTTGACTGTCTCTGAGGGGTCTTATGGGGTTCTTCAGTTTCTCTTTTGGGAAGAGGGTCCTACTGCAGTTGGAGAATGCTGTCCTGAGTCTGGGCATTCTTAGGTTTCCAAGATGGATGTCCCTTTGAAGTAGAAACAGAAGACTAACCATGTTTCTTCTACTCCTATGGATCCACAAAGTGAGTGGCAGGCCTTTACTCAGGGGTTATTTAATGCTTTACTGTCATAGCAGCCTCCTCAAGGGGTTTCAGTTCCTGCTCCTCCTTAGTCCGCCTCTTTCCCTAAAAGGCCCAGAGACTTTCACTCTTCTGAGGTGGATTCTGATGATGTCTGCCGTATTCTGCCCAAATTCCTTCTAATTTAGACTACGGGTTTGATGAGGAAGATTCTCATACTCCTGATAATCCCTCATAGGAAATTTCCTTTGGGGATATGATCTCTAGGATGATGGACTTTAAGTGATATTGTTCCCAGGTTTTTGATATCCATAAGAAATACTATGAGTTTCTGCAAATGGAATCTCCTAAACCTGCAGCCATTCCTCCTGTCGTGCCTGCTTTATTGGATGTTTTTTCCACTGCCTCTAAAGTGCCGGATTATTTGTCCCTGCTCCCAGGAAGTCTGATAGGTTTTACATGGTTCCTGAGGATTTTTCCTTTTTGTTTAAATGTCCTGCTGCTGACCCCTCTGTGGTGTCTGTAGCCCCTGATAAGTCATCTCAATTGCTTCCTTCATCCAAGTTACTGCCTTCTGACAAGGACAGTAGGACCATGAATAGGCTGAGTAAGAAGGTTTATACTTCCTGTACCCTGGCTTTTAGGGCTATTAATTATCAGACCCATATTTCTAGGTATGTCTTGGCTCTTCTTTCTCAGGCCTGTCAGGTTCTTTCTGATCTTCTGGACTCTGAGGGTAAATCTTTGTATCTTTCCTTGCTTGAGTCTTCCTCTCAGGTTGTTCATCATTCTATCAAGTGTAGTTATGATGCTGCAGATGCCTCTTCCAGGGCTGCTGCCTCTGGCTCAGTTCTGAGGAGATATTCCTGGCTTCGGCTTCAACCTTTGCCTGATGATATTAAGGCTAAGTTGCAGGATGCACCTCTGGATAATACTCTTTTGTTTGGGGAAGAGACTGCTGGTTTATTTAAGTCTCTTCAGGACAAGAGTAAGGCTTTACAGGAGCTTAAGCATGTCTTTGTTTCTCCTGTGCCTAAGTTTCAACATAACTACCCTTCTAAGCCGGCCTTTGTTCGTAGGCAGTCTCGCCCTCCTTCTAAAGGTATAAAGGGTGGTAAACAGACTCCTCCTGCTAAAGCCACTCAGACTGCTGGGATTCTTAAGCCTTCCTTTCCTGACAAACCAGGTTCTGTCTGACTATCCCCCCATTCCCGTCCACATTTCTCTGTCTCTTTGCATTTCTCTTTCTCTTCCTGTTTGGCTCCAGATCACTCAGGATTCTTGGGTTTTGTCAATCATTCATCAAGGGTACTTCATGGTCTGCATTTCCTGTCCTCTTTTTATGGACATTCCTCAGCCTCTTTGGGAACAGCTTCCTTTTTTCCCAGAGGATCTTCAGGACCTTTTGTTTCACGGTACTATTCAAAAAGTGCCTGTGTCCCAAAGGGGGAAAGGGTTTTATTCCAGAATGTTCCTAGTGCTCAGAAAAGAAGGTACTTGGAGACCTATTCTAAACCTCTCCCATCTGAACACCTTTCTGAAGGTGCCTTCCTTTTGGATGTTGTCCCTTCAGTTCCTTTTTCCTCTCTTGCTCCCTTAGGCCTTTCTGGTGTCTCTGGACCTCAAGGATGCTTATCTCCATATTCCAATCCATCTTCTTTTCAGGATATTTTTGCATTTCTCTGTTGCTTCCTGGCATTTTCAGTTCTGTGCTTTGCCCTTTGGCCTTTCTACTGCCCCAAGGGTGTTCACTAAATGCCTCACTCCTGTGATTGCCTTTTGCAGGCTTCAAGGTATCCAAATCTTTCCTTATTTGGATGACCTGCTTATTCAAGCATCTTCTCCAGAGGTTCTTTTGCAAAATCTTCATTTTTACCATTTCTCTTCTTTAGAGCCTGGGGTTCACAATAAACTTCAACAAGCCTTCCCTGACTCCTTTTCAGTATCATGTCTTTCTGGGTTGCAGGTTTCAAACGGTGCCAATGCTGGCATCCCTACCTCCTCCAAAGGCATTAACTCTCATTTCTTTCTTTCAAATTCTTCTTCCCCTGGCCTCCATTTCAGCCAGGGAGTTTCTGAGGGCTCTGGGGTTCATGGCTTCCACCATTCCGATGCTTCCTCTGGCCAGGCTCCACATGAGGAAGTTCCAGTGGTTTCTGAAGTCGGTGTGGCTTCAGCATGTGCATCCTCTAGAGTTTCCTGTTCCTCTTCTCCCGTGGGTGTCTCAAGGTCAAACTTCTGTGGTGGATTCAGAAGTTGTCTCTGAATCCAGGACTCCCATTTCAGCCTCCACTTCCTTCTCAGGCTATGTTCACAGACGCTTCAGATGTGGGATGGGGAGCAATGTTTGGCTACCTGAAGATTCAGGGAATGTGGTTGCTTCATCAGTGGAAGGAGTACATCAACATCAAAGAGATGATGGCTCTTCTGCTGGATCTTCAGACCTTTCATCTTCTCTTCAGGCCCTCTCAAGGTATTCATACACAATACCACAGTCATGTGGTATATCAACAAACAGGGGGGTATGAGATCCTACCACCTTTGCCAGCTAGCACTTCTGGTATGGGATCTGGCTATCCAGTATTGTGTGACTCTTCATGCAGTTTACATTCCTTCAGATCGGAACATTGTGGCAGACATTCTGAGCAGGTCCTTTACTCAATCCCACAAATGGATGCTTCACAGACATGTGTTTCTGGACATTGTTCACCAGTGGGGTATTCCTCAAGTAGATCTCTTTGCCTCCCCTTTGAACAAACAACTTCCTCTGTTTTGTTCCAGAGTCCCAGGTCTTCTGGTATGGAAGGTGGACACCCTCTCATTTTCTTGGAAGGGGATGTTTCTTTATGCATTTCCTCCCCTTCCTCTCATTCTGAGAGTCCCATTCAAGATTCAATAGGATGCTCCCAAAATCTTGTTGGTGACTCCCTTTTGGCCATGACAGCACTGGTTCCCTGTACTTCTGCATCTTGCCAGGGGACAATCATCACAAGTTACCTCACAGAGTAGATCTCCTCACACAAGACAAGGGGCCTCTCATCAATCCCCTCCTGTCAACGCTTCAACTGAAATTGTGGGTGATAGGGTTTTGATTCCTCATAAACATCTTTTTTTCTGAGGACATGCTGCAGGTCTTACAGGAGGCCAGGAAACCTACTACTAGGAAATCCTACTTGTCTAAATGGAAGAGGTTTGCTTTTTGGTGTCTTTCTCATGACCTGGACCCATTTTGTGGATGTTCCTTTGGTTATTTCTTACTTGTGTGAGTTGCTCAATGTTGGTTTGGCCTATTCTTCTATTAAGGCCCACTTATCAGCTTTTTCTTCTTGTCTGCCTTTAACTCCCAAATTAGCTTCTAGATTTGAGGCTAAGCAGTTTCTTAAAGGTGTTCTTAATATTAGACCTCCCAGGAAGCCTGTTCCTCCTCCCTGGGATCTTAACTTTGTTCTAGAAAAATTGACTCAGGCTCCTTTTGAGCCTGCTGTTTCTGCTTCCTTGCAACATTGTTCTTGGTTGGAAGACAGTTCTTTTGTTAGCTCTTACTTCTGCCAGATGGGTATTTGAGTTACAAGCCCTTATGGCTTGTCCACCTTTTTTGATACTCCATGAGGACAGGGTGTCCTTGCATACTAATCCTTATTTTATGCCCAAGGTTTTTAATGAGTTGTCACTATTAATTTTCCTACCTTTTTTCCCTCTCTGCAATCTGACAGCGAGTGGGTGCTACATACTTTATATATATATAGACAGCTCAGATTTTATTTGAATAAAACTAAAGCTATCAGGAAGTCTGACTAGTTATTTGTTTCCTTTCATCCTAGGTCTTTAGGTTTGGCTGTTTCCAAGCAAACTGTTTCTACTTGGATTTCAAAGGCTATTTCCTTTTGTCACACTTTTCATGGAGAGAGCCTTCTTTCTTCTGTTAAGGCTCATTCCACTAGAGCTGTGGCTTCTTCTGGTGCTTTTTTCAGGGTCTTAGATGCTAATTCTATTCTTGAAGCTGCTACCTGGACTTCGGTGCATACCTTTACCAAACATTACCAGTTGGATGGTATCTCCAGAGCCAGAGCTGGTTTTGCTGCTGCCATACTTCATGGCTTCTTGGAGGGCTCTGCTGCTTCCTCCTCCCAGGTTTCTTCTTAACCTTTTGCACTCTCCCATTAGTAAGGAATACTGCAGTGGTGACTGTAAGGGCATAGTACAGTTGTGTAAAATCTTACCATAATGGTAGATGTCCTTGCCTTCACTGCTGCAGTCTTCACTCCCTCCCTCCATCCCCCTGCTCTTTTCCCCTTCCTAGCTGTGCAGGTTCTCCTTGGTTTTCCTTGCACTGCTGTTCCTGAGGATGGTACAACTGAACGTCGCCTTTATGCTCTACCTTGCACAAGGAGTAAGCAGGTGATATTCTGTGTACCTTAAAGCAACAGAAATCTTTTGTAAATTGGCCGGATGGAGGGCTTCATGGCAGGGAATCCCCATTATTAAGGAATACTGCAGCAGTGAAGGCAAGGACATCTACCATTATGGTAAGATTTTACACAACTGTACTTTACATGTTGCACTATAGAGACTTTTCAGTACTGTTGGATTACTGCCACATGTCCACTGCAAATGGGACTGCTACTAGAGTTCAGTAACCTGATGGTTAGTGGAAAGAAGCTGTTTCTGAATCTCATGGTTTTGCAGTGTATGCATCGAAAGCACCTTCCTGATGTTAAACGTGAGAACAGCTTGTAAGCAGGATGAGTGCTATCCCTGGTTATTTTCTGTGCCCTGGTGAGACATCTGGACATGTGCAGGTCTTTTATGGACAGAAGGGAGTTCCTGATAATCCTCTCTGCTGCTTTCACTACCTTCTGGAGGGACTGGCGCTCAGAAGCAGAGCAGCTTCCATACCATACTGTAAAGCTGTTTGTCAGTATACTTTTGATGGTGCTTCCTGTAGTCCACAATTATTTCTTTGGTCTTGTTGACATTTACTGCAAGATTATTGTTATAACACCATCTTATGAACTGATTCACCTCCTCTCTGTAGGCTGTCTTGTCATCATTCCTGATGACGCCCACAACTGTCATATCATCTGCAAATTTGATGATATAAGGTGAACAGTACTTTAAATAACTCAGGTGCTAAGACAATTAAAACTCTCCACAAAGTCTGTTTCTTCTCCACACAGTCGGCATGAGGTTTACCTCTGGCATATAATCCTTACAGAAAACATCTCTCTTCCAGAGCTGATGCACTGGGTTTTTGGGTGTCCTCAACACACTCCACACTCCACTTGGGGAGAAACACAGACATTGACTGCCTCACACATACTGCCAAGTAGTTATCCACAGCCCAAAGTGGACATGTGTGACACCGGGACAGTATGTACTGTTTATGAGTTACCATGTGCTGGTTGTGGGAGGAGCAATCACATCATTTTTTCTGGTAAAGACTCACTATAGCAGTTATATTCAGGCTGTGGATTTCACAGGGGACAATGGGGCATGACAAGCTGTTTATTCAGTAACAGACATGGGGCACACAGAGATGATATCGACACAAACACACAATGTATGAGATAAGGGTGTCAGAGCAACAGTTCTTTTTGCTTTTCTGAGGAGTTATCAATTTTGGATTGAGAAGTTCATCAGATGCATTTCAGACTAAAATATACAGACTAAAGAGTGATGGGGTGGATTACAAGCAATGGTACATATTTTAATGTTTGTGGTGAAGTGGTGAATGCATATATACTGAATTGTCAAAACAGACATTGAATTGTTAACTACTTTTGCATAAATCAAGAGGAGAAAGCAAGCAGGCCATTTTGATCTGTCATGGTTTAACAGACAAGTTATTTCAATTTACTTCTGTTGTTACATTGTTCAGTTGTAAAGACTTACTTCTTGCTGTTTATTGTTATGGTCTTGGAGCAGATTCTGGTTTCCTAAAAAGGTTGTAACAGGCAATTCTGTTTTTCTGTACTGGTGCTACAGTTTGTATCAATGGGACATTACCACCAAAAATTATTGTATGATTCAGGGTAGACAGCAGGATATCACTTGATAATGTCTTACAGGATCCAAGTTGTTAAGGACTAAGAGGATTGTGGACCTGAAATACTCAGCTACAGAATCATGTGACTATGGAGAATAGTGCACATCAAATAAGAGCAGGACCAGAATAGCAAGCAACAACGTTATGTCAGCAGAAAGAATGATATCTTACTGCATTATTTTTAACTTCCAGCATTATTTTACAGAGAGACTGGCAGACGGATTAGTACACAGACAAATAAACAGACACAGCTAGCTAGCTAATAGAAAGACAGACAGAGACAGCGATAGATTAGATAGATAGATAGATAGATAGATAGATAGATAGATAGATAGATAGATAGGCAGATAGATAGATGGATGGATAGATAGATACATGGATAGATGGATAGATAGATAGATAGATAGATAGATAGATAGATAGATAGATAGATAGATAGATAGATAGAGAGATAGATAGATAGATAGATAGATAGATAGATAGATAGATAGATAGATAGATAGATAGCATGACAGATTTGTAGACAGATTGACACCTAGTCAGATGAGGAAATAGACAAGTAGAGTGTTAGAGAGAGAGAGAGAGAGAGACATAGACAAGTAGGTAGATTAGATTACAGAAACACCTAGACATAATAATGCATTACTTCAAAAAGGGACTGTTCCTATGTTAACTCTACATTTTTCACCGCTGTGCCACTTAACCTCCTATACCTACTTGCTACCTACTTGCTAAGACTGAGACTTGGGGGGGGGGCTGCAGGAGACATTTGCCTCACTTTCAAATGGCACTGACTTAACATAACCAACAGTTGACAAGCACCATGGCTTCTGATTAATGCAATGCATGTTGAATGATGTCACACATTCACCATTCATCCAATCTCCTGTAGCTGTCAAAATAAGACTATAGTATCAATTGCATTGCTTGCGTAACATTTTGATAGTTACAGAGTTGTACTGGTAATGTCCATTGTTCTCTCTTACTGCCCAGAATCCAAAGAAAGGTTAAGCAACGGAGATCACTCCAGCCTGGTTAGTACAAAGTTGAATGCACTGGCAATGAAACACCCGCTCTGACCCCAAACTGAAAATATGGACAGTCACCAATTTTAACACAATGCCATCTGCTGCAGCATTGCCAGGTGTAAGTAAGGTGATCCAATCATGCACGTTCTCAATGCCACATGTTTTGTCTGTACTGGTAGGTTGAATAAATAAATGAAAAAGTTCCAAAATTTGTATGAAGTTATGTAAAAATGGTTCAGATGGAGAGCAAATTTCCAGTCAATATTATCATCTGCTATGTTCGTCTGTTTGGTCATCTGTTAACTTGCTATCCCTCCCTAAAAAAAAATGAGAGACCTTTTAGGTCTGTTGGAGTGTTGTACCCGAACAAAGCAACTGGGCAGTTACTAGCATCTACTATAAGTGCCTATCTGAAGAACTCCTGAATGTCAGCACTGCTATCCTCTTATTTTCTGGGAAGAGGCATTATGGAAAAGGAAGAAATGAGAACAGAATAAAATCCAGGTCTACAGGATGCCTTTTATGTTCATGTCCTTGCCTGTACCGATATGATAAACTGACATCCAAACTAAGCAGAAACTAGGGTAGTTTTCTTTATAGAATAATACAGGCTTTTCTCTGAAACTGGGAACTGTTACCAATAGGGAATGCCACTGTAATTTTAAAAAGATCAGTGGGTAAGCTTCTAAAATTACTAGGGGAAGTTTTGGCGAAGAATAAGTTACATAGGCCAGCACAGGATACTATGAAAAGGTGGAAATATCTTTCATCACATACTGCTAGCCCTTTTTTGTGCACTTTACAAGACAATGAAAAGACAAAAATCTTAATAAATGTTGATAGCAGCTTAAAAAAGAAAGGCAAAATGGTATAACACCACTTTACTCTTCACAAAGCAGTATTTACCATACTAAAAGCCTTGCACAAGTAGCAAGGGGCTCCAACAGTGTAGTTTAATTAACCCTGCTTATTCAGCACAATGTCAGTTCTGGCCTTCATTACAGCGACTATTTCCATATGGTTTAGGTGTGTCCCAGATTTACTTCATTGTGGTTAACAAAGAGATAATTAGCAGAGAAAATCCTTCAAAAAAGTATTCCCCATGGCCTACTGTTATTGCTTCACTCATGAACTCCTAATTTTGCTAATGCAAATACCTGAAGTAAAGAGAGTGGATTATTCTGCTGCATTACTACATCATATTTATGTTCTGGAAAGCATATGGAATTCAGTATGATGATCACACTAAAGTAAACTTGAATAATATTAAAAAATGTTGCTTTGTACAACAGTGATAACATGAACATAACTGAAAAGTAAGGACAGTATATTTATTTATTAAAATGAAAGGTATATGAGAGCTAGGTGCAAACAGCTTGCAACTCATGCTGTTTGCACTTGAGTCATAGCATGTCGCAACACCTGAATGAATATTTTTATTAATTATTCATGAGAGGTTTCTTTGGAGGTGTCTTTGTGAATCACTATTTGCAGTACAGCTACAGTGTCAATGCTTGGCAAAAGTCTTTACCAACGTTTAAAGCCTATATACTGAATCCAGCCTATTCCCCATATACAAAATTCAGCAATGATTCCCTCAGTTCTCATCTGCCTTTTTCTAACATCGGGATTATGTGTGACTGACGTTTTTGTGAAAAGTTGAACTATTTTATATTATTTATTTACCCACCTCTTCTGATATCATTCTTCCAGGTGTCTGATGTTTCATTGAAGAAACAGATGCATTTAGCAAGACAGCTAAATATTAAATTAATTTGTTAGTAGAAACACAAAAAAATGCCCAACAAGTCTTACCAATACTGCAAGAAACTAGAAGATAGCTGCTAGACCCACCACCATCCAGAGGTTCCATCTTTCTATCTATTTTAGACTTGATACATTAAAAAAACTTTTAAAAGTTACTTTGTTATCAGGTATGCCTTGGAAATTGCAATGGCTAAGTTCTCCTTTTATTTCACTTACCCATTTTTAGTCAAATAATATTTACTAGCTTATATATCCTAAAAATGCTGACACATCCCAAGAGAGTATAAAGTGTAATAAAGTATACTCACATAATGGCATTGTGCAAGCTAAGGGAACACACAGATAGCCTCTTTCTGTTGGTAATAGCTGACAATAGTGTCTTACCATTTAAACAAATGTGAAAAACAATATAATCTGATTGCAAAATAAATGTACTTACTGGATATGGTTTAAAATATCATTTTCCACTAGTGTGACTCAAGATTCTTCTTTTACTTGGAGGAGCTCATTAAGAAACTTTTTTTTTTTCTGTATAAGTTTCTTTCTGGATCCTTACATCAATAGATTTTTGGCTTATCCAGTTCTGTTGGGCAATAACTTGCCATTCTGTTTATGCTCTGATTGTAGTGAAGATGGCAACTTAGAAGCTTTGACTGGAATGTTAACACCCTTTGTGAAAAAGTTAACCTAGTTTTATCATTGGACCACCAAGCACTAATCCTGTCTCTACACAAGAAATTAAGAAAGCATTGTCATCCTACCAGAAAGGAAAAGCTCCATGACTGGATGGTCTAAATATGAAACTTTATAACTTATTGCAGAGTCTTTTAGTCATGTCCCTTTTTAACCTACATCATTCCTTTCAACTCTCCTAGTCTATCAAATTTTTTTGTCCACTTTTTCTTCTATAGGACTCATACTCAACCTTTTAAGGATAATACCCTCCCAAGTACTCAAAGGGGTCTACTTTGGAAGCTAGAAGTTTCAAAATTTCAAACTTCATATGGTCGAGACTACAACATCGAAGTACTGAAACTTCAGTTTAAATGGAGATTGCTCTATAGTGTGGAGCAGGACATTTCCCATTCTCTTCACTGTAGCGCAAACTCAGAGTTGGTATATTTAATTAGCAGGGGGGATTGGGGTGCAGGGGGCTTACCCCCTGCATAAATGTAAATAAAAATCATTTTTTAATTGAACTTTCGAACTTTCAAAACATTGATGTTATGGCCTCGACCATAGGTAGTTTGAAGTTGTGAAAGTTTGAGCTTCCAATGACCTAACCCCCCCCCCTCCAATGCAGATATAAAACTGCACTGTAAAACCCTTGTCCAAAGACTTGTAGCAGTTTTAATTGCTATTATTTTAGACACTCAGGCTGAGTTTATTAAGGGAAGAAGCAGTAGTGATCATCTTTGTACATTACTATTATGCATGCAGGGTCTCAAATACTTTTCTGAACCTATATCATCTCTTTTTGTGGACTATGACTCCATTAGGTGGCCATACATTTATCTTGTATGCAAACAATGGACTCCTGGCAGGATTTCATTAATTCTGCCCAACTTATGTCCAGGTTCCCACAAGCTTGTGTCCTCACAATTGTCAAATTATCACTCCTTCCTTTTAGAAAGGGGAGGTTATCAGGACTGTCCTCTTTCTCCTGCTATGTTCCTACTGGCATTCAAACAATTAAATAGGCTTATCAATGACCAGTCTACAAGCACAGGGTGGTCCCTTCATGGTATAACTACAGCTATCCTAATGTTTGATTAAGACTGCATAGTCCTTATTGCGGACCCACTGAATGAAACACCAAAGTTGTACAGTTTACTAGAAGATTTTAGGCCTCTGTTAGGTCTGGAGTTAAGTGCAACCAAACTAAAATCTTTCCTGTAATCCAAGTAGCCATATTTCTAATAGACAATAATGTCATTTCCCCTTTAAAAAGGTCTAAATCCTTCCTTATTTACTTAGGTATTAGGCTTCATCCCAATATACAAGAAACAATCAAACTCTATCTTGGGGATATTTGGGACAAGGTTTTTATCTAGGTCAGTTCATGGCATTACTTACATCTTCCTTAAATGGGTCATACAGCAACTGTTAAAATATTGGTCTCACCCCTATTATTCTACATTATAACACATCCCCACCCCATCTTCCCAACCTGGTCTAAAGAGACTGTTTTAGTTGAAAACAGTTTTATATGAAACAAAGGCAGGCTAAAAGTATCTACCCCTATTCAGACTGCCCATATATCAAGGCTTAGGGATGCCTTAATAGAGTGCATATATGAAAGGTTTCTTATTATCTCATCTCTTTACATTGGAAGGACGAGGCTTTGCCTCATTGAGCTTTAAGCCAGCATTATGAAATCCTTCTTCCCTTGAGGTTTAAGCTGGTGTCTAAGATCTTTTCCTAAGTATCTAAAGTCTTGGCATTCTATTCTTTTCACTCATTCTGCCCAGGGAACTTGCCAAACACATGGACTGGTCCAATATTTGGGGATCAGCTACCCACCTCTGGCATAAGTCCCACTTTATTCTTGATGGCTCATCTTTTCTTGAACAAACCTGGGGTATCAAAGGCATCGGATTGTTATGGCACTTGACTAGCAAAGTTGACTCAAAGTGCACTTTAATCAGTTTTTATGGTTTAGTCCCTTCCTCTTTGCACCTCCAACACACGTGTTATTAATTTCTTCTCTCTGAACATACTCAGTCTATTTCTTAGATAGAGGACAGATGTATTTTTGCCTAGGCTACATTATCTAGTCAGCTCTGTTCGAAGAGTGTACTCAGTGTGTTTACTGTCATCACTATGAATTGCAGCTTGTGAATACGCTAACTGTTGGCATTGCTCTTTTTCATCTTGTTATATCTGTCCAAATATTTGCACTATGTGTCTATAGGTTCACACTGTATGAGCTGAAGTAGATTTTTTAACTTAGCTTTATCTAACTGCAACCATATTTATTTTTATTTATTTTGTTTGTTTACCGGATAATGTCCGACTGGGCATGAGGCACATTTTCAGCAGAGGCCATCTTAATGTCATGGCATCTTAATGTTGAGATTTTCTCCCCAGAACTCCAATAAAATGGGATATTATCCCAGTTGAACTTTCCCAGTAAACACATTTCAGATAAATAGAAATAAACTAATTAATGGGAGGCATGAAATCTACTTAAATCAGACTTCAGGAAGTGTTTCAGATTTTGGAATATGATTCATAAACCCCTCTTTGTCACCCATATCTCATGCCTGCCCTGCCCCTCCCAAAACTTTTCACTAACCCTACAGCTCTTAGGTCACCTACAAATCACTAAAAAGCATCTATATAACTACTGCTTTCAGCATCTAAGAAAAAAATAAAACTGGATTCCATCATTTATTGGCTTTATTGTTTAGACTCTCCTGCCAACCTCTCTCAAAGTTTTGCAGCAGGCAATCAGATATCTAAGAGCCTTCCCCTAGACCTTTGAAAAAGGCATGTGGTCAGAGCAATCCAGACATAATGCAGACATTTTGAAACTGCCCTTTTACTTATAAATTATGGACCAAATTTATGTCTTGACAGAATCTGTTCTTGGGAAAACCTCTTTTATGCTCTAGGTCCCTTTTATGGGCTGACTTCTTACTAATTTCTGGTTCCCCTGAACCCATCAATTACCTTTGGTTACTACAAGCATCATCAGTGGTTAGAGCTTATATAGCCTCAACAAGGAAGTCTTCCACTCTTTCTGAAGTGTGGTTGCTCTCTTGGATTTTAAACAGGTCCCCAAATAGCTTCCACCTTATGGACTCCCTCATTCAAGTCACTTCATATCATTGTATATGGTTTAGCTTTCTAGACTTGTGTAATGTGACTAATATTTAGATGTCAGTCACTAAGCACATCCTCTTAGCGTTCCTTTATATGGGATGTATGTTATAATATCTTACTTTTATTGTTTTCAGACACTTTCTGTTCTGTTCTGTTCTCTATATTATCTGTAAATAGTTTGTAAATATTTGGTTCAGTTTTTGTCATTGAAATGTTATTTTTCTAATGTGTGCTATTGCCAAACTAGATATTGTACTTGTTGAATGCACTAATTGGTTCTCAGTCATTTAGTTCTCATTGTTACATACAGTTATAGAATTGTTCTTAATTGATTGGTGTCTTGTAATTATATATTTGTTAATAAAATGTTTCAATAAAAATAAACACTGCAAAATCACAAGTGCCAAAGTGCATTCCACAGTGTGTTCTCACCTCAAGTCCCCATGTTTCATCAGAAAAATGAGCATTAGCATGATCAGTTATGAGCCTTTCAACAATGATGTCTTTAAAAAGGTACAGTTATGTACACTTACCATAAATGTAGATGTTCGAATGTATTCACTGTTGCGGTCCTGACTGTGGGGACTTTCTGCAGTGAAAGCCCTCAGCTGGCCCAACTACCAGAGACAACTGTTTTTGCCTCCCAGGCTGGTGGACGCCTTTACCGTTGTCAGTACACTCAGGTATAAAGGGAGCCAGTCTGTGTCATCACTTCAATATTTTCTTGACCTACATAGAAGGAGCCCCAAAGTGCACCTTAGGAGGACCAATGTAGAGTGGACTCAAGGAGCCCCCGAGTGTACCTAAAATATACATATATGTCTATATATGTTATATCATATATTTTTTGGAAAATATGTGTTAGAAGTGATGAATATTTGGTGGCTTTAAAACATTGTTATTTCATCATTTATTTTGCATTATTTACTTTATTTTATTTAATCCCACTATTCTGTGGAACGTGCAGTTATCTGGAGTGATAGGATTTTTAGGTATGTTTTATTCTCTTTGTGTTTTCTGCTTGCAGAGCTTACATAGATACTAGGCTAGTATACTTCCATTGCATTGCACTGATCATTTAATTGTATAATTGTCAAATTGATAGATTGATAAATTGATCATTCTTGAGTATGAGCTTTTGTATAAAAGTGGTTTTAAAAATTCTAGATGTTAAGATCTGAAGAAGCGTACTGGTTGGTACACGAAAGCGCTCATCTGTTTTTTATTTTTATTTGTATTTGTTCTAATAAATCAGTTGGACTTTTATACAGCAGTATTTTTTCATGGTGGTTTCACTCGTGTATGATTTTCAGTACCTAAAATAGGACAAGGGTGAGTTGACCCAAACCAAGGTTTGGAGGTGTAGGGTTCCTTTGCTGATTCTAGTAGCCTACCTAGTAGGCTGAGGGGGTAGGAGGGAGTGAACAAAGACTGCAACAGTGAATACACTCAAACATCTGCATTTAGTCAAGTGTAGGCAACTGTACTATGTTCTTTGTGTTTCACTGTTGCAGTCCTGACTGTTGGGAAGATTCCCAAAGCTTTAGAGAGGGTGGAAGGAGATTAAGGAGAATGGAGGATTCCCTAAAGGACTGCAGATGCAATACCTGTTCTAGACTTGGAAAAGTTTGCCAGGTGATAGTGCCTAGTGAAGGTATGCACAGAAGACTAGGTGGCTGCCTCCAAGATGTCCTTAGTGGGAACCTCTTTGAGGAATGCTGTAGAAGTAGCTGTGGCCCTAGTGGAGTGTGACCTAATCAAATCAAGGGCTTTTTGCCATGATGGCTGTAACATAAAGAGATACAATGCGAAATCCAGTTATAAATGGTTTGTTTAGAGGCTGGTTTTCCTTCTGAGCCTGGGGCAAAGGTAAGGAACAGCTGGTCTGTTTTCCTCAAAGATTTAGTCCTGTCCAGGTAGAAGCATAGCATACTATGTACATCCAAAGAATGCAGTAAACTTTCACCTCTGTTCCAAGGATTAGAAAAGAAGGTAGGTAGATGAATGGCCCAATTCAGAGACACATTAGTAACCACTTTAGTCATGAAGGAAGAATTAGTTCAGAGAGACCCTGTCTTTTTGGAGGATAAAGAAAGGCTTCACTGCCATTTGGGCCTGCAACTCCGAGACCCTCCTGGCCAAAGTGATAGCCAGTAGTAGGGCTATTCCAGGTAATAAACTGTAAGGCGGTAGGTGTTGCTGGCTCAAAAGGATGCAAAGTTAACTTTCTAGGACAAAGTTGAGGACCCAAGGAGGAGTGGGTTTTCTCCTGGGGGCCTAATGTGAATAACTCCCCTAAGAAAATGTTTCAGCAAAGAGTGAGAATAAATTGAAGGATGACTAGTGTTGTAGCCAGAGATGGCTTATGCATGTATCTTGATGGAGGAATAAGAGAGGACTTTTTTCTCTAGGATGACCAGATACCCCAAAATGTTAGAAATGTGAACAGAATTTGGTTGAAGCTGGTGCTTCTTGCACCAAACTGAGAATCTTTTACATTTATATGAGTAAGATTTCCTTGTGCTAGATCTTCTAGACTCTTTTAAGATGGTTTGTACCTGCTGACTCAAGTTGGAGGTGTTGTAGGGCATTATGGAATAAACGAGGCTGAGAGTCTGAGTGTCTGAAGGTTGGGGTACACAATTCTCCTCTTATTCTGGGTGAGGAGGTCCACCCTCTGTGGTAACATCAACGGCTTTTAAACGGTGAGCTCGAGGAGGAGAGGGAACTAGTGCTGCCTTGGCCAGTCCGGTGCTATCAAGATGGCCTTTGGGCCCTTCTGCCTGATTTTCAGATGCACTAGAAACAACAAGGGTAATGGTGGGAAGGCATAAATGAAGAGGTTTGTCCAAGGGAAGGAGAAGGCATCTGTTCTCCATGCAGATGTCTGCCTTGTCCTGGTGCAGAATTTCTTCAGGTGAGTGGTATTCTTGCTGGAAAATATGTCCACCTGTGGAACTCCTCGTTGCTGTGTTATGAATTTGAAGACTTCCTGATGGAGATGCCATTCATGGGTGTCTGTCAGATTCCTGCTGAGGTGGTCTGCTAGGGTATGCTTTTTGCTCAGCAAGTATTGTGCCATGAGGTGGAGGCCTACAGTTTGTGCTGTCTCCCATACTTGCATGGTTAAATGACACAAGGGGTAGGAATGCATGCCTCCCTGCCTGTTTATGTACCAAATAACTGTGGTACTGCCTCTTTGTACTCCTACGATGTCTGAGTCGCATTTGTCTTTGAAAGCCAGTAAACCATTTTGTACTGCCATGAGTTCTTTCCAATTTACGTGCCTCTTTCTGTGCTGAGCGGGCCATAACCCTTGAGTTTGGAGGTTTTGGGTATGAGCCCTCCATGCTGTCTCTGAGGCATCTGTGGTGCGGGTTTGGCCCTAGGGGCAAGAATCTGAATGGTAGACCCTGACTTGGGGTACAAGCTTGCACCCACCATGCAAACTCTTGCTTGAGGCAAGCTATAAAGGGTATTTGGGCATCCAGGGATTGAGAGCTCTAGCACCACATGCTCTTCAGGTAACACTGCAGCTTCCTTATGTGCAGCCTGGTCAGGAACACCATGAGAAAACAGGATGCCATGTACCCCCGTGTTCTGAGGAATTCCCTGGCTGTGATGCCTTGACTTTCCTGTATCTGTAGGAAGTAACCTGTTAAAAAGGTGACCTTATCTGGGAGGAGGAGGGCCCTGTGAAGGGATGAGTTCAGGAGAGCTTCCAGGAACACTATCTGTTTGGATGGGACAAGGCTGGATTTCTTGAGGTTTAGAGTGAACCCCAGAGAAGTCAGGAGGTTCTGTGTGAATTTCAGATCTTTGTTGATCTTTGTAATATCTGCAGCTTGCATTAGGCAATTGTCCAGGTAAGGGTAAATCTGGACCCCTTTGGTTCTTCAGTGAGCAATGACCAGTGCCAAGCACTTTGTGAAAAGCTTTGGAGCAGTAGACAACCCAAAGGGCAGAGTCAAAAACTGATGGTGACAGGAGCTTGCTCTGAAGTGAAGATAGCTTCTGTGTAATTTTTGAATAGGAATGTGTAAGTAGGCATCCTTACTGAGATCAAGAAGGCCAGAGGAGTTATCATGGGCAGTCATTTTTGAAGTGTCAACATTTTGAACTTTGGTATCCTGAGGAATTGGTGTAAGCTGGACAGATCCAGAATAGGGATGCCAAGATCCTTATTTTCTTGGGACTAGGAATAAATATGAGTAAAAGTCTTTTGTAGCTCTGGAACTGGTTCCACCGCTCCCTGAGAATACAGAATTTGTATCTGTTGGAGAGCCTGTTTTTTTTTTTTTTGTTTTGGGGTGAATCTGGGAATCCTGAGTAAATTAAATGCTCTTTGAAAGTGAGTTTGTAACCATTTGCAAAAATGTTTAGAACCCACTGATCTGAAGTAATGTGGTTCCAGTTTTGGAGGATAAGCGACAGCCTTCCTCCTAGTCATGCGAGAGTGGTGGGAGGGTGGAGCAGAGGGAGAGAGTCATCACTGCTCTCTGGCAGGGGGCTGGGATCTAGAACTCCCTTGCCTGGGTGTTTCAGATGTCCATTGCCTTGATCTCTGTTGTTGATGCCTTTGTCTGGAAGCTATGTTCTTTTGGGGCCTTCTGTGTCTACTCATAGGCTGGGAAGGAAAGGACCAGTGCTTTGCTGGTAAGTTCCTTGATGAACCTAGGTGGTTGTACTTGCAGGAAGTCCTTAACTGTTTGCATGGAGTTTGCCTTGTCATCCCTCTTTTCGAGTTTTGCTTTAGCATTTGGTCCAAAGAGTCTGTCTTTGTCAAGGGGAGTGTCCAAGAAGTTAGCCTTTACAAGATCAGGGAGAGATTGCTCCAAAAGCCATGCATGTCTCCTAATTACTGAAACAGTGATAGCTGACCACAATGCAAAGAGTGTTTTCCCAGCTAGAAACTGGAGTGACAACCATGTTTCTAGACACTCACTCAACATTCTTAAGCACCCTGGAATCTATCAAGGTCCAACCCAACACTCTCATACTAGGGGACTTCAAATATCCCTCCCTCAACTGGGAAAACTACTCATGCATCAATACTCTGCCCCAATACTTCCTGGAATTCATCAATTACAATGCCCTGGATGAGCTCATTCTGACCCTCACTACAGGAAGCAACATCCTTGACCTGGTTATTACTAACATGGGCGACCATTGCTCTACACCAATAGTCAATCCCTCCCTGGTCAGATATGACCATAAACTAATAACCATGGAAATCCACATCTCACCCCCACCCCCCCCCCCCACACACACACACAAATTTAACCACCTTGAAAACTTCTCCAGAGCTGACTTTGGGCTCCTAGAAACAGAGATGGCTTACTTCACGTTACCTATGCCAATGAAAAATAGCTGCATGACTTCTGAATCATACACCAATGCACTGTACGAATATGTACATAAATGCATGGAACTAGCCATACCCAACAGAACCAAGACGCTCTCCTCCAAAAAAAGGAAGTCAATTTGGTGGTCCCCTGCTCTTAATAAACTCTATACAACAGAAGGAAGAAACTGTTGCAGAAAAAGGTGAAGTCCCAAGACTGGAAAAACTCCCTTATTAGCCTCAACAAAAAGTTGAGATCCCTCATCAAATCCTCCAAAGCCAGCTATGAAGGCAGAATTGTGACAGAAACTAAAAACAGTCACAAAGCCTTCTATAGTTATATCAAGAACCTCCACTGCAATACCCAGATTTGCACTGAGTTACTGCACAATGGTACCTCATATATTGAGCCAACAGATATTGCCAACATACTGGCCAACAGATTCAGTGCCAACTTTACCCCTCCCCCTCCCAAAGGACCAATCACAATACCAGATGAAGAAGGTTAAAGCTACATTGTCCAAGGCCAAGAATACAGCTTCCATGGGACCTGATAATATCCCTGGCTGTGTTCTACATGAACTACAAATTGAACTGGCACCACATCTGTGTGTCCTGTTCAGTCACAGCCTCACCTCAGGCTTTGTCCCTACAGAATGGTGCACTCCCTCTCCATAAAGTGGGAGTGACTACAGACCCAGGGAATTAATGGCCCATTAGACTGATGAGTCTGACATGTAAAGCTATGGAGCACATCATCATGGACCTGATTAACAAAGATATAGGAAACCTCCAAACTCTAGACCCCATGCAATTTGGCTTTGTGAAGTGGAGATCATGCCTGCTCAACCAGGTTGACTTCTTTGAGTCAGTCACCAGGGCTGTGGATGAAGGTAAGGCAGTGCATACAGCCTACTTCGATCTGGCCAAGGCCTTTGATACCATTCCTCACTCGGGAATTATTGATAAACTCACCAAGCTAGGCATCAACCCCTATATCACTAGGTGGGTTGCAAATTGGCTCACAGATGACACAGTGTGAAAGTAGAGTACTCCAAATCAGACTGCTGACCAGTCATAAGTGGAGTCCCACAGGGATTGGTCCTGGGTCCTCTCCTGTTCAGCATCTACTTCTCAGAAGTCCAGGCCAACACAAAGGGACTCTGGCTGACAAAGTATGCAGATGACTGCAGGCTGGGAGCCATTATTAACTCCCCAGGTGATGCAGACATCCTACAGAAAGGCCTCACTGAGACCAATGATTGGTGTTGAAATCATGGCCTTAAGCTTAATGTCAAAAAATCCATCATCATCCCCTTTGGTAAAAATTCAGTTCCCACTAATTACCACATCGATGGGAGCCCACTGAACACTAAAGACTTTATAAGAGATCTGGGGATGCAGGTTGACAGCAACCTCTCATTCAACCACCACATTGCCACTGTGGTCAGAAAGCCCTTCTATGTGGCACAGCTCATTACCAAGGGTTTTTCATCCAGGAAGAAAGAGATCATCGTCTCTCTCTACTCTTCCCTCATTAGACCAATCATTGAGCATAATTCCCCACTTGGTATGTACCTCACTATACACCTGCAACAGCTGGAGAGGCCACAGAAGTACCTCACAAAGAGGATCCTAGGCATTAAACACATGTTCTACATGGACAGACTCAAAAGACTCATAATGCCTACTTAGAGTTGATCTCTGCTTGACTTGCAAAGCCATGTCTGACCCAGTTCTGTTAGAAATGCTACATCTAAAGAAATCCCAATCCCTCTGCACCACACACTCCAGAGGGCTCAAGCTCATTACCATGTTCCTCACCCAGAGGCTACCCATGCTCTGCGATAGACTTCCCATACATGTCAAGCGGAGCTCCTTGCTGTCCCTCTTCGAGAGAAATCTTGATGAGTGGATGGGAAATAGAAAGTTCACCCCAGGGATCACTCCAGTGGATCTACTTGACAGAGGCACTGGGAACTAACGTTGGGTGGCACAATGCCAGGTCACTTCTATGGGCTAGGCTTGTAAAGGCTTCAGGGCCATTAGCCTAGTACACACCTATGAACATAAGTCTAAAATTTCCTTAGAAAGATTTTTATCTTCCATGGTTGAATTTTTTTGCTTGAGTTGATCAAGGATGGTTCGCTGATATTTGATCACATGAAATTGACAGTTGAGGGCCCTCACAGGCAGAGTAACAGAGGTGTATACCTTCTTTCCAAACCTGTCTAGAACCCTGCTCACCTTGTCCATGGGCAGGGGATTCTTGGAGATACTGGCCCTAGCCCCTTTAGGGCCTTGAGTAACAACTTCTGGATCAGCAGAAAGATTTTTAAACAGATATTTGTGGGCGTCTTGCACCCTGTACAATCTATCCGGTTTCCTAGGGGCAGGAGGAAGTGAGTCAGGATTCATGGAGGCATCCTGAAAAACATCCTCTACCACTTTCAAAATGGAAGAGATAGCTAAAGATTCGTGCTCAGGGAGGTCCAAGAACTCCGTGATTCTCTTCCTGGCCTAGGGGTAATCTTGTACTTCCCACTGAAAATGCTGTCTCATAGAATGAACAATCTCCTCAAAAGTTTGATCCTCTAGAGGTGAAGCTGTGAGAAGGTTCTCCTCATAATCTGATTCCTCAAAGGATGTGTAAGAGGATCCTTCCACTTAGCTCAAGTCCTCCAAGTCTGAATCTTCCTCAGATAGGAAGGGTTCAAGGCCAAGACCAGTATAGGCATTCCTTTTCCTTTTTCCTGTGGTAGCTTCACCTGTGGTCTGTCTGGCCTTTACAATGTGAATTAAGTCCTCAGCCAGCTTAATGAAATCCTGTTGGGATCCCGGTAAGTGGGAGCCCATAGGCCTAGGTGGAGGTGCTTCCATACTGCCTTTCTTTGGGATGGGTTTGGCCTTAGGCCTAGGTGCATCTGATGTCCCAGCATCTGCCTCTCTGTGAAAATACACCAGTGTAGTCCTAGGCTGTGATGTGTCACTGGTTAACAAGTGCTTGCCAGAAGCTGTGGCCTGCTGAGCAACCTCAGAGACAACCGATGAGCTGAAGATGTGAGCAGTGGAAGATGAAGGAACCGAAGGCATGATGGACTCCAAATGGGTCTCAACAGTGGCCTGGATCATTGTTTCAAATGTTGAAGGGGCTGGAAAGGTGCCTCACCTTCCTCAACAATGATTGGTCTAGAGGAGAGTCAGGTGGGGAGTGATTGTCATATGATGACTCCGGCATAAGTTTCTTTGCTTTTTTGTGCTTATGCACCTCAAGATCTGGAAGACCTGCATATGCCATCAGACACAGTTCAACTGCCTTTTATCTTAGAAAATGAGCTAAGAAGTCAGCCCTATGCCTAATCATTCCAACTGTAAACCTAGCACAAAATGACAACTAGGGATTTCATGGTTTGGTTTACTTATGCAAGTAACGCAAAGAGTATGGAAGTCTGTGTGGGATTTGTTTACCACAGCAGAGACAATTACTTACTTTATCTGACATGAGTTAAGTGAAAAAGAAAAGAGTTCCCCAACGGGGTACTTATCTTTCCGATGACAATTTCTTTCTGGTGCGGACCGACTGATGCATTGAGTACTGCTTCAGGGTCCAGCAGCAAAAAAAAAGACTGAAGTGGTGACACAGGCTGGCTTCCTTTATACCTGAACATACTGACTTCAGTAAGGGCATCCGCCAGCCTGTGAGGCGAAAACAGTTTTCTCCAGTAGTTGGGCCGGCCAAGAGCATTCACAGCAGGAAATCCGAAGAGTCAGGACTGCAACAGTGAAACATGAAGAACATTAAGAAATGAGGCTTTCTTTGCCCAGGTAGGTTGCTGCTCGCTGTTTCATTTGCCTTTGAATCCATTAGCTCAGGAGGAGACATTCCCTGAGAGCTGACTTTTTGCTTTTCTCTCTTTGTCTCTCTCTCAAAAATTTCTCTACCTACAAAAAATGTATAAAAGTTTTATGTTTGTTCCATGACTTGCAGTCTTAGAAAAGCTGGGTACTGGAGATAAATTTTCATTCTTTGTTGTCTATAAAGTTTCATGGCTGGGATGAATTTGGTTCTACATTGCACAGTGGTTACACTGTAGTCACTATCTAAGTAAACCCTCTGTTTTCCTACACTACAGCTTCTTCCAGGGGTCCAAATCTTTCAATGAATTTTCTTTTTTGTAGTTCTCTAAGCAGGCTGCAACTGGCAAGGCTTACTTCTTGCACTCAATGGTCTTCAGGTCAGGTCTCTGTGTGGCCTATAAATATTTATGGAATCATATGGAAGCCTGGATCATTTCACTAGGTGCTGCTGTTCAAATGATGCACAACTAGCCCCTTCCAATCTTTCTGGCATCCCTACAATTCTTAAATCTTTCTGCCTCAAATGGTCCACCATATCTGTTTATCGATGATCTCTGCTACCTTCACTTCAACATCAGCTACTTTTTCTCTCAAGGTGACATTCTCCTTTTGCAGTTAAATGATGTCATCTGAGTGCTCATAAAAACAGGTCAACCTTTTCTCTACACTTGGTTGAGAATTCTATGAAAGAATCGATCTTAGTATTTACTTCTTGTAAAATCTGTTGAAATGCTGATTGCTGACTGCCCTCCACGTGGGACTGATCTTTTTCTGGTTGTGATACACGGGCCTTCATACTGGAATGGAACTCTTTCACAGACTGCTCACTTTTATCCGTGGTATGTATGCTCTTCTTTTGTTCACTTTTCTTTCTCAACACCAGGGATGAGCTGCCAGCAAATTAGACTGCCTGATCATCTAGATGTTATGTCTTTTAAAAATATGAAGAGTAACAGCATACCTTAAGGACATACTGCAATAATGGTTGTTCTCTCGTGTGTTTTCTTTGTTATTTTTTCCACATTTTTCAACTGTTTTCATATTTACTATATTATTGAAATAAATAAACATGAAAAGAGCTTTTATTGAATCCTCATACCTTAAAAAGTCTGGACTCTGTCACGGTTTTCAAGTTTTTCTGTAACATAAGTAATGAATTGCTTCCAAGTTACTTCAAATATAAATCATTTCAGTATTTATTTAACATTTGTTTACTGGGAAAGTCTGGCATGGAATGATCCAATTTTCAGCAGAGGCCTGGAGAGAAATGCTTCAGATGCATGTCTTTGTAATGTGGGAGGAAACCCACAAGAATGCAGGGAAGACACATGCAGACTCTGCACAGAAGGCCAACCCAGCCAAGAATCGAACTGAAGAACCTCTTGCTGTGAGGTGACAATGTTAACCACTGCACCGTCCGTAGTATAATTATGTGCAGTAAAAAGAGATGGAATATGTTCCAATACTGTAAACAAAAACATGGGCAGACATTATATACTCCTATGGGCAGTTCACTGTACTGCATAGATGGAAGGTCACGTAACCTGGAAAATCCATTTACCTCCTACATGTAGTACACTTTCCTGGTAGATAGATTGCTCCAGTGTGTGTAAGTCAGGCATGTGGCTAATGGCTGCAGCAACCCAGTTATCTCAGTTCACCTTACACATATCTAGAACAAATGCAGAGTAACAAAAGGACACTTTTGCTTTGTTGGTGCTGCATTTGTCTGCCATACTGGGTACTGCGGTAGCGTTGTCACCTCACAGTAAGACGCTGTCCAGTTCAATTCTCAGCTAGAGCGTCTTCTGCGTGGAGACATGCATGAATGGGCGTAGCTTCGTTGAAGGTTGTGCGTCAGGGCTGGTAACTCGGCACGTAAAAATCAACTACCAATCATTAGCGGACCGGAGTTCCGCTGTGGCGACCCCTAATCGGGAAAAGCCGAAAGACACAACAACTGTCTTTTACATGCAATGAAATATCAGACATCAATAGCTGCTGTTCTGCTCCACTATTCAACACAAATCTCTTAATCAAAACCACTGTATTAAACATCACTTTCACTACCTGTACATCATCTCTGTGCTCATTTCTTTAATATTTCTCATGTCCACATATACACCAGCTTAATGATGCTTTTTTTCCTGTTACATATATATCTGTCTCCAAACTGTTTGGCTATGTAGTATCACTCCCTGCTTCTCTTACTAATACTAACTGTATCCCTGTCCCCCCACCCCAACCGCAATCCTACACCTTACCTTAGAAAAAAACTAAAATTCAGACTAATGCAATCCCTGTCATTCTATCAACTTTCGCAGTCTGTAAGAGCAATATTTAAAAAATTGTCCCTATTTATGGGTCTTTGCTCCCTCATTATTTATGGTTTTGTCCATATTTCTTGATCTAAGAAGTTGAGAGGTATGCTGTTCATGCTGTCTGTTTTCAATGTGCAACTGTTTTGTTTAGCAAATGGTTATCACTGTTTGTTCTACAGAATTTTAAAACAGTATTAGCAACAAAACAGGTAGCATACGTGATGCAGAAGGCTGTGTATTCAACTCCCACACCATGTAGATGGATTGCTGATACTGAGTTGTACTTTTAGGGGGTGGGGGTGCAGTCCTGAGTATGTCTTCCTTTAGATGAGATGCCTTGTAACTATGAACCTGTTGTCAGCTTGCCATCCATTCTCTGTTGCAATATTACCACTTTACTATTTTGTTAATTTACCATAGTCAATTTATCCTTCAGGGGCATCAGGCACTCAATTTGTTGATGAAACACTGAAATAGAATGTTATTAGCTAGTAGCAACCTCTTCATTAGTTATATATTTCTTTAATATAGAATTATTCAGATGACTTTTACTTCTGCAGAAATTGTGCATATTGATTGATATTGAGTGACATTTTATGGTTGAATTGTTTTGAAATGAGCAGTTTTGTCATTATTGGTTAATACATTTTGTTTCATTGCTTACTGAAAAATGTTAAAAACTACAAATTTAAAACACACTCTTAACAAGTGGTGATATATTATGCAAGGTATATAACAATAAAATCAGGAAGGTGAGTCAAAGAACACATGCATGTATGCTTGGTCCTAAAAATTTGTGCAAGGGGCCTATAGTTTGAAAACAGCCCATAGGTAAACTTTATCTGCCACTGGCCAGATGCATTTTCTTTGAGTGTGGGTTTTAATGCCATTTCAATGAATGTGAGTTTCAAAGGCAGAGAAGTTTACTGTTAATGCTAAGTCCGTTTTCATTGTGAGACTGTATTGTTTGGCTTACCAAATGTCTATCAGTGTATGTGCTATAAAATTTGAAATTTGAAGTTTTAAATTAAATCTAAATATCTGTAATTATTGCAGAAGTAAATAAAAAAATAGTATATGCACTGACAGGTTTGAACAGTGTTTATAGTAACTGGGGAGAAATAGCCAAGTAATGGGACTCTGAATGGCTGCAGGGGGGACTGCTGTGTGTGTAGGGGGCACTGACCCACTACCCTGCATAGGGTCCTATTTGACCATAATCTGGTTCTCTCTTTGATGCCACAGTGTAAAACTGCAGAATGCATCTACGTATGCACACTATAATTTAACAACCCCCCAGCCAAAATTTACCTTTGTCAAAAGATACTGATGCATTTTTATTTACTTATTTTACATTTGGTTACTAGGAATGTCCAGCTGGACATGGGTCCTTTTTTAGAGGAGGCGCTGGGAGAAAAGCTCCACAATTAGCATTTATACACACAATAATAGTCTTCAATTTGAATTCATACAATACAGTACATTAATGCCAAGTAGAATTATTTAACATATGACATAAAATTATATTATAGCACCAGCAATTTAAAATATTAGTTTCACCAGAAAGTCGTTTTTTGATTTTAGCAGCTGTCATTAAGTACAGCAAGGGTAAGATACAGTAGGTATAATTATAAGAGATGTGAGGAGAGAAGGTATATGGGATGAAGGTGAGATCGATAAGTACAGAAATAAGGAGATAGAGTGAGAGAAGGGAGGGGTCCTAGTATTAATCTGGACTGTCACAGGTGCAGAGCATGAGTTCAACAAATGTGATTTTAAAGACTTTTTAAATTCATGTATAGAAGCTATAGCTGTCATGAGAGGGGGAAAGTTTATTCCATTGTTTGGCTATTGTAGAGGGATGAACCAGCAGCACTATTATCTTTAGCTACTTTGAGGAGAAAGTTGTTAGTGGATTGTATCAGAGACCCACTACCCATAATATTGAGGGCTACCCAGTTGTCAAATACCTCAAGTGTAAACCATTAATGAAGAATTAGCCCTCAAACAAGTTTTTATGTCCCTTCTTAAAGGAAATATAAAGATCTGTTCTCATCTGTCATACCTGCTGGCCCTCATACAGTGGACCCAGCAGTATCCTCTCATATACTTACAGAATTACATTTCAGACCCATCTTTTCCCCTGACACTGACATGTTTCAACACTCAACTATAAACTAACAAGCAAACATTTTTTGCATGTTTGTGTGAAATTCAAAAGACGCTCATGAATTCACATTTTATGATCTACCCATTAATAACTGATCTCCTCTACCCTTTCTAATTAATAGACCACACTGACATTGTTTGTTGCACCCATATTTTAACTCCATAGTCACTCCAATTTCTTCCTTATGCTACCCGATCCATCAGCTTCTCTACTCTCAACCAAAAAAAAAAAAATCACCACAAAATCCAACAGTGGTAACAAAACCAAAACAAGGAAAATCACATATTCAGCCAACCAGCAAGAATTTCACAGGAATCAGCTTACAGAAACCTTTATTCGTCACTTTTGTCTTTAGACTTCATAAGTCTAAAGACAAAAGCGGTGAATAAGGGTTTCTGCATTTGTTATTCATATTATATATGAATATATGATGAATAAAATCCAGAAGCACAAAAGCAATCAAGCGGACAAACGTGGTGGATAGGAAGAATATTTAATGGTAAGCGCTTTCGGCTGCAACTCTAGCCTTCATCAGACAAACAAAAACTCAAACTGAAATCTTTATATACCATGTTAATAACAGTCAATTACCCAATATACCTCATTCAATTGATAATGATTAATACATAATTGAATACATAATTGAATAGTCTAAACCTTCCATTGAACAACTTTAAGATAACCAACCATATGTATATCTAAAAATTATACATAAAACATAAATTACACATAATATGAACCCATATACAAAAATATAAAAATATAAAAATATATTTTTAAAAAATAATATAAATGACTATAAGCATATATATTCAACCTGAATTAAATATACAATAAACAATTGTATTATGTATCATCTATTAAAAGCCTTAAGCTTTAAAATACTTGTAATAGAAATATAATAATTTAGACCTGGAAATTGTGTGGCGTTTAAAAACACCTGCCACCAATATTCTTTTGATTGTAATATAATTTTCCAAGGCCGTCTTCTAGGAGATGGAGAAACCTGCTCCAATACAATGAAATGAAAATTATGTGCAGAAATTTGTGCAAGATGCCTATATAAGGCATTATTATGTGAATGCCTATTAAAGTCATAAACATGCTCATAAATACGCTGTTTTCATTTTCATTCAGTTTTGCCTATATAATAAGCTGAGCATTGTGAACATAATGCAGCATAGACCACCCCAGAAGTATTGCAATTATATTTCCCCTTTAATTTTATCTGGGTGCCATTAATAGTTACTTGTTCAGCTTCCAAAATGTAGGAACAATAATTGCACATATTGCATTTTCTCATTTTTCCTTGGATGGTACCCACTGTATTGGAACAAGCATTGCACCAATCCTTTAAATTTCAATCTCTTTTATAAATGATGGAAGGTTGTGTGCCTAAAAGGCTGACCAGCTGTATATCTCCCTTAATAAAAATCCAATTTTTGTTCACCAACCTTTTAATATACTCGGAATCCTGTGTGAAAGTAGTGATAAAAGCTATATTCCCATTATTACAATCGTTGGTTTGAGCAGTGTTAATATTTGTGTCATTTTGTGCAATAGTTGATACTCGTTGTATCAAATCATGTTGCTCAGTTTGTTGTGTGACACATATATTAGAATGTCCCAATAATGGTTTATAAAACCCAGTTTCGCTTTTACTGAAAACCTCATGGAATATGTTGTCAACAAAATACTTGGGATAATCCCTGTTTAAAAACATATTCATAATAAATTGGCATTCTTCAACAAAATCATGAAATTGGGAAACCATACATGCTGCTCGAACCAACTGTCCTTTTAAGACTGCCTTTTTAACATGTCGGGGATGGTTACTAGAAAAATGTAAGAATTTGTTGGAATAAGTTTTCTTTCGATAGATATTGGCCTTCAAACTATTATGTATTAAATCTTTTGATAAAAGAATGTCTAGATATGAAATATTGTCCACTCCAATTTCATGAGTACAAATCAAAAAATCTGTAGTGGCATTTATATATGTCATAAATTCATCAACCAATTCTATAGGTCCAAGCCAAATGAAGAAAAGGTCATCCAAGAATCGGCTATAAAAATCTATATATTGCATAAATTGTGACTGAAACAAATACCTTGGCTCCCAAATAGCCATAATGACGTTAGCATATAATGTACCTATAGGGGAGCCCATTGCTACCCCTTTTATTTGTTTGAAATAATGTCCATCATGATAAATATAATTATTAGATAAAACTAGCTCTAATAAATGTACTAGCGCATTAAGTTCATCTTGTGTGATAGATACCATTTCTGAGAAAAAGTCAATAAACCAAGCTAAACCTGTTCGTTGTGGTATGCAAGTGAAGAGATCTTTTACATCCACTGTAATGAACTTGATATTATGCACACTATCAATATGTAATCTATTGACCTTGGTGAGAAAATCCCTAGAGTCGCGACAAATATATTGTAAATTTTTCATTTTGTCTTTTAACCTCATATCAATATATTTGGCTACGAAATACATTTTTGAGCCACCAGCATCCACAATGGGACGTAATGGTGGATTTTGCAAATCCTTGTGCAATTTTGGCGCTCCAAAAATAATGGGGATTTTTGGATTCTTCACTTGCATATATACAAAGGCTTCATTGCTTATTTGTTCCTGCCATAACATGTCCTCTAAGAAATAATCAGTTCTGGCATAAGAAATATTAATTTCATTTATAGAAACTTCAATATAAGCATCATCATATAATATATGCAATAATTGTTGATTATAATCAAAAACATTCATTATGACTAATCCACCCCCCTTATCAGGTTGCAAGATTCGAACATCACCATTTGATGTTAACTCAGGTTTCTCCATCTCCTAGAAGAGGGCCTTGGAAAATTATATTAGAATCAAAAGAATATTGGTCGCAGGTGTTTTTAAACACCACACAATTTCCAGGTCTAAATGATTCTATTTCTATTACAAGTATTTTAAAGCTTAAGGCTTTTAATAGATGATACATAATAAAATTGTTCATTGTATATTTAATTCAGGTTGAATATATATGTTTATAGTTATTTATATTATTTTATAAAAATATATTTTTATATTTTTATATTTTTGTATATGGGTTCATATTATGTGTAATTTATGTTTTATGTATAATTTTTAGATATACATATGGTTGGTTATCTTAAAGTTGTTCAATGGAAGGTTTAGACTATTCAATTATGTATTCAATTATAAAATAAAAACGAAACCACAGAGCAAAGCAATGAAGGGGCTCAAAATGCTCATGCAAAGTCCCATATAACACAAAGCAGTAGTCACAGGCAAAAAATGCTCCAACGTTGTAAAAGAGTAAAAAAGCAGAAGTTTATTGTAGAACAGGGTAGCACTTTCGCTAAATAGCTTCTTCAGCCCTTTATAAAAACAACCAACACTTAATCCATTTAAATACCTAAAAAAGGTGCCATTCTAATGAAAATTATTTAAAGGTATACATACCCAAACGGCAGAATACCATAATCACATAAAAATATCCAACTAACAACAAGACCCTGCTTTAATGTACGCTATACAATAATTGTATATGCAGGGGCTATAAACATTGAAACAGCTAAAGTATAAATAAACATAATCCTAGATACATAATAAAAAGCAGGAAACTCTGGCTGTCTTAAAATTCTTCAACTATGTCTGAGTTTCCTCATTTTTAAGAGTGGACGTAGTGGAACTTTACCATTAAGCCCAGGGGGAGCATCAGCTCGAAACCTGATGATCCAATGTGTCTCCCTCGCTTCTGTATAGTTCTTCACATCACCCCTCCTATATGTCCTATATATTTGTTCCAAAACCCTAAATTTAAACTGATGTTGCGGACCCTGCTCAGAAGTATGCTTGGCAAGTGCATTGTGTAGGTATACCTTCCTGATATGGTAAACGTGCTCACGAATCCTGTCCCTTAAGCAGCGATTCGTCTTCCCAACGTAAAATGCTGGACAGGCTGTACAGGTAGCTAAATACACCACATCTTTGGACATGCAATTCCCATTAACACGTATAGTGTATGGACCAAGTAAAGTGGGATGTACAAATACTGGATCTATAAGAATATATGAGCAGAAATTACAGTAATTTCTGCTCATATATTCTTATAGATCCAGTATTTGTACATACCACTTTACTTGGTCCATACACTATACGTGTTAATGGGAATTGCATGTCCAAAGATGTGGTGTATTTAGCTACCTGTACAGCCTGTCCAGCATTTTACGTTGGGAAGACGAATCGCTGCTTAAGGGACAGGATTCGTGAGCACGTTTACCATATCAGGAAGGTATACCTACACAATGCACTTGCCAAGCATACTTCTGAGCAGGGTCCGCAACATCAGTTTAAATTTAGGGTTTTGGAACAAATATATAGGACATATAGGAGGGGTGATGTGAAGAACTATACAGAAGCGAGGGAGACACATTGGATCATCAGGTTTCGAGCTGATGCTCCCCCTGGGCTTAATGGTAAAGTTCCACTACGTCCACTCTTAAAAATGAGGAAACTCAGATATAGTTGAAGAATTTTAAGACAGCCAGAGTTTCCTGCTTTTTATTATGTATCTAGGATTATGTTTATTTATACTTTAGCTGTTTCAATGTTTATAGCCCCTGCATATACAATTATTGTATAGCGTACATTAAAGCAGGGTCTTGTTGTTAGTTGGATATTTTTATGTGATTATGGTATTCTGCCGTTTGGGTATGTATACCTTTAAATAATTTTCATTAGAATGGCGCCTTTTTTAGGTATTTAAATGGATTAAATGTTGGTTGTTTTTATAAAGGGCTGAAGAAGCTATTTAGCGAAAGCGCTACCCTGTTCTACAATAAACTTCTGCTTTTTTACTCTTTTACAACGTTGGAGCATTTTTTGCCTGTGACTACTGCTTTGTGTTATATGGGACTTTGCGTGAGCATTTTGAGCCCCTTCATTGCTTTGCTCTGTGGTTTCGTTTTTATTTTGTATTTATTTTGGCTCATACAACAGAGCATTAACTCCCTACAAGCGGTTTCTTTACATTATGTATTCAATTATGTTTTAATCATTATCAATTGAATGAGGTATATTGGGTTATTAACATGGTATATAAAGATTTCAGTTTGAGTTTTTGTTTGTCTGATGAAGGCTGGAGTTGCAGCCGAAAGCGCTTACCATTAAATATTCTTCCTATCCACCACGTTTGTCCGCTTGATTGCTTTTATGCTTCTGGATTTTATTCATCAGTTTGTGGTTCGTGATATTAGTTTATATATGACTATATCAAGAATAATGAACAATGCTAAAAATAATAGTGGATAAAGGACCAGAATCCTGAACAGATACTGCCCTTAAATACTTAGAAAGTTACTTTTTAGCATGTTTTTTTTTCTGAGGGCCATTAAGTCTAAAACTCAAAATGTTTGTCATTATTTAAAAATAGCAATCCTCATTGATTTGCTAGAAAACAAACATAACCTTTATGTGAAACAGACCAAAATATAGGGCAAAATCTCTGACCTTTGTAAAATCAAGGGCAGTTGACTGCTTTTATGCCTCCATACATACATACACATACAGGGCCATCAATACAGAAACATGTATGAAAGTGACTGAATGCCTCAGTTATTTGACTGTAATCAAATGAATGAATAAATACAAAAATAACTCCACACAGGAAATGCATTCTTAATTCACTGTTGTCAGGCTGCAGTGTGCAACCCACCACAACTGCTATATATTTCTCTCATGCCTTAGTCACTTGGGGCAGTCTGAGCCAATAGAAGCAGCTCCTTGCTGCTTCTAACAGTAGCCCAGAAAGCTGCTTTTGGGGCAACATTCCTGCCACTAAAGAGACCAGTAATATGGCATAATGCCTGGTTGTTTACAAAGAAACCCAGTGAGTAGACTAAGTATATGAGTTATTTTTTCCAAGTTGAAGTCAAGAGGGCTGAGATCTCCTGGGGAAGTGGAATATATATATTACTTTTAAAAGAAAAAATAACTATGAAATAATTTCTCTCTTTTTTTTCATTGGAGGAACTGCAGCCCAGCAGCCAGTATCATAAGCCACCTCTGCTGCCAACTAAGTAACAGATAGTCAAACCAAATAATCACTTATTGAGATCTTTTGCAATCGCAGTGATGCACTGATGTGCAGTGATGGGAGGAGCAGTAGTGCAGCAGTTGATGTTGTTGCCTCATAGCAATAGGTTCTCCGGTTCGATTCTCAGCTGGGGTGCCTTCTGTGCGGAGTTTGGATGTTCTCCCTGTGTTCGAATGGGTTTTCTATGGGTACTCCGGTTTCCTCCCACAATCCAAAGACATGTGCCTGGAGCATTTCTCCCCGGGCCTCGGCTGAAAAAAGGCTCTGTCCTACTTGGACTTTCCCAGTCAAAAATGTTGAATAAATAAATAAATGCCTTCAAAAAACAGCAGCATAAAACACATCTGGAAGTCTGACTGGAAGGAGTTTAATCTAGTTTTCCCTTTCTAAACTCAGAATCATTTTTATTTAAGTATAATTTGAAAGGCCATCTTGGACATGCCTGAATAACATTCATCCATCGAAAGGATGCTGTTTACTGTCAAGTACTTGTTAAATTCTCAGTCAGAAAAGATTCTTTTATTTTGGTCATATTTTAGGACGAGCGAGACAAGCATGCAGTTAAATCTTGGGCAAATATTTCTGAGTTGTATGTACAGTGTCCACAGGGAAGCCTAAGACTGGGGCAGGCAAACAGAGAAACAAGCCACAAGTGTAATTCAATTTCTATTCAGCTACGGTCATGCAATTTGAGAAAGATCACCATAAATGAATAATTGCAACTTCTGAATATGTTAATTTATTTTAAATTTTCTATGTTTATAAGGTAAAATATGGGATCAAACACTGTCACTGTTGATACAATTTGTTTATAACAAAGTCTACTAAATGCACATCCAAAACAATTTCATTGCTCTTTCTAACAAAGCACTACAATTTAATAACTGCACATTTCATACCTTTGAAGAAAATTTGAGATGAACTTCTGCTTCGTCAGACAAACTTTTCTTCAATTGAGCCCATGCCTCTCCTAGGGTCCTGAAAACACAGTAAGCAGATACATTAACAGAAATATTCATTTAAAATATGCCATATTTAGAGAAATAAGTTTAAGGATTAGTCAGGGTGAGATAAAACCACCTCAGCAACATGTGAGGAACATTACAATGACTTCAGGTGTTAACTTACTCCTATTATAACAGCAGTAGAAATAAGGTATTGCGCCGACAGAGTGCTGCTGTACGTTTTTCTACAGCAGATACTATATTTTAAAATATATGTTAATAGTAGAAAGTTTTACATAAATGTATTAATGATTTTGCTTCAACAGCATTACCAAGGGGGTGTTTTAAGTCTCAGTGAAGCAGACCAATGAGAGGGTCCCCTGTATACACCTTTAATAAGTACAGTTTAATACAGATTGCACAGGGTGCTAACATGCTTATCCTTATGTCTCACAGTATCCATTATTTAAATGAATTGTTGCTAATACACCCGGCAGTTTATCTAAACCCACTGCTATGCCTCCTATGCTAGCTATCTCAGTGTTGTAATATTCACATACCCCTGCAAGATGAATAATCTTCCCTAACAAAACAGTGTTTTCATGTTCATGTTTGCATTTTGGCTAACTTCTTCACATCTCAAAACTTTTAAGGTTAGAGTCAAAGCCTATATGTTTATAAACTTTCAAAGCATAACATGGTTAAACTTCACTACTATTATTACTGCAAGGTGCAGGACAACTTTAAGGTGAAATGGAGTCCCAGGCAAAGTATACCATCACAGTCTTCCAGTGCCCTCATACCCCAACATGTATGCTGATAGTTTTTCTGTACCCAAGGCACTTCTATGGTGACCCTCTAGGCTGCACCACCTAACTTCCAGAAGCCCCTCTTCCACACACCCTAATAACTTCATACTCATTTTAAATATTCTGCCCCAGCTCTAGTTTTTTCTATAAACTGATTCTCCCTCCTGTGCCTCTTATGTGGCCTCTGATCAAAACACAGAATCATTTAACTTTTGCAGCTCCTAGTTCACTAATAGTATGTACCCAAGTATATCCTTAACATTGGAACCTCTCTAAGGCTACTGCTTTCAGTTTAGAAAGGTACACTTAAAACTGAAGAGCACAAACTCACAAAGACAGTGGTAGACTATGCTAAGTCAGATAGTGACCCAGCCTTAGAATTGAACCCCAAAGCTTGGAAATGCCATGCAGAGATCTTAATCACTGATGTCTACAGGCAAAGCAATTTGACATGTGGAATCTACTGTAAGTGAAATGATCCATCGGAGCCTCTATGCAGCCACAAGAAATGCATCATGTGTGGAGAGTTTAAAGAAACCACTCACTCAGTGAAAAAGCAGAGCCCAGTGCACACCAAAACAAACACACACACACACACACACACACACACACACACACACACACACACACACACACACACACACACACACACACACTTGCAGAAAACACAGACAATGAGCCAGACATATCACAAACACTGGCAATGTTATATAAAGATTACAGCTCCCTTTGAGCAGAAGTATGCTGTCCTGAGGCAACAAATAAAACAATTTGATGTCTGTTATCTGGGTACATGAAACGTCCATCTCCCATTTCAACCACATCAAGAAATGCAAAGAATTTACAGTAACTGACGTGGGTTTCTGTACATGTGGCAGGGGAAAGTACACCTGTACAGACCCAATTAGACCATGTAAAGTCAGACAGTGACCAAGAGTTAGGATTTAATCCCAGACTCTGGCATTGTTACACATAGATTTTAAGCACTAACCCATCATGCTACCCTGAGGTAACGCTAACTGACATTTATTAACTATAGAAATGATCTGGTCCATCTAAGACCACTTCTGTTTGTAATATTTATAAATGCAGTGCTTACAATAAAACCTGATCTAATTACCCTTCTACTTATACATTACAGAGTCATTTGGCAATAAGCAAACAGTCATACAATAAAAGAAGAAAAAGAAAAATACTTAGTAAGATAATTTATGTGTCCAGAAACCAGGTAATTAATAATAAATACCTAAAACAAAGTTTTTTTGCAGAACAGTTTATCAGTAGATCTAGGTATTTCTTTAGCGGCATTTACAAATCTGGCTGATAAACGGGTACATCACCATTTTGTCAGTGAAGAAGACAGCACTGCTTCCAGTACACTCATCACCTTTTATAACTGAATGCTATGTATTTATGTAGCAAATGCAAAGCCACAGGAAATCAATACTCTTACAAATGAATTGCTTTCTGTAGTAATTTACACCCCTGGAATAATCTACTATATATCTGTATTTAGTTTCAAGATCCCATTCCTCTCCAAGATGTCTTCAGATCCATCATCATCCATTTCTCTTATTCCTTCTTAGTCATTAAGATTTTTGTCTGAACAACATGGTGGCTCAAAGTTTATGGTCTGTGTTTCACACTAGCATCTGGGATACAGTCCTGACTGCAACTCCCTGTCTGTGTGGTGTCTGTGTCTTCTCCCAAAGTGAAAGTTTTTTCCCCCTTCATATATTCTGATTCATCTTCCCCTAACTCCCCAAAGCATATTCACTGCACACACACACACACACACACACACACACACACACACACACACACACACATATATTTTGTTTGTGTCTTTTGGTTTTTCCCGGTTAGGGGTTGCCACAGCGGAACTCCGGTCCGCTAATGATTGGCAGTTGATTTTTTATGCACCAGCTTGCCAGGCCTGACGCACAACCTTCAACGAAGGTACACCCATTCACCCATGTCTCCAAGCAGAAGACGCTCTAGCTGAGAATCAAACCGGACAGAGTCTTACTGTGAGGCGACAACGCTACTGCAGCACCACCACATATACATACAGATAAGGAAGAGAAGCAATCCTGGAAGACACACCAGTCCATTGTAGGATGCCCATGCATACTGTGCAATCGCCTGCATGCAATTTAGAGGATCATCAATTCAGGAAAAATAAGAGAACTCTGCTAACACCCACACATATACAGGCTGGAGAAACAGATTCATTCAGAAGGCACCCAAGTCAGGAACCAAATTACAGAAACAATAGCTGTGAAGCAGCAGTGTTAGCCACTCCACAGCTATGAAATAAACAAACACTCCCAAAATAATGAGCGCACACACACACACACACACACACACACACACACACACACACACACACACACACACACACACACATACAGTGATATATATAGCTTTTTGTGAATTTTTTTTCTTCAACTGTTTTTAGGTATGTACTACATATATAGATATAGATACAGATATATAATACACATATTTTATCTGTAATGTATTCTTCACATTTTACAGATGCACATATTCTAGGCACATGGCTCATCTGTATTATTGTTTTGCTAAAATTTATGTTATAATGTTCTTTTTTGCTGGAGCTTTTCTCCCCAGGCATCTGTTGATAAATATTAGATCCCATTCAGAAGCTCGGACCTTCAGGAAATCAAAACCCCTATTTTTGAGACCATATGATTGACTTTTCAAAAATTTGAAGCTTTTGAAGGGAGACTGCAGTACAGTAGGGATTGGGGAATTTACCCTTTTCCCCACTGCAGTGTGATCTCGGAGTTGTTATATATAATATACAAGAGGGGTGGGAAGTGATTTTTTTGTTTTCCGAAGGTCAACTTTTTGAAAAGTTGATCATATGGTCCTGACCAGTCAAGCTTCTGAATGGGATCCATATATAAATATATATATATATATATATATATATATATATATATATATATATATATATATATATATATATATATATAAATATATATCAATATATATATACATACAACAATGCACTGTACGAACACGTACATAAATGCATGGAACTAACCATACCCAACACAACCAAGATGCTCTTCTCCAAAAAAAAGAAGCCATTCTGGTGGTCCCCTGCCATTAATAAACTCTACAACAGAAGGAACAAACTGTTTCAGAAAACTTTGAAGCCCCAAGACTGGAAAAATTCCCTTATTAGCCTCAACAAAAAGTTGAGATCCCTCATCAAAACCTCCAAAGCCAGCTATGAAGACAGAATTGCGGCAGACACTAAAAACAACCACAAAGCCTTCTACAGTTATATCAAGAATCTCCATGGCAATACCCAGATTTGCTCTGAGTTATTGCACAATGGTACCTCCTATACTGAGCCAACAGATATTGCCAAATAACTGGCTGACAGATTCAGTGCCAACTTTACCCCTGTCTTCCCCCCTAAAGGACCAATCTCAACACTGGAAGAATGCCAGGTACCCTGCATTACTGCAGCACAGGTTAAAGCTGAATTGTCTAAGGCCAAAAATACAGCTTCCATGGGACCTGACAATATCCCTGGCTGTGTTCTGCATGAATTACAAAGTGAACTGGCACCACATCTGTGTGCTTTGTTTACTCACAGCCTCACTTCAGGTGTTGTCCCTACTGAATAGCGCACTGCTACAGTCATCCCTCTTCATAAAGGAGGAGCGACTACAGACCCTGGAAATTATCGCCCCATTAGCCTGATGAGTCTGATATGTAAGGGTTATGGAGTGCATCATCATGGACTTAATTAACAAGGAAATAAGAAATCTCCAAACTGTAGATCCCATGCAATTTGGTTTTGTGAAAGGTAGATCATGCCTGCTCAACCTGGTTGACTTCTTTGAGTCAGTCACCAGAGCTGTGGATGAGGGCAAGACAGTTCATATGGCCTACCTCGATCTGGCCAAGGCCTTTGCTACCAATCCTCACTCAGGAATTATTGATAAACTCAGCAAACTAGGCATCAACCCCTGTATCATTAGGTGGGTTGCAAATTGGCTCATAGAACCCATAGTGTGAAAGTAGCAGACTCTAAGTCAGACTGCCAACCAGTCACGAGTGGAGTCCCACAGGGATCGGTCCTGGGTCCTCTCCTGTTTGTCATCTATTTTTCAGAAGTCCAGACCAACACAGAGGGACTCTGGCTGACCAAATTCGCAGATGACTGCAAGCTGGCAGCCATTATTAACTTCCCAAGTGATGCAGACATCCTACAGGAAGGTCTCACTGAGACCAATGAGTGGTGTCGAAACCATGACCTTAAGCTTAATGCCAAAAAATGCGTTATCATCCCCTTTGGGAAAAACTCAGTTCCCACTACTTACTACATCAATGGGAGCCCACTGAACACTGAAAACATTATGAGAGATCTGGGGACACAGGTTGACAGCAACCTCTCCTTTGACCACCACATTGCCACTGTGGTCAGAAAGTCCTTCTATGTGGCACATCTTATTACCAATGGTTTTGCATCCAGGAAGAAAGAGGTCATCATTTCTCTCTACTCTTCCCTCATTAGACCAATCATAGAGTATAATGCCCCATTTGGCATGTACTCATTAGACACCTGCAACAGCTGGAGAGGCCACAAAAGTACCTCATGAAGAGGATCCTAGGCCTTAAACACATGTCATACATGGAAAGACTAAAAAAACTCCAGCTATTCTGTGTCTCATATTGTCTACTAAGAGGCGATCTCTGCTTGACTTACAAAGCCATGTCTGACCCAGCTCTGTTAGAAATGCTACATCTAAAGAAATCCTAATCCCACCGCACCACACCTCTCCAGAGACCTCAACCTCATTACCACAATCAACAGAACACGCTGGAGGGACAGGTTCATAACCCACAGACTACTCATGCTCTGGAATAGACTTCCCATACATGTCAAGCAGAGCACCTCACTAGCCCTCTTCAAGAGAAATCTTAATGACTGGATGGGAAATAGAAAGTTCACCCCGGGGATCACTCCAGTGGCTCTACTTGATAGAGGCACTGGGAACTAATGACGGGCGGCACAATGCCAGGGCACTTCTATGGGCTAGGGTTGTAAAGGCCCTGGAGCCATTAGCCTAGTACATACCTCTGAACTTATATATAAAGATATAGATAGATAGATACAGATATAGAAAGAGAGCGAGAGAAATATATACAGCACACACATACATATATAGAGACACACAACCACACTTTTAAAACATACTTGTCATCTGTCACAAAATGAGCCACATCATTTTAGTTCTATAAACTGGTTGTATAAGTGGTAGATGGCAATTCTGCAAAAAGACCTTATAACATTTTAAAACATAAATTCATAATTACTACTAATGGCCTCTCTCGCGCATGCAAAAACGTTATTACACTTGGCGCCACAATGTACTACATTCCATTCATTAAGTGCTTTCATTTTCAGATTTGAAGAATTGTCAACTCCGTCAAATGTTCCAGTGAACACAGCTGTAGGATAATTTATGTGCATGTGTGTGTGTGTGTGTGTGTGTGTGTGTGTGTGTGTGTGTGTGTGTGTGTGTGTGTGTGTGTGTGTGTGTGTGTGTGTGTGCGTGTGACTGTGTGTGTGTGTGTGTGTACGCGCACGCGCGTGCATGCGTGTGTGTGTGTGTGTGTGTGTGCGCGTGTGTGTGTGTGCGCGTGTGTGTGTGTGTGTGTGCGTGTGTCACTGTGTGTGTGTGTGTGTGTGTGTGTGTGTGTGTGTGTGTGTGTGTGTGTGTGCGTGTGTGTGCGTGTGTGACTGTGTGTGTGCGTGTGTGTGTGTGTGTGTGTGTGTGTGTGTGTGTGTGTGTGTGTGTGTGTGTGTGTGTGTGTGTGTGTGTGTGTGTGTGTGTGTGTGTGTGTGTATGTGTGTGTGCGTATGCATGTGCTCGCATTTCCATACTACATGTTATGCAAACTATCTGGGTTACTGGCTGAGTTCACATTATCAGCTCTCTAGGATACACTCAAAACTTTTTAAATAAAGAACATATTAAGTGAAGCACAGTTTTCTTTCTTTAAGCCATAATTTAACAGAAGAGTTACTTTTTTTTAAATTAAATGAGAAAACAAAATATATTTCTATGTATTCTGCTGCATCAATGGCTCTATCTCCAACAGTGTAACATAATTCAACATGTTTCTACTCATAACACAATATCTTGGGTCCCATGATGTAGATAAAACCATCTAAAATAACAGAGGCATTACCATTTTATCTTTTTCTCTCAGTTAAACACACTGACTTCAAAGATTATACAGCTCTGATTATCCAGAATAACACATATTTTCCCCAGTTTCAACTTACTTAGAATTCCAGTTCAGATTAAAAAAAATCTATTTTGCATAATAATTCACACATTTCAAATGGTTTCCCTTGATACAATGCAGTCTACTTATTCAGGACACTCATTATGTAAGAGATCACTCACTGCATGTAGGGTTAAATGTTCTGCATGCTCTCCCAATAAGACATTTTCCTATCAGCCTTTGACGAAAGCAAGCCTTTCAATGTCTCAGCATTCTCATGCATAATTCCTCTCTTCACAGCTCAATATGCAAGATCTACACAACAGCAGATATCAGAGCAGGGAGACAGGATAAGGGCATCACTGCTGACACGGGCTGACCCAGCTTAATGGATGGCAATACATGCAGAAGACATCAAAGCCAAAAGACACTAGGTAATCCACTGGTCCCATCATACTGCATTGAGTAGTCTGAAGGTTCCCCTCCTACTACACTGGATAATCCACAAGTTTCCATTCTGTGGCACTAGGTAATGTGCACATTACATCACAATCAGTGGTGTATCCAAAGGCTACCATTGCAATGCACTGGATAATCCCCAGGTTCCATCCTATTGTATTCTACAGGCCTCCACCTACTGCGCTGGGTAATCTGCATGCTCTCGTTTTACTGTACTGGGTAGTCCATGTGTTCCCATCCTACTGCACTGGGGAATCCAGATGATCCAATCCTATTGCACTGGGTAAATCCACAGTTTCCCTGTCTAATGTACTAGGCAATCCACAGGTTTCTATTATACTGCACTGGACAATCTACAGGTTCCTATCCTAATGCCCTGAGTAATCCACTGTTTCCCCATTCTATTGCTTTATGTAATCCACATGTTGCTATCACACTGCAATAGGTAACATGCACATTCCCAACCTAAAGCACTGGATAATCCACAGGTTTTATCCTACTGCACAAATCTGCAGGTTCCCATCCTAATGCTGACTGAGCCATCACAAAAAACATGGCTGGTGATGACTTAACAGGATCTGCTAAAGAGTAATGGTTTACAAGACCCATTTGATGATGAAGCATTAACTTTTGATTGCAGATTTTTCTTACTCACATCAGCTAACTTCCATTATGCATACAAAAGAGGACGGTCCTTATCACCAACCATCTGTCACACTACAGCCCCCAGAAAAACATGTGAGATGTCTATCTACAGAATGAAATCCTGCTTGAAATGTCATGCTATATGGGTTGAGTACAGGCAAAGAACTACTTTCAAGAAAGGAAAGACCCTATGTAACTCTTTGGTCAACTTCACACAAATAAAGCACTATGGATTAGTCAGGAATTTCAGAAAGACAGCCAGGGTAGCAAAATGGGGCATGAACTGTTGGCTGTAACTGCCCAGTCCCAAGGAAGCTTTTAGTTTCTCTTGGTCAACAGCAGAGGGAACCTTTTGTATGGCTGCCAACATTTTCATGTATGGTTCAACAAGTGCATTTGTAATGTACATGTTCTCTTGTTTAAATTCTCATTTAATTTTTAAACTTAATGTCTAAAGAAGATTGTCTGTTTGCCAACTGAAAGCGCTTACTTTACTTGTGGAATTTGTGATTAAATTTTGAATTGAATCTAGCTTCCTTGCCTTTCATTCTTTTTGTACATGAAATTGTATAATACTGCCACATACACGTTACTAATGAAGTCAGCATGGCTCACTGTTGCTCACTGGAGCCTTGGCCATGTCTGAAAAGGGAAAACAGATCAGCCTACTCACTCAGTTATCAAACAGCAGTAAATAAACAAAATAAATAAATAAAGGTCCCTACCATTATATTACCCAAGATACAGGGCTTCTTCCAGGTTAGTTGGTACAGTTGCCATGATCACACAGACAAGACAATAGGCACTGACTGTAGAACGCTACACCATCTAGGTACCCATGTGTATAACATACATGTAACTGCAGGACCTGAACAACCAAATGTTGTAATGTAAGGGATCTCAGTATAACTGAAATGAACTGCACTACAGAAAAAAGTACAGTTGTGTACCTACCATAAATGTAGATGTTCGAGTGTATTCACTGTTGCAGTCATTACACTTGGGTTATCCTGCTGGCAGGCTACCCACAGTCGGCCTGAATTCCAAAGTCCTGGTCTGACGTCGGTTGCTGTTGCCTCTTCCCTGACTGACGTCAGTGCGTCAGGGGTATATAAGATGCAGCCGACGCCATTTTCTTCAGTTTTTCTTGCCCCAAATGTCAGGTGCCCCCAAAAGGGTAGGCTAAAAAACATTGCTTATAAAAAGCATGCACTAAAATAAACATTACCTTCATCTACAAGCAAATACACCACATAGGTTGTATAAAATAGAGAAGTACAGATAAGTCCCAGCAAAGAAAGGGGGATGGTGGATGGGTAACCTGGACTGCAACAGTGAATACACTCGAACATCTACATTTATGGTAGGTACACAACTGTACTATGTTCATCGTGTTTCACTGTTGCAGTCATTACACTTGGGTTGAATCCCAAAGCTGAGGTTGGGCAGCTGGGTCTAAATAGAATTAGGAGTGGCTATGAGGCCCTGCAGAACTGCAGTGGCAAAGCCTGCTCTGGATTTAAAGTAAAGAGGTAAGTTGTAGTGCTTTGTAAAAGTGTGCACTGAAGTCCAAGTTGCAGCCTCCAAAATATCCTTGGTTGGTACTCCTCTGAGGAAGGCTGCTGAGGTGGCTGCTGCCCTGGTGGAATGTGGTCTAATGCCCTTAGGCACGGATTTGCCATGTTGTGAATAGCAGAAATGAATACAGTGTCCTATCCATTTTGAAATAGTCTGTTTTGAGATAGCTTTTCCTTGTGATCCTGCAGCATATGCCACTAAAAGTTGCTCAGGTTTTATGAAAGCTTTAGTTTTGTCCAAGTAGAAGCGTAGCTGTCTGTGTATGTCCAAAGAATGCAGAAGTCTCTCCCCTTTATTCTGTGGGTTTAGATAAAAAGTGGGCAAATGAATGGTTTGATTAAGGGCCACACTGGACACTACCTTAGGCATAAATGTTGGGTTTGTTCTTAGAGAAACCCTGTCCAGATGGAAGATAATAAAAGGCTCCACAGCCATTAATGCCTGTAACTCTGAGACTCTTCTTGCTGAAGTTATTGCTAGGAACAGAGCTTTTTTCCAGGATAAGAATTTTATTTCAGCTGTATTGGCTGGCTCAAAAGGAGGCAGTGTGAGTTTTTCCAAGACAAAATTGAGGTCCCATGCAGGTATTGGTGCTCTCCTTGGAGGTTTTATGTTTTTGGCCCCTCTGAGGTACTGCTTAAGCAATGGATGTGAAAAAATCGGTGGGTCTGTATTGTAATGAGCTGAAATGGCTGAGGCATGGATCTTAATTGATGAGAAGGATAGGCCCTTGCCCAGCATCTCAGTTATGTATTGTAAAATCTAAGGAATATTTGTTACAAGCATGTCAATTCCTTGTGCCTGGTTCCAAGCACAGAATCTCTTCCATTTTTATGCATAAGATTTTCTGGTGCTAAGCCTCCTGGCCTCCAAAATGACACCCATAACCGCTTTAGAGAGAGGTGTATTCTGAATGGTTACACTATCCGGCATGCAGCCAGATTTAGAGTTCTGAGTTGGCTGTGCAGGATCTGATTGTTTTGTTGGGTCAGTAAATGAGGAATTAGAGGCAATGTCCAGGCTGGGCCTTGAGACAAGCTCTTTAGGATTGGGTACCAGTGCTGGCGTGGCCAATCCGGGGCAATCAGAATCATTTGTGGCTTCTCTTGTCTGATCTTTAGGAGTACCTTGGGGAGGAGAGGCAGTGGAGGAAAGGCATATACTGTAAGGTTTTTTCAGCTGAATGACAAAGCATCCACTTTCCATGCTTGTTTGTGATAAGTCCTTGTGCAGAATCTCTGTAGTTGTCAGTTGTGAGGGGAGGCAAATAGATCTATGTCTGGGCATCCCCATTTCCTTGTTATCATGCTGAAGATTTGTGGATCTAGTTTCCACTCGTGAGGATCCATGAGGTTTCTGCTTAGTTCGTCTGCCAGAGCATTTGTTTTTCCTGGCAGGAATTGTGCTTGCAGGTGTACTGGATAAGTCAATGCTGTGTTCCACAAGGTCATGGTTTGTCTGCAGAGGGGGTAAGAATGTGTGTCTCCCTGCTTGTTTATGTACCACATGACTGTAGTATTCTCCGTCTTTACCAGCAGTTGTCCTGGATGAAGTAAGTCCTTGAAGACTGTCAGGGCATTTTGCACAGCTAGCATCTCTTTTTGATTGATGTGAAGATGCCTTTGCTTTGTGGGTCATGTGCCCTGAATACATTTTCCTGCCATGTGGGCCCCCCCAGGCATAATCTGATGCATCTGTTGTTAGTGTTTGCCTGGCTGTGGGTAAAGTGAATGGCTGTCCCTTGTTGTGGTGACAGGCCTGTGCCCACCATCAAAACTCCTGTTGCAGGCAGGGAATGAGTGAAATTAATGATTCCAGGCTGTGGCAATGTTGAGTCCAAACACTTTTTAGGTACCATTGTAGCTTCCTCATATGCAGTATTGCATATGGAATTAGCAGAATGCAGGATGCCATGTAGCCCAAAGCCTGCAGAATTTTTCTTGCAGATAACTGGGTCTTTGTTGCCATGCTTTCAAAGTAAGAAGTCAGTTGCCTTTGTTTGCCTGGCATGAGATAAGCCATCTGGGCAGTTGTATGTAAGCTTGCACCCAGGAATATTATCTCTTGAGAGGGTACTAGTTTTGATTTCTTTTCATTTACTGTGTACCCTAGGCAAATTAGTAATCTTTTTACAAACACCAGAATGTCTTTGGTCTCTTCTTGAATAAGGCAGTCATCCAAGTAGAGATATATTTGAATTCCTCTTTATCTGCAAAATGCAATTTCTGGTGCCAGGCATTTTGTGAAGATCCTGGGCGCAGTAGATAAGCCAAAGGGCAGTGCAGATAATTGGTAGCGCATTGAGCCAGTTATGAATCTAAGGTATCTTCTGCAAGATTGTCTGATTGGGACATGCAGGTATGCCTCCTTGAGGTCCAAAGTTACAAGCCAAGCCTTCTTGCCCAGCATGGGCAGAAGCTGCTGCAGAGTCAGCATTTTGAATTTTGGAATGTCCAGAAAAGTATTTACAATAGACAGGTCCAGAATTGGTCTCCGTGCTTGTCCTTTCTTGGTACTAAGAAAAGTCTTGAGTAAAATCCTTGTCCCTGCTCTTGTTGTGGTACTGGCTGAATAGCCCTCATGTCCATGAGAGGTGAAACTTGTTTTTGTGCCTCTGCCCATTGATTGTGTGGCAGGTCTGACTTACCTTTTGCCTTTGGAAGGGTGTGAAATCAGAACCTGTAGCCCTGAGAGACTATATTTAAGACCCATTTGTCCTGGGTGATCTTGTGCCAATTTTGTGAAAAAAGTGCTAGCTTTCCCCCTAAGGGTGCTGCCAAAAGATAAGTGCTTGGCATTGGCAGAGGGAATTCATTGGGACTGTTTCTTATATGTCTGTGATTTGTCTTCTCCGCTTTTGGAGATAGAAGCACCCCATTGTTTGGGCCTGTATGAGCCCTGGCACTGTTGTCTGCCTCTAGGGCATCTGTATCTGCCTCTTAGAGACCTGTCTGACACTGGAAAGGACCAATTCTTAGTAGGCCAGTTCCTGCTAAATCTGGGTGGCTGTACCTGTAAGAAATCATTTACTGTCTGCATAGATTTAGCTTTATCCTCCATTTTTTTCAACACCTCTTCTGCCTTAACACCAAAGTATCATGCTGTAATGGAGCATCCAATAATTTTGCTTTAACATGATCAGGCAGATTCTGTTCCTTTAACCAAGCATGCCTTCTAATGACAGAACCTGTAACAGCGGCCATGCAAGAGGCCTCCAGTGAATCAAAACCACATTGCAAAGAATACTTTCCCACTTGTTCAGCTGCATGCAATAAATCCTGCATTTCCTTTGTCTCGGAACATTCAGAATTTGTCAACATTTTCTGTTTTAGCAGTGACATTAAGTATTGCTGATATTTAAGCATATGAAACTGACAATTTAAAGCCCTTACAGCCAAGGTAGCAGAAGTGTAAACTTTTTTCCCCCATCTGTCCAGTGCCCTTGAATCCCTATCTGAGGGGACAGGGTTTTTTTGCAGTAGAGGCCTTGACCCCTTTGGGACCCTGAGAAATAGTTTCTGGGTCAGCAGCAGGGTTTTTATATGGAAATTTATGAGAATCTGGAACCCTGTTGTATCTGTCTGGCTTAACAGGTGCAGGAGGTAAAGAGTCGGGAGACAGGCCGGACTCTGAAAATACATCATCTACAATGTCTAGAACAGGTGGAATAGCAAGAGGTCTGTGCTGAAGTAATAGAAGAAAGTGTCTGAGCCTTTTCTTAGATTCTGAGTAATCTTGGCTCTCCCAGTGGAAATGCTCCCTCATGGTATGCAGGGTTTCCCCAAAGGAATAATCCTCAGGAGGAGAAGCTGAAGGAATAGATTCTTCAGCATCAGAATCCTCATAGGGAGGAAGAGAGTATCCCTGTTCTGAAGAGGAGCCAGAGGAAATGAAAACCTGATCAGAGGAATCATATTCAGTGTCTTGCCTAGGCCTCTTATCAGGAGGGGGATGGGAACCCCTGATCAAAGTAATTAGGTCTTCAGCCGTTTGGAGCATCTGTTTCTTAGGCATGGAAGTCTGTCCTAGAGAATGCTGTACTTGTTTCCTTGTCTTTAAAACTGTTTTAGTCTTTGTCTTGGATGCTGAAGTTGGCTTGATATAAAGCTGTGTAGGTCTGAAAACACCCTCAGAAGCAGATGCCTGCTCAGCGGCTCCGGACCCATCTGAGGGATTTGTTTCCGAAGGCCCAATACCTTGAGTATCCAGAGGCCTAGTTGTCTCCAAGTGGGAGTTGGAGGCGGCCTGTGGCTCTAAGGCAGCAGTTGTCAGGGGCTGCGAAAGCACCTCACTGAGAACCGGCGACTGGCCTAGAAGAGGCTTTGTTGTCAGTTTTGGACCTCGGATGCCTGTCCTTTTCTTTTTCCTTGTGCTTTTTATGAACTCCGGTCATCGGCTGTTCTGATGGCATTATATAGTTAAACCTTTGGCCAAAGTAATGAAAAGCAAAATCATAGCGACGCTTAATAGTGCGTTGGTTAAATCTAGCACAAAACCGACAACTAGCAACGTCGTGGTCAGGGCCTAGGCAAGGAATATAGTAAGAATTAAAATCCTTATGAGGTATTTGCTTCCCACAAGAAATACAATTGTTAACTTTTTTTGACATCAGTCTGGAGCAAGAAAAAAGTTTCCCCAACAGGATACTTAGCTTTATTGAAGACTTTGGATCTGAAATTCAATTTCGAAAATCTCAGGAGTCAGCCGACCGGCACTTGCGAACTGCTTTTGCTTCAGGCACTGTGTGGCAAGAAAGACTGAAGAAAATGGCGTCGGCTGCATCTTATATACCCCTGGCGTACTGACATCAGGGAAGAGGTGACAGCAACCAACGCCGGACCAGGACTTTGGAATTCAGGCCGACTGCGGGTAGCCTGCCAGCAGGATAACCCAAGTGTAATGACTGCAAAAGTGAAACACGATGAACACCTGTCTAGTGTGATAAAGGCCATTTTTTTTTCTTCTACCAGTGCACCAAAAGCCTGATCTGCCTGACAAGACTCAGCCTCTTACACATTTCATCTACTCACAGTTTGAGGCAGGCATTGAACTGGGAAGTGGAGCTCAGCTGCCCAAAATCATTACAAAAGAATAAGCAACAGTCTCTCTTGCCAAATGTCATAGTGTGATGACTCCACTCACTGGGGACCACAAACACCTCCAGAAACAGCAGCTTTTTTTTTACCTTCATTTTCCCATTTTTCCACAGCATTTTGTATGGTTTTATCACAATGCCATGAATTAGTCTCATTAACTTATTGTGACAAAGATGAAAATACACCTTTGATTATCTGCATTTCAGGAATGCCTCACACACCATCTAACAGTGAATGCTTGTGGTCTTCAGCTACTACCCCTCCAACAATAGTAGAACAGCTTCCCATGTTATGTGAACTTACTACTACAGGTGGTCTGGCTTCCCTCCATGTACTGCCTGCAGTACCAAGTCCCTCTTACAGGCGGAGCTGTTTCTTTGCTGAAACAAACCACTGACTTCAACAGGTTACACCAATACTTCAGGGTTGGGGGACTTCCATGTGTTACACTGTTTGCCTTCACGAATGCACAGATCAGAAGTGTTTTGGTGTTGTATGCCTGATTCACCTTTAAGCATCTGGCATAGTGCTCGACAATTCCCCATTATCATAGAATAAATGAAGACTGGGGGAGCCCTTGGTTTTGGATTCAGGTGTAGGTAATTGCTTGGTGTAGTGGATTATTATATGCCAAGTCCTTCTACAATCTGGTCCTGGATTTTAACATCAAATGCTGTCTAATGATCCACACAAAGGAATTAATTCCATGGCTGACAACTTCAAATGAAAATGTGACTGGGGTAATACAAACTAGATATGTAGACAGGAAGTGCTCTGCTGAAGTTGCCCACCACTTTCATTTTTAAACAGACTAAAGCAACATGACTACTTTGAGATATGACTAAAGTGGAAAACCAGCATTCTTGTGTTGTCATGAGTAGTGCATATGATAGCTAATTACCCTTGTCATCAGTGGAATACTTTGATGTGCAAAAGGTGACTGCAAAGCAGTGATGGGGGAACAAAGACCATGTACTGTGCTAGAGAGACCTGGCTAGCAAAAATGCTACCAGTAAACTAATAAGCTGCATTGCATGTGAGCAAAACACGCATACGCACGCGCACACACACACACACACACACACACACACACACACACACACACACACACACACGTAGCATAGGTAGGGCAGAGTGAGAAGGGCAATTAACCAGGGTGCAAAATGTTGGTGGTGTGACTTACCAATCCCAATTTTTTTGTAAAAGCCAGTATTGCATTTGTGGTCCGACCAGAGCACTGTAGCACTCCGTGTGTTGTCTAAGCTGTAGCAAGTTTGCTACAGTTTAATAAAAACTATTTTGCTACAACTAAAACCTGAGTGCTGTAGGGCTAAATGGTAGCAACTGTACATTTGTAAACAAACAGTTTGCTACAGTTTAAAGGAAATTATGTTGACGGAGGGTTGGGGGCAAGGCACAAAAGTGGGACCTTATTGGCTGGGTCAGGAAGGAGCTAGGATTGTTTTCATCTGCCCACAAGGATGGTTGGTGTGGCAGTAAAAGGAATGTCTGCTTTTTTTCTTTGTTCTTCAATGGAAGAGCTGGGGGATAGGGCAGAGACCAAACTGTAATAAGCTGATGACATACAATGTAGCAATTGGCTTAGTAAAGTGAAATGCTTTTTTTTTTTTCTCTTCACTTGAAGAATGGGGGGGGGGGGGTGCTGGTTTACAATACCACTAGTTGAATCGGTTATGCTTTTACATACACACACGCGCACACACACACACACACACACACACACACACACACACACACACACTCACACGTACACACACACACACACTACACAAACATGCATGCACATGTGCAACACACACACACACACACACACACACACACACACACACACACACACACACACACACACACACACACACACACACAAAATTAGGATGTTTATGTCACATGCTTACAGCAGCAGAAGTCTACAATAGTCAGCCTTCCATGGCAATTCATGTTCATGAAAGACTTCAGATGATAACAAGGTACAGAATTAATCTGTAAGGTGCAAATACCTAAACAGCTGGTAACACATTCTGAATTTTAAGAAAGCAGTGTATCCAACAAAGTTAAGTGTCCTATACTGGTGATTTTTTTAATCCATTAACAGTGAGGGCACTGTTCTTTGAAATAAATCTTTGCTCCACAGTAATCAGAATGTTGTTGCTTCTACTTTTTAATATAAGACACTCCCAGCAAATGGATATACTGTAAAACATAACCATTACTAGCAACAGAAATGACGGTTGTTGTTGTTGTTGTTGTTGTGTCTTTCGGCTTTTCCCGGTTAGGGGTTGCCACAGTGGAACTCCAGTCCGCTAATGATTGGCAGTTGATTTTTACATGCTGAGTTGCTAGCCCTAACGTACAACCTTCAACGAAGGTACGCTCATTCACGCATGTCTCCATGCAGAAGACGCTCTAGCTGAGAATGACGGTACAAAGCAAAAACTCAAAGGAACTGTGCCAGGAGCGGCCTTAGGTCAACTGGCATCCTAGGCAAAAGGGCTTGATGGTGCCCCCCACCACACTATCCAGTGCCCCCATCCTGGACTACTTACACCAAATAAATCCTGAAAAAGCTCCCCTGCTAGACCGGCGCCTTAGGTGGCTGCCTAGTTGGCCTATGCCTAAGGCCGGCTATGAACTTGGCTCTAATGATCAGAATATTTGTGAAAGTTTATTAGCAGTGAGAATAAATGTATAAATTAAAAATGACATGCAAGCAGAAATCCACATTAAATTATTTTCATGGAATCAGCTGCTATTAAATTAGTTTGGTATGAAACCTGATGTTTCCAGTGTTTTGTTTAGAATGAGGCTTCATTATCATGGGCAAGCAATTCCATGGAGTAAAATCGTTATAGACTATTAGTAATATTCAGACTAATATTAATATATATATATATATACATATATATATATATATATATATATACATATATATATATATATATATATATATATATATATATATATATATATATACACACACACACACACACACACACACACACACACACACACACACACACACACACACCACACACACTCATATATATATTTATATGCATACTACTGAAAACTTCCGAACTGTTAAAAACAAAAACAAAAAAATAACGAATAGATGCTGAGCCAGAACTATTTGCTGAGCACTTTTGTTCGCTTTATTGATAACGATCGAACTTCATCAGAGCAAAATACAATGATTTTGCAGTACTGTATGAGCTTTAAATAGTGTAACTTGTAAAAAAAAATGCTTCACTGTGATTGGTAGATAGACTACGCTAATGCAGGAGTATTTGGGCTAATGAGAGACAATGCTGTAAAACAAAAGGTTTTATCTGCTAACATCCTGCCCCTGGGGGCGTGCCTTAACTTTTTAATTGCACCACTTTAATGCACATTTAATGTTGAAATTCTTGTTGAGCCCTGGCAGGGTATCTGCTTCAAGAAGGAGTTGCCATCTTAATTCCTTCAGCTCCAGTAGTGTGTTGCAATCTCTAAAAAACTGCTGGACCTGTTCTAACACTACAAATTTAAAACGGGCGAAGCCGTTGCAGCTCGTGACATGTCTGGCAGGGTATCTGCTTCAAGAAGGAGTTGCCATCTTAATTCCTTCAGCTCCAGTAGTGTGTTGCAATCTCTAAAAAACTGCTGGACCTGTTCTAACACTACAAATTTAAAACGGGCGAAGCCATTGCAGCTCGTGACGTGTCTGCTTAATGCATTGTAACTGTCATTATGCCTGATGGCTGCAAGTTGTTCCTTCACCCTGTCTGAGAGCTTTCTAATCATTTTTCCAATGTAGAAGGGAAAACATTTGTTGCAGTAGGCTGCATAGACTAGAAAGGTTGAGTGGCAGTCTTGCTGGGCTTTGAACTGCACCATGATGTTGCAGTGTTGAAAAGTGTAGGATGAGCTTGAGTGTATGAAAGGGCAGTCTACAGAATGCTTGCAAGGGCCCATACCTTTGGGGTTTGGCGGGTTAGCTGGCTCATGGGGGTCTGCGCCATTCCTGAGTATGGGGGGTCTCTTTCCTTTCAAAGGTTTGTTTGAGCATTCTGGTCTTCTTGTATGAGAAGACAGGCTCATTACCCATTATCTGGTGGGTGTTGTGGTCCACTCTTATGATGTTCCAATTTCTGCCGATGATATCCCTAATGGGTTGCATATCTCGGCTGATGGGAATGGGGAAACTACAGTTTCTGTTCTTGGGTTCAGTAGTTCTGGTGGTCGCCGGGGTAGTGAAGCCATGAGTAAGGATGGGTGGGTGTCTGTCTGATCTGTGGGAGGCCATTTCTTGAAAGACATCCACTACTAGCTGTTTGGGGTAATGTCTGAGGATGAACATTTTTGAAAGGAATTGGCTTTCCTTGAAGAAGGTATCATTGTCCAAGATGATCCTGGAGAGGTGGATGTACTGGCCTTTGAGCACATTCTTCTTCATGAAGAAGAGGTGCTGACTTTTGAAATCCAGGAAATTGTTCCTGTAAGTGTTCTTCCGGTACACATTGGAGGTAAGGCTGCCAGTGCTGGGGTCAATGGTTAACTGAGTATCAAGGAAGGAGATGTGGGTCCCTCATCCTGAGACTACAAAGTCTAGGTATGGGATGTTGTTTGTGAGTGCCATGAGGAAGGTGTCCAGCTCGGTGTTGTCACCCTCCCACATGAAAAAAATATCGTCAATAAAACGACAATATAAGTGGGTTTTCTGGAAGCCTTGCTTATGGGTCAAAGTCTCCTTCTCCCGTGTGTTGCGGACTAGGTTGGCGAAAGAGGGGGCCATTTTGGATCCCATCACCACCCCCTTCATCTGTAGGTAGATGGCTCCGTTGAAGCAGAAAAAGTTGTTTTTTAGAACTACTGTGGTTAAAGCTATAAGCATTTCAATTTTAAAAACACTGAATTTAGCATGCTTGTTGAGAAATAGTTCTAATGCTTCCCAACCTTCCCTGTGGGGGAGGTTGGAGTACAATGCTACTACGTTTAGTGTTACTAACTTGCATTTTGAGAAATCAATATTACTCTCATGAAAAATGTTTAAAAAGTCCCAGGAGTCCTTGATGTAAAAATCCGTCGCCTGAACTAGCGGGTTGAAAATGAAGTCCAGGTATTCCAAGATAGTCTCTGTCTTGGTTTTATGGTTAGAGATGATGAGCCTGAATGGGGGGGGGGTCGGAGGGATCCTTGTGTACATTGGTGATGCTGAACGCTCTTCCTAGGCTGGGGTTATGCACCGACAGAAAAACAAATTCCTCTAGGGTGATATGCTGCTTGCATTCCAGGGTTTTGAGCAGCTTATCAATGGTATTGAAGCTTTTGTTCACTCTGTTCAAGGTCACAGCCTTGTAAAAGTCCTGGTTAAGCAGCAAATTGTTGAGTGTTTCTACATAGGTTTCCCGCTCCATAAGTACAAGGCCCGTTCCCTTATCTGCTTTCTTATTTTCCCCATTTTTTGGTGTTTTACTGTAAATATGATCTTTTAATGGTGTAGTACATTTAAGCACGAAAATACACTAGATCAGAAAATGTCAAGTAGTATCCATAAACACAGTAGTCACGAACAAACAGCTTTAATGAAGCTTTCGGGTCTACACCCTTCATCAGCACATAAAATCAACTTATACAAACCACATTTAAATAGAGTAACATTTGAAAATCACATGAACAAGCCAGCCATTCAGATAAAGACCCAAATTAATTATGCAAATTATTTAAAAGCACATCATACCTAAATTTCTTAAATACTCTATTGTACTTATAAAATACACATATAAAAAATATATACATATACTTAAATCATCCATATTAAAATAAAATATAAGGAACATTAGAATAAAGGATAAGACAAAACAATTCTCATAAGTTCTCCCTTTGCCACTTAACTAACACTGGTTTTATACTTACTGACCCATTTAGGCCCGGAGGTTTATCAGCCTGTAGACGTACTATCCATTCATATTCCTTCAATAACAGAATATTATCTAGATCACCACCCCTAATGCCCATTTGTACCGTACAGATGCACCTAAATTTAAATGCATGTGTTCGAAATTCATGTAAATGTCTGAATAATGCGTTTGTCTCAACCTTCCTTTTAATCTCAGACCTATGCTCTGTTATTCTATCTTTAAGCTTCCTAGATGTTTTCCCCACATAAAAAAACATTACATGAAGTGCAGTTAGCAAGATAAACTAGCTTAGTGGTATTACAATCTGCTCGAGAAACAAATTTAAACCATTCACCTGTTATGGGGTGCTGGAAGCTACTACTACTATCATTGATATCAGAACAACAGACACAATTGTAACACTTAAAGGTCCCCATACTAGCTTGTATAGGGACAGATTCAGTCAAAAAATCCTTATAACATAAAATTTGTTTAAACGTTTGACCATTTCTAAAAGCAAACCTTGGAACTGGACCTAGTAAATCTTTTAAGTCTGGTTGAGACATCAAAATTATCTAATTCTTTTTAATTATTTTACAGACATTATTAGTATTAGCATTATAAGTGGTGGTAAATCTAAGAACAGAACTGTTGACTGACCTATCACCTTCCCCTTCTGTTGTGCAACAAAAGTGGTTCAGGGATAAAGAACCAAAAACTGGTCTATAGGGGCCCCTTCTTCCTTGCTTCACCTCCTCATAACTCATATTAACATCTCTAGGATGATACCCATTCTCAATAAATTCTTTCCTCATCTTCTCAGTTTCTTCCAAGAAAACTTCCTCATCAGTTGTTAACCTACTAACCCTTATCAGCTGAGATTTTATAATACCTCTATAGATATGCATTGGATGCATACTGGCAGTATTTAAATACCTTGCTGCATGCACATCCTTTCTATGTACCCTTGTTTCCAACCTACCAAGTTGTTTATAAAGCCTTACATCTAAAAAATCTATTTTGTCTAGGGAAAAGTCCATCTTAAACTTAAGGAAGCATGTTGTGGTGTTAAGATAGGAGAGGAAACTTTCTAACTGAATAAAAGTCCCCTTCCAAATGAAAAAACAATCATCCACAAACCTACAGTAACAATCAAATAAAAGGGCATACTCATTATTCTCATTTAGAATATATTGCTTTTCCCATACATATAAAACTAAATTGGCAAAAGTATTCGCCACAGATGTACCCATGGCCACCCCAGTTAACTGCTGGTAGGGAACACCATCAAAAATAAAAATATTCTTCGTCAGAACTAAATCTAATAAAAGGCAAATATTTTCAATCTCACATGTCTACTCAAAAGATTGGATTGTTAGGAAACCTCTTACTGCCTCAATCCCATAATCTATTGGAATAACTGTAAAAAGCGATGCTATTTCCAGTGTAACCAAGAAGTAATCAGAACTAGTTTGGTGATTAAACCACATATCCAATTTTTCTAAAAAGTGAACCGTATCTTTCAAAACAGTTTCACACTTAAGTAGATACTTTCCTAACACTTTTTGTAAATATCTTGAAATTGGCTTGGTCACCCATCCCTTGCCAGACACGACAGGCCTTAATGGTGGATCACTCATTGATTTATGCACTTTGGGGATACCATAAATTTGTGGGATTTTGGGACATGTTACTGTTAAGTAACTAAACAGTTCACTTGTAATATCTTGATTCAGTTGCATATCATATAACTCCAAATTCACCTGAGAAACATGATCTTTCACATTTGCAAATGTTAATACTTTAAAAGTACTTGCTTCAGACAAAAATTGCTTAAACTTATTCATATACCATACCCTATCCATCAACACTGTAGCCCCTCCTTTATCAGCTTGTTTTAGTATGATACTACTTCTTTTTTTAATTTGCAACAACAACTTGTATTCATTGAAAGATAGGTTATGTTTAACATCTCCATTTCTATACTTATTCTTAATACTATATAAAGCTCTTATCTCATTTTCAACAACATTTAAAAAGGCTAAAATAACTGGTGAAAGTTGAGGTACAAAAACACTCAGTTTTTTGCATACACAGTTCGAATCATTAGTTTGTTTAAACAAAGATTTAAGCATAACGTTTCTTGCAAACAATTTTACATCAGTTAAAATGTCCACAATATTGTCCTTAAAAGTAGGGATGAATTTCATTCCATTTTTTTAACAAATTGTAGTGTTGCTCAGTCAAAACATAGTTAGAAAGATTAATAGTACCTTTTAACAAGCAAATCCCTGTCCTCACTGCCGAGGAGCCTTGCTGGGTAGCTTCGGACTCTCGTTCTTTCTCTTCAATGCTTGTACCGACTTCTGCAATGTTTTCTGCCCTTGGGGCTCTTGTAAATTTCTCTGCTGAACCACTACCTTCTCCGGTTGTTTTAACCTGAAAGGTAAAAAAGAGGAAATCTCCATCTGTTTACGCTTTTCCTTTACTTCCGCTCCAGATTCAGAGATCTCTGCTACGGGTGTAACTACAGACTCATTAACTTCTCCGACGAGCTCATCACTCGGTGGTATCTCCTCCCTTCTGGCACCTCCATTCACTGTAGTACGCTCACACTGATGCATTAAGGCAGGAACTGAAGCAGACGTATTTGGCACGCCCATTTCATTATTGGCTACAACTAATGCCGGTGATGGCGGCAATTCAAATTTGTCCAATTCATCAAGAAGCCTATTAACCGGCTTCACTGACCTACTATTAAGTCTCTCAGTTCTCCGTTGAGCAAAATCCACTCGCAGTCAACGAAAATTATGGCCATTTAAAAATCTTTAATATCACGTTGAAGCTTTCGCTTCTTTTGCATTTCTAATCTATAGTCAAGTGCTTGAACATGATTAATAAACAACTGATACTGTTCATTCAAACACTCCGTACCACATAGTTTAAAGACTTCCTTTTCAAGACAGTCTATTTCTTCTAATAATTCACTTTCCACTTTCTCGAAAAATTGATTCATTAACTTCATATAACTCTTACTGAGTTCAAGATTCAATTGCTGCCACTGCATTAAAAGTTCCTGGTGGGTATTCCCATATGATGGCATCTTTAGTATACGCAATCCACGTGGTACTACCCCAAGTCTAAACAGGCTAAAAAACTAAGCCTCTGCCATTGTAAATGCTTATAACTGAACTTTTTTCTCTAAATGGCCAAGCAGCTTATTAAACTCAGTTAAGTCATTAGTTACATTATCACCTTGTGAAGACTCCACAACCTTGGATTGTAGCAACGGATTAGTTGACTTAGTTAGTAACCTTTTAATAGTTGAACTCATCCCTGCAACGGCAGTGTAGATACACAACAATATCGAAACAGCTGGCTTTAAATTAAATTTAAATTCCTCCTATATTGTTGTAAGTGGCCACCTGCTACAACAATGTTCCACCACGAAAATACACTAGATCAGAAAATGTCAAGTAGTATCCAAAAACACAGTAGTCACGAACAAACAGCTTTAATGAAGCTTTCGGGTCTACACCCTTCATCAGCACATAAAATCAACTTATACAAACCACATTTAAATAGAGGAACATTTGAAAATCACATGAACAACCAGCCATTCAGATAAAGACCCAAATTAATTATGTCAGTCAACAGTTCTGTTCTTAGATTTACCACCACTTATAATGCTAATACTAATAATGTCTGTAAAATAATTAAAAAGAATTGGATAATTTTGATGTCTCAACCAGACTTAAAAGATTTACTAGGTCCAGTTCCAAGGTTTGCTTTTAGAAATGGTCAAACGTTTAAACAAATTTTATGTTATAAGGATTTTTTGACTGAATCCGTCCCTATACGAGCTAGTATGGGGACCTTTAAGTGTTACAATTGTGTCTGTTGTTCTGATATCAATGATAGTAGTAGTAGCTTCCAGCACCCCATAACAGGTGAATGGTTTAAATTTGTTTCTCGAGCAGATTGTAATACCACTAAGCTAGTTTATCTTGCTAACTGCACTTCATGTAATGTTTGTATGTGGGAAAACATCTAGGAAGCTTAAAGATAGAATAACAGAGCATAGGTCTGAGATTAAAAGGAAGGTTGAGACAAACGCATTATTCAGACATTTACATGAATTTCGAACACATGCATTTAAATTTAGGTGCATCTGTACGGTACAAATGGGCATTAGGGGTGGTGATCTAGATAATATTCTGTTATTGAAGGAATATGAATGGATAATACGTCTACAGGCTGATAAACCTCCGGGCCTAAATGGGTCAGTAAGTATAAAACCAGTGTTAGTTAAGAGACAAAGGGAGAACTTATGAGAATTGTTTTGTCTTATCATTTATTCTAATGTTCCTTATATTTTATTTTAATATGGATGATTTAAGTATATGTATATATTTTTTATATATGTATTTTATAAGTACAATAGAGTATTTAAGAAATTTAGGTATGATGTGCTTTTAAATAATTTGCATAATTAATTTGGGTCTTTATCTGAATGGCTGGCTTGTTCATGTGATTTTCAAATGTTCCTCTATTTAAATGTGGTTTGTATAAGTTGATTTTATGTGCTGATGAAGGGTGTAGACCCGAAAGCTTCATTAAAGCTGTTTGTTCGTGACTACTGTGTTTTTGGGTAGTACATTTAAGGTCACGTCAAATCAGGCTAAATTCAATAAATAATTCCATTTCATTTGCACTATGTCACAGTTAAGCATGGTTTAAACTACATACCTTACTTCCCATTACTACCCTGCATAACTATTTTCTGATTCCAGATTTGTTTCTTATGTGCTTTTTGGCATACTGTTGGAGGTCATAACATCCCTGTACTCCTTCCTTATCAGACCCATTATCGAGTACAATGACCCCTTCGTCGTGTACCTTGTGAAGCACATGCAGCAGTTGGAGAGACCACAGAGGTTCCTGACCAGGAAATTCCAGGATCTCAAACACCTATCCTATACAGATAGGCTAAAAGCCTTGTCCATTTACTCAGAGGTGACCTGCATCTGGCATACAAGGCCATCTCAGACTCAGCCTTGATCGAGTTGCTGCATAACCATAAGTCAAACACCACTCAGGCAACTCGCACGCAAGGTCTCAATGTGGTCTGTGACATTGATAGAACTTGTTAGCAGGACAGATTTGTGTTCCAACATCTCCCGCATATGTGGAATAGACTTCCTCTTCATGTCAAGCAGAGCACCTCAATAGCCCTCTTTAAGAGGAACCTGGACGACTGGATGGGAAACAGAAAATATACCCCTGGGATCCCACCTGTGTCCCTGCTGGACAGGGAAAACAGCTGCTGACATTATGGGAACATGGATGAAATTCTTGGCTAGGCTTATCAGGGCCTCCAGGCTAATAGCCTAGTATCATACTATGAACCTATGAACCTATATCCACTTTCATGTAAAATTATGTGGAGTGTTACTATGGCAAAAGCAGCAAGGAAAATCATGACTTCTTTTTATTTTTTGTTTCTTGAGTTAACCCTCCCCCTTTTTAAGTGGTGACAGTCTAGTCTTACTGCTTGTTTTCAGGGGTAATTCACATGTTCATAGATTTGCATGTTATGATGACTGCGGTGGTGGTGCTGCGGTAGCGTTGTCGCCTCACAGTTAGATGTTGCCCGTTCGATTCTCAGTTAGATCGTCTTCTTTGTGTCGACATGCGTGAATGGGCGTTCCTTCATTGAAGGTTGTGCGTTAGGCCCGGCAAGCCAGCACATAAAAATCTACTGCCAATCATTAGCGGACCGGAGTTCCGCTGTGGCGACCCCTAACAGGGAAAAGCCAAAAGACACAAACAATAGATTTGCATGTTACCACTATGCATGCTGTTTGAGCAACTATATATGAGCTATCCATGCTGCTAAGAAATATCATTGGTAGGTTTGTCTCCCCTCTCGATAAGGGCCATTTTACTAGTCCCTGGGGTAAACATTTATGAATACATGCAATTATTGAATACTGAACTGAAGTAGCTTAATATTTTTAACATGCAAGGAAAGTCACATGTAGGAAATCCTTTCAGTAACAAGCTTAACTTTTAAGAAGTCCTACATACATTACAATGTAAATTGATTGTTTTGAAGTAAGTGTTCCTAACATTGCTAGGGTTTCTAAGGTGAAGAAGGACTAGCAAAACAGGGTCTTTCATATTCTGAAAGGCAATAAAGAGATATTCACTCAGAAGTTTATAGAATGGAAAAAATGTTTTTTTTTTTAAATCTTTGCAGATATCTAATGGAGCCTAGCCTTTTGATTGTCCTGGTTATGAAATGTTAAGATCTTTCAAGCTGCTGGTTGGTAAAACATGTATCAATCAAAGCATTATGTTCAATGACTGACCTGTTAAGGGATAAATAGAGGAGAACTAGCACCTCTTGGGATCATGAGGATATACTTTTAGCAATTAAATAGGCAATGAAAAAATATTTCCTTACTGTAAATAATACTTGACAATTAAAGGACAGTTTGTTATCAGCATAAGTGCTTAGATCTGTAATGAATATATAAAACCTGAGCAGAATTCAATTGATGCAATAACCTGGAAAAGACTTGTTTCCCCAATGTGAGTAAACTGTACATTTTGCATTAAGTCAAAGACCATGCTCAAAAAAACAGGTGCCGACTCTATTTGGCCATTCTTTCAGATTATAAGAGTCTGTGGGGAAATCATCAATAGTACCATGTTTACAGTTAACAGCAAACTTAGCCAACCACACATCTTGGACATTTGTCTTCACATCAGGTAGTACAAGTCAAAGAAAAGGATATCCATCACAGAGTCCGAAGGAACCCTAATTGTAATTAAGCCATTTGGTGAGATGGTACCATCGAGTATCACTCAAGGTATATCAAGTGTATGACCAGAGAGCCAATTAGTAATCCAGTGAATGATAGAGGAGACTTCTAAGCTGATAAGTTATTTAGAGTGTCTGCAGGGAGAATCATTTTGAGCAACTTAGCAAAATCAAAATAAGTGACATGGGCAGGACAAACCCCAAATGTGGCATCAGTCACACCATCAAAAATGTGAAACAAATTAAGCAGGCATGACCTGTCATTTACAAAAAACATATGGACTCAGATCATGTGTTTGTAAGTTACTCATTTCACTATGACTATAATGTGACCCATTATTTTACATATAAAGTTAGCGAGGGCATTGGAGCAACAATTACCAGGGCTAGCTACAACACCGGCTTTATGTACAGAAACTACAACTACTGATCTACAAAAAGCTTAATGTGAGGTTCAGCAATAAGGCAATTTGTGCTAATGACAAGGCAGCCTGGTACATGGTTCAGACCCACAGAGATGTTAAGCTACAGTAATAACTTCAAAGGTCTGTTCCAAGATGATAATGAGATGAGATGTGTTAAAAAAATTCAAGAAGTGGACACTGGAGTGTGAAGGAGAGAAAACATTTAAGCTAAATCTGTCAGCCAGGACATTTGCTATAACTTAAGTATTGGAAAACGTAGTGCCATCCACTTGTAGATTGGTGACACAGTAAGAATGGCTTGTAATAATCCCATTACAGCTGAAAAAGCCTTGTGATAATACTTTAAGAGTTCTCCAGCTTCACTTCATATTCATTCTTACTCTTATAAATGCTGTATTTTAAGATCTGCACAGAACTGCATATACTCCCCCCAACACATTGATGTGGACAGTTTTATAATTCACATTTATTTTCTCCTTAGAATATAGAGTTTGCTTATCTGAGAGTTCCACCATAGGGGCTTTATCCCTGAATTTCTCACCATATGTATTCCTAATACGTATTGAATTATCTATACATTGGTTGAAATGGCTGTAAAACCTGTACTTAAAGTACTAATTTTAGCAGAACAGTAGGGAACAAAGCCCTTTTGAAATTCTTAAGGTGATAAGACAAATAAGACAAGGATATAAAGTTGGTTTGGAGAAGTCTCTGAATGTAATTGAATTTGTGGGCAATTTGGCACTAATTTTCAAGGGAATGTGATAGTCTGATGGACATATTTCATTCGCAGGTATGCAGGCAAAGACAGCATTTATAACAGACTAGCTCAAGTATATTTTTCTCTCCTATATGAACTTGGGCAATTTGATTTATAGGGCTGTCGATAATGAAATCTTGGAAATTCTGTGTGTATTGCCCACTTGCTGTATAGGTCTTCCAGCTGCTGGAAAGTTAATTAAAGTTACCTAGAATTAGGGTACTTGGATTAACAGATTTGGAAGCCATCTTGTCAATGCACCTAATGGTGTCCTCAGGTGGCACTGTGGATGCCTAGAAGTTAAACTGCCTTATTCAAGTTTCAAACCACTCAAATTGAGGCAATGGGAATCAAACCCTTACCAGAGTCATGACTGTATGAACTCATTTCAGTATCTTACTCCTATGTTTGTACTGTACTGACAGAACTGTAATACCCTTGGTGTGTGTGCAGGACACAATCTAAGGAAGTAGTGAATGAATGTGTCCAGGGCACACAGTTTTGTTTGATAGGTAAAGTGGTCAAATGATGTATTTGTCAAGTTTTTATAAGAAAGTATACTGTTTTACACTGCTGAGGGAATTTTGTATTGATATTTATGTAGGTGTACAGAAAGGCTGTTTTGTTTGCTTACTGTTTGTAAGCTTTGAAATTTGAAGTTGGTGAGCTGCAAAGAGATTTACTGCCATTACAGTGTCTAAGTCTGCATTAGCTAATTTTCAAATCCTGTCTTCATATATGAGCAAATGTGGAGTGAGTACATAGAGGTTTGGGGGACATGGAAGGCTTGTCATTCACAGAGGAAGTACAAGGTGACTTTGTTTCTTTTCATTTTTATTTGATGTGTGTGTCATTCACTGGTTGATTTTAGGTTTATTCTTTCATGCTTTGTGGCTTCCCCTTTTGTGTCCTTAATCCTTGGAATACACGCTAAAACATGGAATCACAGATGAAAGCTCTGTGAGCATGGCTTTACATTAATGAATTTGTGATTCATCAACTTTCAACTCATTGAGCATATCATTACTGTTAAAGACAACACTACTGCAATACGGGGCTAATGAAGTTTTCCCCATACCTCCACAGATCACACAGATCACAGAAAGATGTGGGCATGTGGATAATGCACGTGTGGGGGGGGGGGGCAGCTTTACTGTAGTACAAATGTTCTTTTAAGATGTTTTTTTCTTTATTCAAGTAGAGCAGTATTCAGCTGGTTTCTTTTGACAACTTAGCAGTTGATTCCAAATCCATCAATGTGAGTTCCATGTTATCAGACACTTGATACAAAATAATATTCTACATACTTAATGGTGACAGTTACTGTAAAGTGGAATCATTCTAAAGTGAAGTCAACATATAAAAATTAGTTTTTAAAAATCTCTTGTAAGGAATCATTAATACAAAAAAACAATTGTTCTAGGGGGTGGGTACAGTATAGAACTGTCCATTGGTGACCCAACATGCAGATTTTCAGTGCAGACAAATGACCAAAAAGTGGTTCTGCTTGTATCAGGGAACATACATTATGCAGAAGACTGTAAACACTAAGCTTTTGTTAGGGATGGCTGGTACCATAATGTTAGGAACATGAACATTACCTACTTCACAATCATAAGCATCTCTTGCAAGCACCTTTAAAATGAATAAGCCTTATGCACCATTTGTTAGTATTTTTGGATAACACTGTGGAGAAGGGGGTGGTAGGGGTGACCCTACAGAAGACTGTGGGGCAGGATCACATTGCTGGGGTTTCAATTATATAACCTCATGCATAAACAAAACATGTACTGCGCACTTTATTTTTAGCTTTAAGGACAGATGTGTTTTAATATGAAAAGGTTAGCTCTGAAAGTACATATTTTGGAAATGTTTACTCTCCTTCACTTAGTGATCACCTGTCCCATTTTCTGCATTGTTTGACTTACAGTGGTAAAACCTTCATGGGATGTGATTGGCACTACATTATCAGACAGATGACCAGATTTTGCACCAAGAAGGGTAATTTTAAGCCCCCTTTCAACAAAGATACACAGTCTCTTTGGCCTCCTTTAACTTTCTAGGGACACTAATGAGAAGTACAGTTTTTTATTATCTTATTAAGAAACTCAGGTCTTTATTATTTACAGACAAATAATCCCTTGACATTGACATATATACACAAAAATTATTAAAAAGTGAAACTTTTAGGCAGTCCGACATTCTGTTTTTTTGTGCTTGTTTTCAATTACTTAGGATACCTTGATGAGAGCCTTGGACATTAAATACTTTTATTACTTTATAGCTAGGCTCATGCTGTCTTTATATTCACAGCATTTTCAGTGTTATTAGACATTAAACTGGCCTTGTAATGCACCTAAAGATCTGTTCTGCTTTACATTTGTTTTGCAGAGAAACTCAAATGCTAAGATGTATTTGGAACATAGTTCCTTAGACTTCTCCATAATTTTGATGTTCCACGTTTAGTGCCTTAGATTTGTGGTACAGAATAATTTTTAAAGGCTGTCTGTCTGTTCATTTCCCCACACCTGAGACTGTTAACTTGTACAAAGCATGTTTTACTGTGGCGAAAATATTTATTTCTCTGACTGAGCAAATTGTCTTTGCCACTAAATTATTCTTTTCTTTGTATATAGCTTCCTAAGCCGATCTACTTTTAACATATGACATCTGTCTTTCTCACCTTTTTAACACATTTACACACAGTTCTATAATCTGTTAATTTCTGACTCTGTACTTAGGTATGTCATTCTTATAGAAAGGATTTTAACAAGCTATTATCTATCCCATTAATGTTTTTTCTGAAATGTTAATGCTTGTCACTCAACATTTAACTTTGCAGACTAAATTTGTTATTCGCCATTTTCAATGTTAAAAATACAATTTATTTTTGTAATTCAGCTATTAGTTTATTGTTGAAATATTGCATGATGCGTATCAGAGTTTAATGGTCTGTCAAATGACTGTTTATATTTGCATCCATATGAACTGTTCGCAGTTATTTTAAAAAGTTTTATTGATAGAGACAGCGGTAGTAGCAATTAAGCAACATTGTTAATGTCTTTATCTGTACCAACCTACTTACAATTTAATGCACAGATCTCCTCAGCAAAATGTTTTTTGCAATTTTTACTTTTTATGTATTTATTTAATGATTTCATGCCATATGAGACCCTAATTCTGCCTAGTAGTAGGTAAGTATGTGTACTAATAGATCAATGATGCAATAAGTTTATACATACTCTTTTTAATTTGTGTAAAGCCAGAATGTCTTACTCCTCTGCAAAAACATAATAAAGCACTAAAATGAATCTAATATTTGGCCATGTCTACTTAGCAGTATTATCTCCCAGAACATGTCAGTTGTCATAACAATTTGTTAAGAACAGCTCGTGCATTCAGGCTTCTGATTGGCTGCCATGCATTTTATTGACATGTTACAGATTGTTAAACAATGTGAATATGATTCCATTAGTTGATATTTCATATTATTCTGCTCAATAAAGTATGTTTAAAAATACACCTAGATAATTAAAGAAAACATATTTACCATATTTACACATGAAAGCCAAAGCAGATATGAAAGCAACACATCCCAGTTTCACGATATCTTAAAACTTCACCTGAACTGATGTTAATCGATACATAGTTTGTGCATAATCTGTTTTTGTACATTTTTTTGTCAGCTACTGTAGACTTCATACCCCTGGTAACCCTGGCAGCTCATCCATTTCTTGAGGTCAGCATACCGTGGATGTATATCCCAGAGCCTTTTGATGGGTAGATCTTGTCTCTCTGGATGGAAAGGCTTCTCAGACATGGAGCTATGAGCATCCTGAATGCCAGGTAGAAGAGTTGGGATGCTGGGGACTATTATACTGCTGCCAAATGAGTATTTGCCTTGAGGCCATAACTATCCCCTGATGTGCCCAACTTATGTCATGAGGTTAATGTGTAATGACACTATGAGGGAGCTGCCAGTGCCTCATACATGGTAATGTGCCCATCATTTGCTCACTTAATTTACAATGCAACTGCCTCTTATGGCCCCAGTATCACCACTGGAGCACATGGCCTGGACATAAGCTCCTAGTACTTCTTGATAACCCTCTCCCTTAAAGACGTGAGCAGTCATTGTAAAATCCTCCTCCCCTCCCCGACACACTGACAGCTTTCTCCTCACCTAGGTCACTAAATGAACCTGTTCCAGTCAGAGTTTCATCCCTGTGCATCACAGAGGTCACTGTCATGTACAAATGTATCAGAGCACGGTTTATACCCTTGAGATGCTTTTCTGGCCTAGTATATGTATAGATTTCAAAGGGTTCACATCATGTGCTTGAATTGTACACTTCTGTTGTTCTACCTCTTCCACTGTTTTTTTTTTTTTTTGCAACTAACAAATGTTCATGTTTTAATTACTTAGTGTGAAAGGTAAGTCGCTAAACTGTAGATCTTCCTGCATGCATGAATTAGGTACACATTTCTCATTGTGAATGTAGCTTCCAATTTATTTTTGCAAGTCTAATATTTCATGTAAGCAAAAAAAAAAATTACTCTTCTCTACTGAATGTTTATAAATGGGTGAACTTTTTAAAAATTCTTCAGCTCATCTTTACATCTACAGTTTATAAAAATCTTGCTGCCTCTACAGCCATACTGAAGAGTGTGAAGACATGCTGACACACATGTGGGCATGCATGCACGCTATCACACAATGTCAAATACTTCATACATTTTTTTTCACCACCTCTACAGCTGATCATTAGCTACTGCTGGTGCCTCCCAAGACCTATATCCCTGAAGCCATGGATCCCAGATGAAGTACAATTTGTTGAGATCAGAGAGAGGAGATAAATACCTATTTGATTATGTGTCACAAAACTGCAGTTAACATACTTAAATCACCTAAAAACTGTTGTCTCTAAAACTGAGACTAATTTAATTATAATAAATATTTCCTAAATTTTACAAAGGCAGCAGCAAATATGCAGTAATTAAGCAGCTGACTATACTAGTTAATATAACCTAAAATATCTATCAGCTGAAGAATCAGCTGAGATTTCTGGGTCAATCTACACAAATGTAATCCTCTTCAACTTCAACTTAATTTTCTGAACAGCTTGCCCTGGTGAGGTGCACAGGGGGTAGCAAGCTGAGCAGGGTAGGCTAGATTTCCATATCCCCAGTAACAGTTGAAAACTCATCTTGTGTGATGCTCAGACATTCTCAAGCAAGGTGAGGGATGTAATCTCTCCAAAGTGTCTGGGTCTGAATGGGGCCCTTCGTTCAGCAGGTTGTGCCTCGTATATCTCGTATAAGAGGTGGCTAATGTAAGGTGATGAAACCATCCACACTGACTGAGCACAGAGGCACAGTGGCAATATTCTGAGGTCCTCTTGAATTGACAAGATCCTCATTCTATTAAAGAGAGTAAACCCAGCTACCCTGTGAAGGAACTTCATTTCTGCAGTCTGTATCTGCAGTCTCATCCTTTTAGTTACTACCTAAAGATCATGACCACAGATATGGATGGAGATGCAGACTAGCCTGGAAGTAAAGAACTTTGTGCTATAACTCATCTCCTGCTTTCTCACAATAATGTGGCACAACTGCTGCCTACTGCCAGTTCTCAGCCAATCTGTGGATCAACCTCCTGATCCTCTCTACCCTTCCTCAGGAACAAGAAAACAAGATACTTAAACCCCTCCTGCTAAGGTAGCTAGCTTCTCTTCATCTGCTGAGGGCTATCCTCTCTTTTCTGGGAGAGTGCCATGGCCTATAATTTGGAGGTGATCTGGGTCCTGCACCCACTCATGCTACTTCTTTCTCTTTTCAGTCACCCTCCTACCTTCCCCAACAGTCATGGCTGACTATCTCAATTATTTTGTCATGTAATCTGCGCCCATCTCTTCACAGGTAGTTCACTTCTGCACTTGCCTTCTTCCAGGCTCTCCTAAATCTGCCTTATTATATTCTTCTCCTTTCATTTCCATGCACAAACCTCCATAATTTGTACTCCTTCAACATTTTTGTAAGCGGGGCTGCTTTGGTTTCTGCTTTGATGTCCTCATTTCTTCATCTGTACAACAGCACACATCCTACTACTCATCTTCATCTCTGTCACAACAATCTTCCTCAGCTGCTCTGCTTTCACTACCCGGGTTTCTGCGCCATACAGAAGAACTGGTCAGAAAACTGTTTTGTACACTTTATTTTTTCAACTTTAATAGTCTTCTAACACATACTACCCTGATATACCCAGGTTGTAGCACCTCTGGTAATAGCTTTGACCCCCCCCCCCTCCATTTCAGACTTTCATTCTTCTCAAACACAGCTCTCTGAGACAAATTAAGTTGTTAAAATGTTCCATTATTTTCCTTTCACCTCAGTTTTCAGCTTCTTCTCTTTTCCCCCATTTGCTTCCGTGACCAATGTGTTGTCAGCACTTGCTTTCATTTTGCATGCCTTCCCTTTTGAATTCCAATCCCCTTTCATTTGCTGAAGTTCCTGTTCAGAGTTTTCCAATATGCAAGCAAACACATTACTGCAGATGTGGGTACATTACCTACGTTGAAGTATTCTATCTTGAAGTAATCAATAAATCTCAGTCAAACTAACCAGCCTTAGTTAAAATATGTAGTGTTTACCAGACCCTTTAAAAACACAAAAAATAAGATAGACTTTGAATAAAGACAGTTTGCCCCTGTGAGTTGACTGTGTATAAGGTGGTAGATTACAGATTAGTAATACTGGAATAAAAAGGAATGACACTTCTCAACAACTAATGTAATATTTAACTGCTAGTTATTAGCTACATCAAGATGACTAGTCCAATGTGGCTCTGTTAGCACATGTGAGACAATGGGTCTATTTGAGATTACAGAAATCTCAGTAGACCGAAATAAAGAACACCAAGCCAAAAAGAACGAAGTTTCACATCAGCAAAACTTCACATTACCAACCTCCGAATACCCGGCACTCCAAGCTGAGTGGAACAGGAGAGCCTCTCATGTGCACGTTGTAGTGCGATCTTGGAGTTGGTATCTTTAAGTAGCAGGGGTTTGGGGGGTGCAGCCCCACATGCGGAGTGCAGGGCGGCATAGCCCCCCTGCAAAATCATTAAAATGAAAGGTTGCTGTCATTAGACAACTCACTGAATACAATACCGTTTTTGACATGTATCAGCTTGGAGTGTCAGGCATTTGGAGGTCGGTAATGTGAAGTTTCACTGATGTAAAATTTCGTGCTTTTCGGCTTGGTGTTCTGAATATCAGTCTACTGAGATTTTGGTAATCTCAAGTAGACCCGGGACACTATATAAGTAAATTTCCCCTCACATCTTTCAGGTCAAAACACATTTTGACTTTTGTATTTTTATGTTAAGATGGATAATTTAGTGACTGTTTCTAAAACATTTACTTGTCCCTCTGGCAGCTGGGAAGATGTACTGGTCTGCAGGATGATATCAGGAATAAGATTAAGGTGGAGAGACAGAACTTGTTAAGGAAGGAAAAATCATCATGGAGCATTATGGACCCAAGTCTGACAATGGGAATCATAGCAGAACTGGTACTTATAATGAAAAATATAACATGGCACATCATTTCATTGCAAACTCTACCGTGTGTAAGTCAGGCAGGTGAATAACAGCAGCAAGCACATATTCACAAATAAGGTATGTGCAGTGGGCTTAATGAAGCATACAATAATACACAGTGCAGGGCTTTGCTGAGTAATACTACCATTAACACAGCAGCCTGGGTGCTGGAGAAACTACATCCAGAACTGTTTCTACTGGTGCTTCATTGTCACTACTCTTATTCCTAGCAATGTCCATTAAACACCCCCCCCCCCCCATGTCCCACCATCCAACATTGCTGCAGGGTAGCTCCTCAGTCTTTGTCCTAGTCCTCTGCAGCTTTCCTAGCAGCTGTGTGTGTGGGGACAAACTTGAACACCTTGATGAAGTCCACATAGACCACATGTTTTAGTGTCCTCTAGTCAAGGTTGCTTGCAACCTAGTTGTAAAACCACACATCACTTTAATAAAGCTGAAGTTGTAAAACTACTCATCACTTTAATAAAGCTGAAGGTAAAGACCTTGGGAAGGTTAGTCAAGTTGGCTGAAGGATGGCAGTTGAGGTTCAGTGTAGACAAAAGCAAACTGCTGCACTTAAGTTGAAACAACCTGGTGTGAATAATCAGAGAGGAAAAAATTATAGTAATAGAGCAGGAAAAGTTTATGAGGTAGGGTTACCACCTCTCTGGCTTTGCACAGGACAGTCACAACTTCAGCAGGTACATCCAGAAAAATAAAAAACAGAGGAAAAATGGCAGATGTCCTGAGATATTATTCCTGTTACAAAACTATTACTTTGTATTACTTTGTACATGAAAAACCTTAACATTAAAGAAAACAACAGTTACCACTCGGGGTTCTATAACAGCAAGCTTTTATTTTGTAAAAAAGGTGAAATTCAGTCCTTTGCACTTGTTTTGGATACAGTCTGTCCTACAAAATCTTACATTTCCATAAAAAAAGTTCCACTTTGGGAACCTGAAAAAGTGGTAACCCTACTCTATGACTTTTTATCACACCTGGGGTATGATCATGAACAGAAAAGGTAAAGAGTCAAAGCAACAACAAACAGGATGCTGCAGTGCACTCTCATGAGGATAGACTTAAGAAAAAAGAAGTACTCCTGTCATCTTTCCAGGACCTGGTCATTCCACATCTTGAATAGTGCATGTAGTTCTGATGCAACATGGGCCAGATACACTCAACTGCTGGAAGAATTCCAAAGAATAGTCTTAAAATGGTGGGTGGAATGAAGGGGAAAGTATATGACCACAGACTACAGAAGCTGGTACTTTTCTCTGTGTAGATCAAAAGAAACAGCGGTACACTGTATGCATGACATGGGTGCACGGTATCATGTCAGGGAGATGTGAAAGGGTCATCCTCTATAGGATGAATGGGAGAGTGTCACAAACAGCCGAATGCAGGGATCAGCTGATCCCTGTATTTATGGTAGTCATCAGTGAAAGTTATCGACAAAAAGGAATAGTTTATATAATGGACTGGAGACAGAGAATCCATAGAGGTGTTTAAACAGGCAAGGAATTGGTGGATAAAAGGAAACTGTGGAATTAGAAAGGATAAAGAAATGATCAGAATTTGAATGAAAGTTAAAAGACAGTCTACATATGAGAAATGTCTTATTCTGACATCAAACAAATCTAATGTAATGTAAAGTAAAAAAGAATTGAATTGGTAAGGACCAGCAGTGGTTAGCAGTGCAGATGCATGGCACGTGGTTCACCAGCCATTTAGTACTTTTGGTGCCTTACTTGCAGAACATGCATGTTCTCTCTGTGTATGTGGGTTTCCACTATGGTCTCCAGTTTTCTCCCCACATCCTAAAGAAACACTTAGAGGTGAACTGATAACCATTCAAACTGCCCTTAAGTGAGTGAAGTATGTGTGTGGGTGTGTGGATGTGTGGGTGTGTGTGGGCGTGTGCAGGGGTGTGTGTGGGTGGAGCAAGTGCGGTATGTGCAACCTACAGTGGAAAAGCATATCTAGGAATGCTAACACACCTTGCTTCCACTGCCATCTGGGACAGCTTATCCAAAACCCTAATTAGGGTAGAGCTGATACTGGACAATGGATAAATGAATGAGGTTAAAAGTGTGCAAATAAGGAAATCAAGAGTTTAAGTCCAGATGCATACAGTGGTCACAGTATTCTTTGCAACTGTACTTGTCCTTAAAAACACTACAGTGTTATACCTGGCTCCATGGCACAGGGTGATAATTACTTAATTGCAATCCAGATGACCAGCGTTTGATCAGCAGCACAGGCTTTGGACAGACTGCATGTGGAATGATGGAAGAGATAGTCAACCCTGGATCACTCATCCTGGTGAAGAGGGAGGTGCTTTAACTTACTAAATTGGAGACAGCTGCAGGAATGCACATGTAATTCCCAAAGCAATTGGTTAGGTGACTCAGCAGATGTGGTAGTAGGCAAACTGTGGGCAGCAGAATGAGTTGTAACAAACCACAGGATCTGCAGACTGTCCTGCTCCTAGCACACAATCCTCACCTTCAAAATGGGGATAAAAGGACTGATTAGTCTCTCTGGTCAGGGTAAAGAAAAAAAGAAAGAGCCACGGGGTTCTTGCCCTGACTAAAGAAGCTTGGATGTCACCCTGGGGAACAAATGAATGGGCCAGCTGGGTGCGGCATGGGGGAACCCTTGTGACTATTTTGTGGACAAAAAAAGAAAAAATACTAGGATGTTATGAAAATACAAACAGGCATCTATAACTAAAATTAGAAGGACTTGTGTTCCTTAACGATCTTAATTGAAATGGATATACAAAAAATAATATACACTGAGTAAATTCAATTAAGCAATTGTTTTCAAAGTGTATGAACTTGTATATATGTGTATTAGAACTCTAACTTTATATACAGTGCACCACACAGGCAAATAAAAATCCATAACATGGTATTATATGTTGTGGTTTCAATAATAACTTTAGTGCATTTCAAAGTACTGTAAAAAGAAGTCCTTATGGTATATGCTGTTCTGATTGTCCATTACAAAGGTAGCTTATGCCTCAAAGTTGCAGGACCTATGGCTCAGTTCTGATCTCTGGTTACTCTCTGTGTAGGCTTTGAATATTTCCCCCCTGTCTGCTCTGAGACATGGTCTCTCTCTGTAGACTTTGAATGTTCTCCTCCTGTCTGCAAGGGTTCTCTCTTTGTACTCCAGTTTTCTTCCAATTCCACAACACACACTGGTTGACTCTCACACCTCTTGATTAACTACTCTAATGTGTGCATAAATAATGCCTTTATCCCTCCTCTCGTTGCCTATCTTATGGCTGAAAAAGGTCCACAAAGTACTAGATCACTTACCCAGTTAACTAAAATAAGAAATGAGCAATGTGTCCTACTTCACTTAAAAACAATGAATAGATTACAGATTACAGTATTTCATATTATCAGTGAGTATATTCTTCCTCTGATAAAAATACTGTTTAAGAGGCATTGGGCATTCACTTTTCTCTAGCAAAACATAAATGCATATTTAACAAACTATGGAAACTGTTGAACGTCACTTTAGTTCTGATTTAGCATTTTAAAATACCTAAGTAAGTACAGATTAATACCAGTGGCACATGGATGCACTGTTTAGTATTCTTCTCTCACAGTACTTACTCCTTCCATTCACTTCTTGGCTGGGATGCCATCTTTGTGGCGTTTGCAAGTATTTGCTCTGACTACATGGGGTTTTGCTCTGGTTTCCTGTCACAACCAAAAAAAGATGCCAAAGGTGAAATTGACCATATGTGTGCATGCTGTGTGTGTGTGTGTGTGTGTGTGTGTGTGTGTGCGTGCCCATGCATGTGTGTGTGTGCGTGCGTGCGCATGTGAAAGTGCACCTTGTGAGCACCTGACAACCTATCTTGTATTAGTTTCTCTGTGTAAAACTCATTGAAGAGCTGAGTAAGCCTTCATGCCTGCTTGCATCCCTGAAATGGAAAATCAAATACTGGGGAATAAATGAATGAGTGAACATGTGAAATGATTTAATATCAGACTTTGCCATGCAGGGCATGCACTACCTAGATAAGTAAGGTTACAGCAGTCCTTGTCAGAGGATTTATGTATTCCCTTTTTACCACTTTGTGCTTACATGTATTAAAACAGTAATGTATATAGTTCAATGTGTACCACGCGTCACATATGAACCAATGTCAGGGCACATTCAGTCTTCAGTGGTAATGTTTAGCTGTGCACATCTATTTCTGTACACTGTAACTCTGCTTCACTTATACTTGTGTAATCAACTTACACTTCATACAATTATTACTTCAACTATCTTATTAGATTATTAAGCTTAACTGTTCTTCAGTCATTGGTTACTTGTGCATTTGTCAGCATACATTATGCAACTTAAGTGTTTTAAAACGTTCATTTTTATGTCAGCCCATGCCTACTGATAAATGAACAAACAAAGGAAACCATATGTAGCCCTATAAGTAAATACAAGGTTATCAGTCTGTAGACTATTACAAGCCTAGTCAAAAAACAGAGGTCAGAATCAATCCCTTTGTCTGTGAGGTAAGGATCTTAATTAACCTTTATGCCAACCCTCCCCTTAGTTCTGAAATGGATAGCAATGCTAGTAGTGCGCTGCAGTTACAACAGTCACTACTCTGAAAATGCACTCCGACTTTTGTCATGTGAGAAATTCTCTTTTATCAACGTAGCAATCTCAGAACTAATAACAGTAAGTCAATGGTGCAAGAGGAAAAGCCCCCTTGCAGGAGGGGTATGGGCAATCTCAGAACTGATAACAGTAAGTCAGTGGTGCAAGGGACAAAGCCCCCTGCAGGAGGGGTATGGGCAGTCTCAGAACTGATAACATTTAGTCAATGGTGCAAGGAGCAAAGTCACCTGCAGGAGGGGTATGGGCAGCTCTACCACTACATAAGTTTGAATTCTGCTTCAAATTCTTTTTTGTTTTTCAAATTCTATCAGAATTTAAACTAGTGGCATTTGCAAAGATGGAACCAAAATATGTATACACACACACACACACACACACACATATATATATAATATATATATATATATATATATATATATATAAATAAATAACAAAAAAATTAAAGTTACATGTTGAAACTGGCATAGAATTGGTGGTTATATAACAAAATGAGCAAAGCAAAAAAAAAAGCCATCTGAAATTCTACAAGGAAGTTATTAGCTTATGTCACATCATAATAAAACAGGAAAAGAAGTGACATGAAGGAAGAACAAAAATGAAGATAGACAGAACATCATACCAGACCATAGTGCAGAAGCAAAGCATTCACTCATGCAGAATAATCGATGTTCTGCAGTGTTTTCGGCCACCTAACCCAGAACAAAGCACTAAAGGTGGAGGCGTGTCCATATTTATTAAGGATATCCACACTTCCAGGCTAGTTGCACAGCATAATGTATCTGAGATTATCCAAGTGCAACTAACTCTGGGCAAGACCGCAATCCAAATTGTAGCTTGCTACAGACCCCCCACCATGCCCCAGCATTCCCACTCCTCATTTCTTGATACACTGGAAAGTATTAGAGTACAACCCAACACCCTAATAATGGGCGATTTCAACTACCCCACCACTAACTGGGAAAACTACTCATGTACCAACTCTTTTGCTCCACATTTTCTGGAATTCATAAATTCCAACACCTTGGATCAACTTATTCACACCCCCACTAGGGGCAGCAATATCCTAGACCTGGTCATTACCAACATGGGCAACCGGTGTTCCACAACAGAGGTCAATTCCTCATTGGGCAGATCCGACCACAAGCTAATCACCCTAGACATCCACATCCTGCCCCCACCCCCAATTAGGGAAACCACCGTAAAAAACTTCTCCAAAGCCAACTTCACACTTCTTAAGACAGAAGTGGCAAACTTCATGACACCCATGCAGACGGGCAATAGAGGTACAACTGATGAATCCTACACAAATGCACTTTATAAGCACTTACACAAGTGCAGGGATCATGCTATTCCTAATAGAATCAAAATGCTATCCTTCAAAAAAAGGAAGCCAATCTGGTGGTCCTCTGCCATAAACAAACTCTACAGCAGAAGAAAGAAACTGTTGCAAAATAGAGTAAAATCCCATGACTGGAGGAACTCCCTGGTCAACTTCAGTAAGAAGCTGAGAGCCCTCATAAAATCCTCCAAAGCTAGTTACGAAGAAAAAAAATTGCCACTGACTCTAAAGACAACCACAAAGCATTCTATAGCTATGTCAAGAATCTCAATGGCAACACTCATATCTGCTCTGAGCTACAGCACAATGGCACTAAATATACAGAAGCAACTGATATTGCCAACATCCTGGCAGACAGGTTCAGTGCTAACTTTACCCCCCTCTCACCCCCTAGAGGGCCCATTTATATACCGGAATGCAAAGTTCCTGTAATCACAGCTGCACAGGTAAAAACACACTCTCCAAAGCCAAGAACACAGCATCCATGGGACCTGACAATATTCCAGGCTGCGTTCTACACGAACTACAGAATGAACTGGCACCCTACCTAAGTACCATGTTCAATCATAGCTTCACCTCAGGCTTTGTGCCCACTGAATGGCACACCACAACGGTTATCCCACTCCACAAAGGGGAAACCACAACGGACACTGGGAACTACTGCCCCATTAGTCTGACGAGCCTGGACTGCAAGGCTATGGAACGTATCATCATGGAACTCATAAACAAAGACATTGGTAATCTCCAAACTCTGGACCCTACCCAGTTTGGGTTTGTAAAAGGCAGATCATGTCTCCTAAACCTGATTGACTTCTTTGAAACAGTCACCAAAGCCATAGATGAGGGTAAGGTGGTTCACACAGCTTATCTAGATCTCGCCAAGGCTTATGACCCCATCCCCCAGTCTGGAATTATAGATAAGCTCACTAAACTAGGTATAAATCCCTATGTCACAAGATGGGTTGCCAACTGGCTCATGGACAGAACCCACACTGTGAAAGAAGAAGACTCCAAATCCGACTTCAGACCAGTGAGAAGTGGAGTACCACACCGTTCAGTCCTGGGTCCTCTCCTGTTTGGTATCTACTTCTCTGTAGTACAGGCTAACACAGAAGGTCTTTGGCTAACAAAGTTTGCAGATGACTGCAAACTAGGAGCCATCATTGAAACTCCTAATGATGTGGACATACTACAAAAGGGCCTCACTGAGACAGATGCCTGGTGTCAAAGCCATGGCCTGAAGCTCAGTGCTAAAAAGTGTATTGTCATCCCCTTTGGTAAAAACTCTGTACCCATGAACTACCACATAAGTAGTAGTCTACTTAATGCCAAAAGTCTGATAAGAGACCTTGGGACACAGGTGGACAGTAGTCTCTTCTTTGATAATCACATTGCCACAGTGGTCAGGAAATCCTTCTGCATGGCTCACCTCATCACAAAAGGTTTCTCATCCAGAAAAAAAGAAGTCATTGTTCCCCTCTACTCATCACTCATTAGATCCATTATGGAGTACAATGCCCATTTTGGTATGTACCTCACAAGACATCTACAACAACTGGAAAGGCCACAGAAATACCTCACAAAGAGCATTATTGACCTCAAACAGATGCCCTATGCAGACCGTCTCAAAAAACTCCAGCTTTACTCCGTCACATATCGTATACTTAAAGGCGATCTCTGCCTAACATACAAAGCTATGTCAAACCCAGAGCTGTTGGACATGCACTACTTAAAGAAATCCCAATCCCTCCGAGCTACACGCTCTAGGGACCTAAACCTTGTCACCGCAATAAACAGAACATGCTGGAGGGATAGATTCCTTTCCCAGAGACTTCCCATCTTCTGGAACAGGCTACCTATCTATGTCAAACAGAGATCCTCATTAGCACTCTTCAAGAAAAATCTTGATGATTGGATGGGAAATAGGAAATTCACCCCAGGGATTACTTCTGTGGCTCTGCTCAACAGGGGCACAGGAAAATAATTTTCTTGGGTGGCGAAAGCCAGGGTACCTTTTTGGCTAGGCTTATATAGGCCCTAGGGCTAATAGCCTAGTACCTACCTATGAACCTATGGTTCAATTACCATTCAGTTCAATGGGGAAAGGGGATATAAGACCCCTAGAAGCCAGTTCTCTCTTCTAGTTGATAACTGAAGATTGGAGTTACTATCACATCTCTCAACTGTCCAGATTTTCATAAAATGTCCAGATTTTTGCCTCATATTTTTTGGTCTGTTCATCATAAAATTTGTAGTTTTCTGGCACCTCACTAAATAATGAAGTACATTTGAGTTTCTGACTTCATATCCTTAAGAAAATGCATGGTAATACAAACCCTGTTATTCTATCAACTTTCTAATTTTACGCAATATTTAAAATCTGTCCCTATTTTTGGGTCTTTGTCCAGATTTCTTGTGGTAAGAGATTCAGAGTTATGGTGACTAGTGTCTAGTGAAATCTAGAGGTCTGTGCAGGCAGGTGCATGTGGAAGGAGAGATGTGTAGGGACATGTATACCACTTGTCACAATGCCACTGTATAAACAGCTAGAAACAGAAGGAAAAAGTTTGTAAAATAGGCTAGATGAAGGCTCCACTCTGCCAAGATCCACTCCGCCAACAGTCTCTCATAGGTATCGTAATGGAGATGGCCAGTGTCCTACCTCCTGAGAACATGCTGGGAAATAAAGCAGGATGGTGGGGAGTGATAGGCAGGAGGGGAATGCATCCCTTGCAGGGCTTTAAAAATGGAGCTGTAGAGGTGACTAGCAGTTCACCTCATTCAGGTAGGTTGAGTGCTAACTGTAGATGACATGGTAACAAAGGAAGGCTGCCACAGAAGGGCAGTAAATATGCAGTCATTGAAGCAGTCAGAAACCTGCCCATCCCAAACTGATAGGCATCAAAGCAGAACGGCATGGCAGATAAGTGGGATTTGTCAGTGAGAGGATTGTAAGGGTAAGGACCAGTAAGAGACATAAACTACACATAATGAAATTAACCTACAGTAGTTACCTCCAGTAAGAAAGACAATTTTGACTGAGTGCCCTGCATATAAAAGCTAAGTTTTGTTGATCTTAAGTGTATGTCATACAGAAAATCTATTCTATGTTTGACACCTGTGTAACATATAATGTTATACACTACTCTCCAGCTATTTAAAACCAGAAAAAAATAAGATCTACTCTTAAACTACTTCATTAACTTAAACAAAGCTGCACTTCAACTCATATCCTCTTCTTCTACACTGAGACAGAAACCCTATGAGCATTAATAAATTCTGATAAAAATGCCAGTGTTATTTTTGGCAACCCCTGAAGCATGACTGTGACCTCAGCCACCTCAGAAAGAGCCCTACAGAGCTACAAAATTCTTGTTGAAAGCTGAGTAAGAAGAAGATGGCACAAACTAAGCATAATGAGAAAAGCTGTAAAACATGCTGTTTAGGACCTCGGTGCTTTAAAATCCATGGTTTACTTCAAAGTAATGCTTGCCGAAACAGTAAATGTTTTATAAGAGGCAAAAAAAAAAAAAAAGCTGTTTAAGACTTTTGACCAACATTTCAAACAGCTATGCTAATTAGAAAAAAATGGCCTTCATTTAATCAAAGGCAGCTAGAAAACAATATTTCATGTTCCAAACTGTTACTTTGCCAGTTTCGTTTAAAACCATCATTTAGTAGTCTGGTCCTGCAATTATTCAAAAACACTGAAAACTACAAAGTAAGTAAAAGGATTGCTGACTACAGTTTATGAGTGCCAGTGGTCAAATGGTATTAGTTGCACAGTACATTTTCTGCCAACAATCCAAATATGATGTCTTTTGCAGTCCTTTGATTACTAGCTTGCATTAGAGTAAGCACTGAATACAACAGCAAGTTAAAGAGCAAATGATTCATTTACTTGAATTAAAGCATGAAATCAGTGCCTATGTCTAGAGCTCTGCACTTTAAATAAATGTAATTTAAATATCTCTGTGTTTTCCCAAACACACCCCTCCTTCATAACCCACATAATTACAACTACTATATCCTTCATCACAACAAAATGTAATAAAAATCAAACCTTTTTTTGTGTTTTTCTTCCTCTCCACATGTTCAGTCACACTCAACTCTCCGTTTTACCTAGTGCCTTATGCTTGAGTGTGTGTTTGTATGCATGTATGCACATGTATTTTGGGGGATAGAGGGGTATCTAGACTCCTGGTACCTAGTCATGAAATAGTCACTTTGACAATAAGGATGTGTGGTCATTGGTCATGCATTGCTTGTCCTTCAAATAAAATGGAAATGCCTAAAAAAGATATTTTATTTAATTTGGCTGGACTCCAAGACACTGGGATAGCACAGTACAGGCTCAGTGTCATGAAAGAATATTGCTAGGTGGGGGTTACAGCACTGAATACTTTCCAAAATACTTCCTGGTTTGTGCAGACATACAACACAGAGGAAGCAGACAGCAGAGAGTCCATTTCCTGGTTTGTGTGAGCCTACATCACTGATTAAGCAGACAGCAAAGAGTCCATTTCCTGCTTTGTGTGGACCTACATCACAGAGGAAGCAGACAGCAGAGATTCCATTTCCTGGTTTGTGTGGGTCTACATCACAGAGGAAGCAGAGAGTCCATTTCCTGGTTTGTGTGGACTTACATCACAGAGGAAGCAGACAGCAGAGAGTCCATTTCCTGGTTTGTGTGGGCCTACATCACAGGAGAAGCAGACAGCAGAGAGTCCATTTCCTGGTTTGTGTGGGCCTACATCACAGGGGAAGCAGACAGCAGGGAGTCCAACTGTGCTGTTGAGAAAGAATGAGAGCAGTCAGCTGCAGCAACTTAAGGGATGACTGCTAAGGACCCCAGAAAGGAACAACAAATGTACATTTTCCAGTGCAAGTGACTACCTGTTAAGTGACAGACACCTAGTATGGTCATACAGTGTTAGATAAACTACACGTGAGGTGAAAAGCAGCAAGTTATAACAAAATCCGTCTTTATTGTATTCTATACATGGAACAGCTGAAATTCTTCTACATCCTATTCACTAATAAAGTGACCAAAATGCAGAAGGCACTAATGGTTTCAAGCAGAACCATGAGGGTCATCTCCTCAGGTTTCTAAATAACTGCTACTTGAACTCCTGATGACTGCTGCCAAAAACACGCACATATGTAACAAGTCTTTGCATCATATATTCTCAGGCCACCTTCTTCTATTTCTCAGAGACAAGCAAACAGCAATGCATGCCATATACCCTTTATTCTTTTCCAGACAAATCATGGCAAACTGTATACAAGTCCAAGTTATAGGTATGTTATTGAACAACAAACACCCACACACACACAACTTAGTATAAGATTCGATAACATACAGCTCAGATGGATCTCATTACATATCTAAGGCTTGTTAATATCACTTTCAGTGGCACTGCATGTTCCCAGTATTCTGTCAGTACAACATCCAGATTCTGGTAGGAGTGTCATATAGTGCTTAAGATGTCTGTATCTGCCCTACTTCACTAATATGTCAAACTGGTTTGTGGTAACTGAAGTAAATGGCGTGTTAACTGTAATTCATACATGCTGGTGTTAATCTGTAGTATAGCTCAAGCAATATAATTTATCTGTAAGTTTGACTTACATCACCATAATGTGGCAGCAAAAATATAAGTGCATTGCTGTTTATGCGGCTCTAAGAAAAGAAGCAGTTAAACTAAAAAATATATATGATACATGGATTTCTCACGTAAGTCAAGTTTGTGTATCTGCACGCCCGCATGTGTGTGTGTGTTCTGCAACTGCTGTAAATTATCTTTCAGGCATGGAATGAAACGTGTTGAAGTTTTTGTTAATGGAACAGAGTAAGGTCATATAAAGAGCACTCTAAAAATCTTTAAAAAAATAACCAAAAACCAATTATGTTAGTATGTAGTGAAATAAGTAAGAAAGGTCTTACAATACTGTCACTTTTCATTAATCTACTACCAAATTTCTGTGAACTATTTTATTCACACTAGACAAAGAAGGTGAAATGTAACAGTTGAATTGTTACTGTTTTATCAAATCTTAAGTACATTTTTTTGTCCCTGAAATAATGATTTCATTATCGATGTGCACAAATCGATATATGACTATTTTCCCTTTTCAGTTAGAAACATAGGCACTACATTTTTATTTTATTTACTTATTTATTTTTTATTTATCGTTTGTTAACCGGGTTAGTCCCACTAGGCTAGTGACCTCTTATCAGGTGAGACCTGAGCTGAAGACGCAGGGAGGCAGATGGAGAGAGAGGGAGTTGATGGAGTGGTGACGAGATTGGATTCTTAGGAAACATTTTAAAGAAACTTGCTTAATTGAGATGAGTCAACAAATGATGCTAAGGACTGACAGTAAAGAAGACAAATAAATGGACAGGTATGAAGTGTGCGACAATTTAATAGCGCCTTTGGGTGTAACAAACACATGAGGTGAGAGCATTTATTCTTATTAACTAAGAGACATTTAGTGACATTACATTTGACACTGTTTTTTTTTTTTTCAGTGGAAAATTTTCCTGGGGCATATGAAAAAAACAGAGACTAACCCATGGAATTTTCATGTGATAAAAGCATTTAAAAGGAAAACAAAAAAGAAGATTCATGTACAACCTTGAACAGAGGTAGAAAGAGTGACTTTGAAAGGACATTTGAAAGCTTTATGTAAAGAAGTACTAGAGACTGCAAAATTATTGCCTGTCACAGAAATTATGTTTAATGGTAAATGGATTTTAGCAACAATATTAAGTAAATTCAGATGGTGGTTATGGAAAAAGGAATGGGGGTTCTAATAGGGATGAAAATGTACCATGAGTGTAAATGAAATTATGAATATGTATAAACATTTGTATATTTATATATTTGTACATAAGCAAATATTTGTAAATGTGTAAATATTTTGTAAATAAGAGTTACTTTTGTATATAAATAAAGGACCCCTACTCCTTTTAATAGGTGTTGTGGGATCTTTTACAGCCACTTGAGCAACCACCAAGTCAAGCAGATGGGGCCTCAGTTTAATGTCTCATCTGAAGGATGGAGCACTCAGGAGTACGATACCCCATTATGTTGCATTGCAATGTCAGCTATTGGTCTACCTGGTGCAGGAATAAAACTACGATGTCCTGCACCAAAGGTGTGTGCTATCTGCTGTGCCACTGACACAACAGGTGGCACAAATATAGAAATGCACTGATAGCGCCAACTAATCCTTTTATTCTAATATATAAGCCATGGTTCCACATCATATCTCTTTCTAAAGGCTTTTTCTTAGTCCTGTTCTGCACTTTTGAACATTTCTGCACTGAGTACCACCCACCATGTCTTCTGGGTGTCAAGTTTGCTCCTTATGCAAACAAGCTATCTGGAAAGAAATATTATTTTAAAACATTCCATACAAGAAAAAGACAAAGAGTTAAAACTTCCTTTTGATTTACCACTGAAATGCATAAGGAAATAAAATAAAGGGGTACGGCATTAAATCAGTAGAAAATAATAAATGGAAAACCAAAGGACCATGAGTTCTTACTTTCTCTTTGGAAAAAAGCTTCCTTAAAGTATCCTTCTCAAAAATATAACACGTATTGTTAGAGAGGGATGAAATATGGACACTAATATAAGGATTAGATATTCAGAACTGGAAATGTTGCAGTAAGGTAAGTTAAGGGTACGAAGAAGGAGGTGGCTGTTTGCAAAATGATGCCTAATACTGACTGAGTTTTTGGTCATCCGTGGGGTGTGTGTGCTCCTGACATCTGCATTGGCTTGTGTGCCTTAGTTTAGTATTGTGGTGCCAAATGGTATTAATAAACGACAACTATGCTTAGTATTCTTTATTTAATAATACAGTATGATCCTCTGAATTTCCCGTTAAAAATCATGTCAAGAAAGAAGGCACAGCAGACTGTGAGACTGATGCATGAGGAAGATGAAGTCCAGGCTAAATCTGGGACATACATGTGATTTGTGAAGTATGTTTGTAAAGTTCAGTGAAGACTAAGCCAATACAAAAACTGCTGAAAAACAAATTTTAAGTGTATAATGAAAACAACACAGATTTGATATCACCCAAAACAAACTTTGAGCACAGAAGGAAGCAACAACTGGGAGTTACATGAAAAGATGAGTGACTTGGGGGACACAGAGTGGTGAGTTCAGTTACATATATTCGAAGGGCAGTATAACTAACATTCCTGCCAGTACTGGTGACTGAGTGCATTTAGGAGAGTGTCTAAGGAGCACCACATAAGGTAAAGGAGAGAAGGAAAATTGAGACAAGAGCTCAAGAAGAATGCATTGCAAATTTTTAGCCAGAGGTGTTACTAAAGAAGGGGAAAATGGCCATAATATGGTTGCTGTAATGACAGTAAAAATAGGAGTGGTGGTAACTAGGAATAAGAAAAACAAAATATGAACCCAGCTTTCACCTCAAGAAAGGAGACCTGTACTAGATGATGTAAAATGGACAACGGTATGGTTGCTTATTCATATACTTTTTATAACTAGATTAGAATGCTGACTGTAGTAGAGAATGCAGAGTAATTTTGACTAATGACTGCATGACTAGTGTATATACACCTGCCACTAATTTATTTTCCAAACAAGTGGTACAAAACTGTGATTTCTACAAAACTGAATAAAACTTGTATTTTTTATTGTGAATGCCACAAATCAAATTTGCAAAACATAAACTGTACATCAGACAAGCAAACAAAAAAATGGTGTAAAAGACTTTTAAAATACTGCATGGACAAGTAAATAGTCGGCTTACTGATGAAGTGCAGTAGCACATAAACAATTCTGTGACACAACCTCCCCTTATTGAGGAGGGGGCACTTATCAAAGTTCAGCATATCTCTCAACTGTACATATTTTCATAGAATGTTCAGAATTTTGTCTCATACTTTTGGTCTGTTTCGCATAAAATTGTGGTTTTCTGGCAAATCATTGAAGGCTGGAGTTAGATAAAAATGACAGACATTTGAGTTTCAGACTTCACGCCTTTCAGAAAATTCATGCTAATGCAAAACCGGTTATTCTATCAACTTTCTAAGTTTGTAATAGCAATATTTAAAAAGTGTCCCTATTTTGAGCCTTTATCCCCTTGTTATGTATTGAAAAGCAAGTGCTTTCAGCCTAAAATCTGGACATCTAATTAGGAAAAAAAAATGATACAAAATAGCACATAACTCTTCCCACTTCTAGTAGGAATGTGGGATACTACTAAGAAACATGATTTAAAAGCAGTGATTGACAAAATTCTGGAAAATATATACACATTATCATGGTGAAAGAGCCTTTAATGAAATTTTATGTCATAGTCTACTATACAAGGTCATATATTTTTACTTCTGAAAAGGATATAGAAGGTGTGTGCTCTTTTTCTTCAAATTGTTACTGCCACTAGTATGTTGGCCATGTAATACATTTTTCTATTCTTTTCTAGACAGCTTCAAAAATCATGTGTGATGGGGAGATATAGATGTTTACGTGAAGAGGTTAAAGCAAGCCTGGAATAGAGACCATACCTCTCAACCATACCCAATTACTCAGTATTTCCTTGTTTTGAGGGCAAAACAATGGGGTGCAATGAATTTCTGAGTAGCTTCTTCATATCCTTATTTTTATGTACTATTTTTCATTACCGCTGACATCATCCCAAATCGCCAGCATTTCCTGCAACATCATCAATTTGCAGGGGTATGCATGATGACATCAGTGTTGTGAGTCAGTGCCTGTCTGTTTGAGACCAGGAGAGCTAAGAGAGCTTAAAAAAAAAAAGTTTTTTACAGCTGCAGCCTGCCATAACTTGCAGCAGCAGCAAACCAAAGAAGATGTCATGACAACATGGACTACACTACTCCTTGCCCAACAACACATATCAGAAATACAAAAAAAAATGATAAGTACTAATATAGACAGAGTTAATAACTTCTAAATGTTTATAACTTTAACTAACTCACACATATTAAGTGATGTGGTCACTTCAAATCTTTAAAAGTTTTTTTTTCTTAAAGTTATATGTAACACCTGCATGCAACAGTCAACATAATAAAGCTCATCTGTGTGTGTTCCAAACTTTTCCAGCATGTGCCATTTGTGTCAGGTGATTGCATTAGGGAGTGTGTTAATCAAAAGTTATTGTGGATAAATGTCAGATGTGTTTGCATCAGGGTACATGTTAATCAAAAGTAACTGGGGTTAAGTGTCTGCAAATATGGTTACCTACAGCCAGCATCTAATCACAGTGTCTCTTTTGCCTTTTAGCTGGTGTTCTCGATTCTTGGAAAGCATTAACCATTGCCTCAGTGCCTGCTCTTCTCTGCTTCCCAGTTCCATGATGCCTAGCGAACAATCACTCAACTCTCCTCTCTAGAGCATGAAACGTGGTTTAAAAAGGGAGTCTTATGATCCCACTAATGGGGGATTTCACTGTACAAGCTACAGTGAGCAGCAAAACAGTTCCAAGTTACTCCTTTGTGTAAGCTAAAGGATAACTGCACAACAGTGAAAGACTCAGAATATTTGAGTAATACTACATTAGCAAGGGACTGCTGTAGATTCATAATCTGTTCAGAGTGAACATAAAAGTAAAACATGTGTAATAGCTATAAGCCTTAGCCACAGACCCATACACACCCTCTATTTGACTTGAAATATGTTGGTAGAACAGTCACTGAGAAAAAAACAGCTTGTAGTATTCCAAAGTTTTTTTACCTTTGAGAATTTTACCAACTGTCCTATCCCTTCTGCAATGTCAGTTAAGGCAATAAAGACATCCTAGTGAGACTTACAGTACTCATATGCTTCCCAGACCATAAGATGACAACTAGAGACTGTCTCAAAACATGTACCTTTCTTGGTATTACATCCTATAGGACAGCTTTGAATCTTCCACCTTTTCAATGAGTTAACATAAATACAGCACAAGAAATTGTGTGGGGAGCATGTGTAACCAAATTTGCTTCATGGTTACCGAAGTTTAAACTGATTTGTGAATGTTAGGGGCTAAGATGGAAACGGTACATGGGACTTTTGGTATGGCAGACAACTTTCCCTGAGCGATTAAGGCAGGAGGTGCAGTAACGCATTATGGTATCACATTTAGAAACCAACTTCAATGATTTTGTAAGTTGCAGATAACTCTGGGTGGTGGGTGCAGCATTACTGTACTGAAAATATAGAAAATATGACATACTTTTTATACAGTAATGTTACTATTATTAGTGGTAGGAAATCAGAAGGCAGTGGAAACTAGTATTGTTAATGTCCATTTCACTTGTTGCAAACCAGTTTATAAACAACATTCACCATTTGTTCTTATTTTGGGAGGCAGAAGAATTAAAGTACTAACTAAAAACATATAATAATAATAAAGCACACATTTTTCATAGACTTCCTTTGCTACAGGTTTAAGTCTTTACTAAGTACATAATGGCAAATATTATAATTTATACTGTGTATGGCCTGTAGTCTTATGCATCTAAAAGGGTATTTTTTTTTTTTAATTTCCTCTTGATGTACCTGGTTACTTGTATGAATGCTGACTTTCTTTATATCTATATCTATCTATATGTGTATAAAATCCATGACAGTGAAAAAAACATTTATACCACAACATAAATTAAGCGCTTTCGTCCGCTAATGCAGTGTTCACTAATCGAACTTCATCAGAATTATACAATGGATAATTCAAAAATACACTAGATGTGAAATAACATTCTAAAATTCTAAAGTTCCAGAACATTGTACTGGTAGGAGAGGGAACTACCACTCCTATCTGATCCATTTGAGAATGCTTCTCACATTAAGATTCCCATTAAGGCCAGGGGGCGTGCCAGCCTGAAGTCTAATATGCCATCTAAGCTCTTTAACTTCAAGTAAAGGATTGCAGTCTCCATAAGGTAATGACACATAATCATGTACTAGGAACAAAAATCTGCTGCATTGGGAGCTAGAAAGTGTGTGTCTAGCCAAAGCATTTTTCCAGTCACCTTTCCTTATAGCCTGACGGTGTTCCTTAATGCGATCACTAAGTTTTCTAATAGTTTTGCCTACATAGAAGACAGAGCATTCATCACACACTCCCAGGTAGACAACGTTAGTGCTATTACAATCAAAAGAATCACTAAACTGTATCAGAAACTTGGGATTGTGAAGTTGGAAACTAGCACCCAAAGCAATAAAAGGGCAGCAAACACATTTGCCACAGTTGTACATCCCTGTCATTTGAAGAGGGCAACTAAGAGGAGAAGGGGATGTTTTTTCAAAAGGATTCTTCAAAGACCTAGTTCTCTTGTAACTAAAACTAGGGGTGTCACCCCATACCCTGGACAATTCATGGTTACTCTTAATAGTATCCCAATTCTTAGACAAAATGTTCCTAATGGGTTCTGCATTTAGAGAAATGGGAAGGGGAAATCTGGTAAGGTCATCAGCAGGAGCTGAAGACTTGGGAATGTAACCAAATTTAAGAATGGGAGGATATTTACTGTATCTAAATGAAGTAACTTCATTCAAAACATCAGAAACCAGATTTTCAGGGTAATGTTTGTCAACAAAAAGTTGTTTCAGAAACTGACTTTCATTAGAAAAAACATCATCATCACTCAATGCGACTAATACATACAAACTGCCCCTTGGCTATGTTCCTTTTCATAAAGGGAGGATGATGGCTCGAAAAAGCAAGGTAGTTGTTACGAAAAGTGCTTTTCCTATGGATGTTGGAAGAGAATCTGTAAGTAAGGGGATCTAAGGCCAGGGTAATATCCAAAAATCTACTACATTCCCTTTCCCAGGGACAGTAAAATCCAAAAACTGTATACTCCGGCCCACTTGATCAAGAAAACAATCTAGTTCCATAAGAGACCCTTTCCACAAGAAAAAAATATCGTCAATAAAACACTTGTAATTACTGATGAACTTGAAACCCCCTAGCTTAGATAAAATGTCAGCTTCCCCAAGCACAAAGTACTAGATTGGCGTATGCTGGAGCTACCTTAGCTCCCATGGCTACTCCTTGAAGTTGCTGGTATAACATACCATTAAACGTGAAAAAATTATTATCCAAAACCAGCTTAAGCAAAGTGTTGAAAGTAATAACTGCCTGAGTTGGTAGTGGTGGGACAGAAAGTTGAATGCAAAGTGTCTATTGCCTACTAGTGCCATTAAAATTATTTGGAAATGTTATAAAGGGACTTTAACTGGTGTTTCTGTTTGGAATGTGTGTTTTCAGAGTTAATGTTAAAACTGGGAAACATTTTCACAATTATTTTAATGTTGGTATCCCACAATTCCATTGGAGAGGGTGGAGTTATATTATTATGAATGCAAATTTTATGTTAATCAGTCTCCCAATTTTTGGCCATTTGCATGTACTTTTCATGGGCCTTTGTCCAGATTTTTGATGTCTCCAGGTTGAAAGGCATGACACAGACATACCTCCAAAAATAGGTACATCATGTACAGCAGTAAATCAGGCCTGAAAATAGGAACATTCCTCTAAAACAGTGGCAGTTGAAAGGTCTGATGATAGGAAAAGTACAGTTGTGTACCTACCATAAATGCAGATGTTTGAGTGTATTCACTGTTACAGTCATTACACTTGGGTTATCCTGCTGGCAGGCTACCCACAGTCAGCCTAAATTCCAAAGTCCTGGTCTGGCGTCAGTTGATGTCGCCTCTTCCCTGACGTCAGTGTGGCAGGGGTATATAAGATGCAGCCGATGCCATTTTCTTCAGTTTTTCTTGCCCCAGATGTCAGGTGCCCCCAATAAGGTAGGCAATACATATTGCTTATAAAAAACATACACTACAATAAACAATACCTTCATCTACAAGCAAATACATCACATAGGTTGTATAGGATAGAGAAGTATAGATAAGTCCCAGCAAAGAAGGGGGGATGGTGGGTGTGTAACCTGGACTGCAACAGTGAATACACTTGAACATCTACATTTATGGTAGGTACACAACTGTACTATGTTCATTGTGTTTCACTGTTGCAGTCATTACACTTGGGTTGAATCCCAAAGCTAAGGTTGGGCGGCTGGGTCTAAATAGGATTAGGAGTGGATATGAGGCCCTGCAGAACTGCTGTGGCAAAGCCTGCTCTGGATTTAGAGTAAAGAGGTAAGTGATAATGCTTGGTAAAGGTGTGCACTGAACTCCAAGTTGCAGCCTCCAAAATATCCTTGGTTGGTACTCCTCTGAGAAAGGCTGCTGATGTGGCTGCTGCCCTGGTAGAATGTGGCTAATATTCTTAGGCACTGATTTGCCATGCTGTGCATAGCAGAAATGAATGCAGTGTCCTATCCATTTTGAAATAGTCTGTTTTGAAATAGCCTTTCCTTGTGATCCTGCAGCATATGCCACAAAAAGTTGCTCAGTTTTTCTGAAAGCTTTGGTTTTGTCCAAGTAGAAGCGTAGCTGCCTGTGTATGTCCAAAGAGTGCAGAAGTCTCTCCCCTTTATTCTGGGGATTTGGATAAAAAGTTGGCAAATGAATGGTTTGGTTAAGAGCCACACTGGATACTACCTTTGGCATAAATGTTGGGTTTGTCCTTAGAGAAACCCTGTCCGGATGAAAAATGATAAAAGGTTCCACTGCCATTAATGCCTGTAACTCTGAGACTCTTCTTGCTGAAGTTATTGCTAGGAGCAGAGCAGTTTTCCATGATAAGAATTTTATCTCAGCTGTATTGGCTGGCTCAAAAGGCGGCAGTGTGAGCTTTTCCAAGACAAAGTTGAGGTCCCATGTAGGTATCTGTGCTCTCCTTGGGGGTCTTATGTTTTTTGCCCCTCTGAGGTACTGTCTTAGCAGTGGGTGTGAGAAAATAGGAGGTTCCGTATTATAATGAGCTGAAATGGCAGAGGCATGGATCTTAATTGATGAGAAGGATAGGCCTTTGTCCAGCATCTCAGTGAGGTATTGTAAAATCTGAGGAATATTTGGAACAAGCGGTTCAAGTCCTTGTGCCTGGTTCCAAGCACAGAATCTCTTCCATTTTTCTGCATAAGATTTCCTGGTGCTGGGCCTCCTGGCTTCCAAAATGACATCCATAACTGCTTTAGAGAGAGGTGAGTTCTGAGTGGTTATATTATTCGCCATGCAGCCAGATTTAAGGTTCTGAGTTGGCTGTGCAGGATCTGATTATTTTGTTGGGTCAGAAGATGAGGAATTTGAGGTAAAGTCCAGGCTGGCCCTTGAGACAAGATCTTTAGGATTGGGTACCAGTGCTGGCGTGGCCAGTCTGGGGCAATCAGAATCATTTTTGGCTTCTCTTGTCTGTCTTTTAGGAGTACCTTGGGGAGGAGAGGCAGTGGTGGAAAGACATAAACTGTTAGGGTTTTCCAGCTGAATGACAGAGCATCCACCTTCCATGCTTGTGAGTGATAAGTCCTTATGCAGAATCTCTGTAGTTGGCAGTTGTGAGGGGAGGCAAATAGATCTATGTCTGGGCATCACCATTTCCTTGTTATCATGCTGAAGACTTGTGGATCTAGTTTCCATTCGTGAGGGTCCATGAGGTTTCTGCTTAGTTCGTCTGCCAGAGTATTTTTCTTTCTTGGCAGGAATTGTGCCTGCAGATGTACTTGATTGGTCAGTGCTGTGTTCCACAAAGTCATGGCTTGCCTGCAGAGGGGGTAGGAATGTGTGCCCCCTTGTTTGTTTATGTACCACATGACTGTAGTATTGTCCGTCTTTAGCAATAGCTGTCCTAGATGTAGTAGATCCTTGAAGGCTGTCAGAGCATTCTGTACAGCTAGCATCTCTTTTTGATTGATATGAAGATGCATTTGGTCTGTGGGCCACGTGCCCTGTATACATTTTCCCACCATGTTTGCCCCCCAGGCATAATCCGATGCATCTGTTGTTAGTGTCTGCCTGGCTGTGGGTAAAGTGAAAGGCTGTCCCTTGTTGTGGTGACAGGCCAGGGCCCACCATCGAAACTCTTGTTGCAGGCAGGGAATGAGGGTAATTATTGTTTCCAGGCTGTGGCAATGTTGAGTCCAAACACTTTTTAGATACCATTGTAGCTTCCTCATATGTAGTCTTGCATATGGAATTAGCAGGATGCAGGATGCCATGAAGCCCAAAGCCTGCAGAATTTTTCTTGAAGGTAGCTGGGTCTTTGTTGCCATCATTTGAAAGTAATGAGTCAGTTGCCTTTGTTTGTCTGGCGTGAGATAAGCCATCTGGGTAGTTGTATTTAAGCTTGCACCCAGGAATATTATCTCTTGCGAGGGCACTAGTTTTGATTTCTTTTTGTTTAATGTGTACCCTAGGCAAATTAGTAATCTTTTTACAAACGCCAGATGCTTTAGTAGAATGTCTTTGCTCTCTGCTTGAATAAGGCCATCATCCAAGTAGGGATATATTTGAATTCCTTTTTGTCTGCAAAATGCAATTACTGGTGCCAGGCATTTTGTGAGGACCCTGGGCGCAGTAGATAAGCCAAAGGGCAGTGCAGAGACTTGGTAATGCATTGAGCAGGCTATGAATCTGAGGTATCTTCTGCAAGATTGTCTAATTGGGACATGCAGGTATGCCTCTTTGAGGTCCAAAGTAACTAGCCAAGCCTTCTTGGCCAGCATGGGTAGAAGTTGCTGCAGTGTCAACATTCTGAATTTTGGAATGTCCAGGAAAGTATTTAGAGCAGACAGGTCCAGTATTGGTCTCCAGGCTTTGTCCTTTCTAGGTACCAAGAAAAGTATTGAGTAAAATCCTTGCCCCTGCTCTTGTTGTGGTACTTTTTGAATAGCCCTCATGTCCATGAGAGCAGAAATTTGTTTTTGTGCCTCTGCCCATTGATTGTGTGGCAGGTCTGGCATAACTTTTGGCCTTGGTAGGGTGTGAAAGTGGAACCTGTAACCCTGAGAAACAATATTCAGTACCCATTTGTCCTGGGTGATCATGTGCCAATTTTGTGAGAAAAGTGCTAATTTTCCCCCTAAGGGTGCTGCCAAAAGGTAAGTGCTTGGCACTGGTAGAGGAAAGTCATTGGGACTGTTTCCTATAAGGTTGTGATTTGTCTTCTCTGCCTTTGGGGGTTGAAGCACCCCATTGTTTAGGTCTGTATGAGCATTGGGGCTGAGATCTGCCTCTTGGGCATCTGTATCTGCCTCTTTGTGGACTGTCCGACACTGGAAAGGACCAATTTTTAGAAGGCCAGTTCCTGCTAAATCTGGGTGGCTAAACCTGTAAGAAATCATTTACTGTCTGCATTGATTTTGCTTTATCCTCCATTTTCTTTAACACCTCTTCTGCCTTAACACCAAACAAAGTATCATGCTGTAATGGAGCATCCAATAATTTTGCATTAACATGATCAGGTAAACTCTGTTCTTTTAACCAAGCATGCCTTCGAATTACAGTACCTGTAACTGCGGCTCTGCAAGAGGCCTCTAATGAATCAAAACCACATTGCAAAGTATGCTTTCCCACTTGTTCAGCTGCATGCAATAAATCCTGCATTTCCTTATTTTCAGGACATTCAGAGCTTGTAAGCATTTTCTGTTTTGGCAAATACATTAGGTATTGTTGATATTTAAGCATGTGAAACTGGCAGTTTAAAGCCCTTACAGCTAAAGTAGCAGAGGTGTAAACTTTTTTCCCCATCTGTCCAGTGCTCTAGAATCCCTATCAGAGAGAACAGTTTTTTTTTGCAGTGGAAGCCTTGACCCCATTGGGACCCTTAGAAATTGTTTCTGGATCAGCAGCAGGATTTTTATAAAAAAAATATGAGAATCTGGGACACTGTAGTACCTATCTGGCTTAACTGGTGCAGGGGGTAAAGAATCAGTAGACAAACTGGATTCAGAAAATACATCATCAACAATATCTAGTACAGGGGGGATAGCAAGGGGCCTGTGCTGAGGCAATAAAAGAAAGTCTTTGAGCCTTTTCTTGGATTCTGAATAATCCTGGCTCTCCCAATGGAAATGCTCCCTCGTGGTGTGCAGGGTTTCCCCAAAAGAGTAGTCCTCAGGAGGAGAGGCTGAAGGGATATATTCTTCAGCATCAGAGTCCTCATAGCGAGGAAGAGAATAGCCCTGATCTGAAGAGGAATCAGAAGAAATAGAAACCTGGTCAGAGGAGTCATAGTCAGTGTCTTGCCTAGGCTTTTTATCAGGAGGGGGATGGGAACCCCTGATCAAAGTAATTAGGTCCTCGGCCATTTTAAGCATCGACTGTCCAGGAGAATGTTGTACTTGTTTCGTTGTCTTTAAAGGTGTTTTAGACTTTGCCTTGCTGCTGAAGTGGTCTTGATAGTAAGCTGTGTAGGTCTGAAAACACCCTCAGAAGCCGATGCCTGCTCAGCGGCTCTGGACCCATCTGAGGGAATAGTTTCCGTAGGCCCAATACCTTGAGGTTCCAGAGGCCTAGTTGTCTCCACGTGGGAGTTGGAGGCAGCCTGTGGCTCTGAGGTAGCGGGTGTCAGGGGCTGCAAAAGCACCTCACTGAGAACTGGTGAACCGGCGACTGGCCTAGAAGAGGCTTTGTCGTTGGTTTTGGACCTCGGATGCCTGTCCTTTTCTTTGTCCTTGTGATTTTTATGAACTCCGGTCGTCGGTTGTTCCGATGGCATTATAGAGTTAAACATTCAGCTAAAGTAATGTAAAGCAAAATCGAACCGATGCTTAATAGTGCGTTGGTTGAATCTAGCACAAAACCAACAACTAGCAATGTCGTGGTCAGGGCCTAGGCAAGGAATACAGTAAGAATGAAAATCCTTATGAGGTATTTGCTTCCCACAAGAAATACAATTGTTAACTTTTGCTGACATCGGTCTGGAGCAAGAAAAAGTTTCCCCAACGGGGTACTTAGCTTTATTGAAGACTTCGGATCTGAAATTCAATTTCGAAATCTCAGGAGTCGGCCGACTAGCACTTGCGAACTGCTTTTGCTTCGGGCACCGCGCGGCAAGAAAGACTGAAGAAAATGGCGTCGGCTGCATCTTATATACCCCTGGCACACTGACATCAGGGAAGAGGTGACAGCAACTGACGCCGGACCATGACTTTGGAATTCAGGCTGACTGCGGGTAGCCTGCCAGCAGGATAACCCAAGTGTAATGACTGCAACAGTGAAACACGATGAACATCAACCATGTACTCTGACTCACTGATAGAGAGAAATGGCTTGGAATAAATACGCTAATTGCATATGCTTCAAGGGACCCATTACAAGTTTCCCTCCAGAAATCAGTGAGAAAAATCTCTTTTCCTGTGAATGCTGAGATGGTAGACATACTGTCTCATTGTTTTCTTGACCACTGTTACTTATTGACTATTTTTTGCTCTACACCGGTGAGCCTATTTGTATTACTGTTGTCTGTTATCTTTTGCAAATTTAAACAGTAGTAGTAGACAAGATAGGGCCTAACAACTGTCTCTCAGCCAGATTTACTTAGGAAATATCTTACAGGCTGAACATTTTTTTTTTATTAAACAGTTAAACTGTTTAAAACTGATTATTTTATGTGTCTTTTTAGAGTTACTGATATCTCTATATATTTACTTCTGAAAATATATTGCTCATCTTCATAACTATAGCAAAGTGTAACTTCAAACTATCAACCTCTCTCATACCTCTCAACTGTACAGACTTTTGCAGAATGTCCAGGTTTTTGCCTCCTATTTTTGATCTGTTCCTCAAAAAGATGGGTGGTTTTCTGTCAAATGATTGAGGATTAAAGCTGCTAAATAATTATAGACATTTGAGTTATAGACTTCTTCAGAAAATGCACGCTAATGCAAACCGATTACCAACTTACTAAGTTTATAAGAGCAATATTTAAAACCTGCTCCTAGTTTTGGGCCTATGGGCACTCATTATTTTTGGCTTTGTCCAGAATTCTTGCATTAAGAGGTTGAGAGGTATGGCCTCTCTCTAACTCTTGAATTGGCTCCTGCTGGAGTCCAGATTAATTACACTCTTTCTCTTATCTCTTTCTATCATTTCAAATCTCTGTTCTTCTACCCACTATTACTCCCCTTTAGCTTTTTCTGTCTCCTAGTTTCTAAATAATTTTCTAACAATTCAAACTGCCCCCCCCTTCCCCCAAAAAACTCCTATAACTCATTATGTTACTCTGTGCATATAAACAATCTTAAACATCTCTTATTACGGTTTAAAATCTGTATCACTGTATGCTTGTATCAGTAAAAAGTATTTCTAGCTACCTCTGTACTGAAATTTCTAAGTGGAGCTTTTTGTCTGAGGCTTCTACTGAAAAGGGGAATGACAGTCACCCATGTCAGACTTTCCCAGTAATCAAATGCAAAACAAAATAAAATAAAATAAAATACACATCCTCTATTGGAATCTACCCAAAGTGCATGTAAATTTTCTGGAGGTAACAAAAATAAGTTTATCCATTATAGCCTATATTATTATAACAATACCACTGACAGAAGGTATTAACAACCAAACTTTCCACCTGTGTTCTAAGAACATTGTTTTTTATGGATTTATGATCTTTGTGATTTATTTTACATATAAAGTCTGGCAAGTAGCAAAATAAACTTATTAATATGCAACCAAGTCTTGCAATTTGAATAATGTACCTTATAGACATCCAAAGATTGAGCAAATTTCAGACAATTCAGTTTTATGTGACTGATGTTTTTGATTTACGAATAAAACAGAGATGCAAAATTGGAAGACTAAGTGTAAGTGTAAGTGGCAGATTGTGTACTCTGAGAGAAAATAATATGTGGGAACCTTAAAAGACAAAAGCTTGAAACACGGATTAACTGAAATTTATGTTTGGCGTATTTTTAACGTGACTGATTTTGAAGACCTTTATTTATTAATTTATTTATTTTATGATTTGTAACATGTCTGATGAAGTCTGACTTAACAGGACAGATGTGGTTACATATACATAAGCAGAGGCTCTGACTTTTTCTTTACTGTTTTTGAACGGTTTTACTTCATACAGTTTTTTAGTCCAAAGATATTTATCTGTGCTCCAGAAAATACCTGTCAAAACTAGATGTGTATTTACTTCTCTGTATTGTAAGTTTTAGTTATTTTAGTATTTTAGTATCTATAATTCCCCAGATTAAAGTCACAGCAGAAAGAGATTGTAACATGCTTATCAACTGTGCACATAACCCTGTCGGACCAATAGATCATTGGTAGCGGTTCCTCTAGAACTTACTAAAGATATTGTATTTAACCAGCAACATAACAAAAGGACAGAAAGTGGAAGTAAATAATAATAATAAAAAAAAAAAAAAACAGTGAACGTGCAAAAGAACTAACTACCTCAAAGAAAATGTTACTTAGTGAATGTAAATCTAGTGCACTAGTAAAGCCTGCGTACAAACTTCACCTTGTTGTTTAGCAGAAATACTTTCTCACATGATGGTACACACAGGCCTGAATAGTCTGTTTTATCAGCCTTCAGAGTAGTGATGCATACTTAATTATTCAAGAGACAAACTAAAGCAATAGCTGAAGTTGCACTGGATGATTGCAAATACAGTTCTCGTACTTTGCATTTATTAATCCTCAAGAACTGCCTCAGTTCTGCCAGTGAAGTGCATTCATGTGGACAGACCACAATGGATCTTTATTCCGAACTCAATTACAGTTAGTAGGGCATACTCAAAATGTATGGGAAGTGTTCTGATCTAAGTTGTCAACAACTCTGCAAACAGTCCACTTTATCTCAAAAATGTTTTCACAACCCCATTTATTCAACTGTTTACAGTGAAAACAATCATCAATGTGTGTGTAAGATATTTTTTTCTTTTTTTCTTTTTTAATGTTTGGCCAGGAATTGTAAAAAGCAGTCTGAAGAAAGAGATGATTTTTCTGAGCTGTGATACAGAATCAGAATTGCCTAGATATAGTAAGGCCTTGCTGTGTTTAACAACAGTGGCTGTCAAAAAAGTAATTACTTGAAAGTGGAAATCAAAGTCTAAAACAACTATACTGGAAGTAGTGAATATACTAACAGAGATAAAACAACTGAAATTCAGATCTTTAGAAAAGTGTAGGAGCAAACTACATAGGAAAAAATGGAAATACTGGGAACAATATATACAACAGAGGAATAAAGTCCGAAAGGCAGCAGGACTTAAATGAGCTATGTAAGTTTGAGTGACAAAGAGTGGATAGATTATAAGGATGTTTAATGTTTGTAAATGGGAATGTGTCAGTACGGTTTGTGATGTAAAATGCTTGCAAATAGGATTGTGTCGGTATGGTTTGTTTTAATTTATATAAATGTGTGATTGCCTATGTAGTAAGTGATGGTTTAATAAAGATGTTTCTTGTTAAAAAGAAGGCAGGAATTGAATAATTTATAGGTTCGTAGGTTAGTACTAGGCTAACTGCCCTTGCGAGCCATTTTAAGCCTAGCCAATTATCCCTTGTGAGATTCAAACCCTATACTTTGTATTTGTAAGGCAAACACCTTAACCATTACACCACCATTTACTGCTTAGGTTATATGAAATATGACAATACATGTGAAGTATAATGTTTGTTATGTCAATATAGTTTGATTACTTTTATACAAATGTAAATTTGTCAATGTCACAAGTGATAATTCAATAAAGGTATTTGGAAAAAAAAGAACAGTGAAAAGCAGATATCTGCGGCACTGCCTGTGCTGCTACAATCAACCAGGCAAAAGGCTCTGTGCTGATTTATTTATTATTTATTTATTTATTGGCATTTGTTAACTGGGTTTGTACAACTGGGCTTGTGGCCCATTTTCAGTGGAGACCCGAGGAGAAAAGCTCCAGTAGTACATTTTTAAACAAGTACAAATTTAAACAATATTGATATAATAGCAGTTATAGCAAAACAATTCACATATGGTGGGTTACATGCATAAAGTTAAAATTGCATTAAAAAAAGCTTAGTAACATAATTTTACATTGATATAGTTAAATAGGTCAAGAATATTTTTTTTTTGTTTGTATAAAATTATGCAAATGCATAGTAGACACATTGGAGACAGAGAGGTGTAATGAGGTACTAAGTATGAACCTTTTGAGGGTACATAAAGGGAAGGAAGACTAGGTGGGGTAATGGCAAGGGCAGGTCCTGGAATTGAGAAAATAAGCTTTTAGTTCATTTTTAAAGTGTGAGGTGTGGGAGATTGAACGTAAGTCAAGGGGAAGTTTGTTCCAAGCATGGGCAAGGGAGTGTTTGTAGAGTAGTTTGCCTACTGACCTTTTTGGGTGGTAGACATCAAGTAGTTGTTTGTTAGAAGCACGGAGGGTCCGGGATGGGATATAGATGGAGTCTAAGGAAGATAGAGATGGACAGAAGGAGGTTTTATGAAGAATAGAGTGTAGCATATGAAATTGATAAGATAGCAGAAATTGGGGAAGTTCAAGCCATTGAAGAGAATTTAAAGAAATGCAGTGGTGTGAGTTGTATGGCGAGTTAGTAATGAATCTGGCTATTTTATGGTATATCTGTTGGGAGTTTGTTTAGAGTGGAGGCCTGGATATTGGTAAGAACTGGGGCGGCATATAAGAGGGAGGGGAGGAGGAGTGCCTGGCCCAGGGTAAGTCTAAATTCAGGGGTTAGGAATTTTTTGTTCCGATATAGCAGACTTAGTTTCTGGTTTGTTTTTTTATGCACTGGAGTATGTGTAGGGTGAAGTTTAGTTCATCATCGATAATGACCCCTAGGAGTTTTGTGTGGGTGTCAGGTTGGATAGTTGTATTGTTAGATGATGTAATAAAAAATGAGGTTTTGTGATGAGAAAGAGAACGGGGAAGGAAAAGTAGGAGTTTGGTCTTTTTGGGATTTAGGATCAGTAGGTTGTGAGAGAGCCATTGTTCAGTGGATAGTAGGGCTTGTTGGGTCAGGGAGTGTAGTTCAGGAATGTTATTTGAAATGTATATAAGTGTAGAGTCGTCGGCATACTGAATAAGGGAGGATTTTTTGCATAAGGTGTAAAGATCATTGGTGAAGATGTTAAACAAAAGGGGTCCCAAGATGGAGATTGGGGAACACCAGTGGAGATGGGAAGGAAAGGTGAGGAGGATGAGAGCCATTTGACAGATTGTTCCCTGCCTGATAGGTAACTATTTAACCAGACAAGTGCGGAGGGGGATAGGTGGAGATTTGCAAGTCTGGATAGTAGTAGAGGATGAGAGACAATATCGCAGGCTTTGGAGAGATCTAGGAAGAGACAGGAAATTAGTTTATTGTTGTCTGGGCCTCTGCAATAATATGAGTGAAGGAGAGTAGGGCAGTGGTGGTGCTCTGGTGAGGATGTAATCCATGTTGGGTAGGGGTAAGTAAGTGGTGCGTGAGGAGGTGATTGAAAAGCTGCTAGTGAATACATTTTTCTAATATCTTGGAGAGGGGGGACAGAACGGCAATGGGTTTGTAGTTTGAGGGGTCAGTGGAGTTTCCACCTTTATGAAGAGGTATAGTAAAGAAAGATTTCCAAAGGGTTGGGACAGTTGATTCTAGAATAGATTGATTGATTAGTACAGATATAGGATAGGCATTTGAGTCAGCAGCAAGTTTGAGGAATGTAGGAGATAAATTGTCAGTGGAAGGAGAGCAAGGTTTTAGCTTGAGTAGTAGAGACTTGATCTAAGTAATGGGAACTGGCTCAAATGAAAACAAAGTTGTGTTAGTGGGACTTGGAGGGGTGGGCGTCGAAGTAGAGTATGACTTAGAGGTTACCAGATTTTGGATGGAAGAGATAAAGTGATGATCAGAGATTTCAAGCAAGAAGAGTAGAAATTGGAAAATGATTAAAATGATGTTCTGAAAGCTTAGCTAACAGAAATGACCCTCAGAAAACTCTAAGCAAAATACTGGGGAAGTTAATACTTCACTACAACTCAGGAATATACCAAAGCTTTATTATAGCAACCCATCTTCCCTCTGAGAGATACATGTGAATACAAACAAAAGGTGAGCAGGGGAACGGTATATAACTGAGTTGGCTCCATAAAGTATTAAGAACAAACTGAATGTGATGTGATAACATTTTAATAATGAAATTAAGATTATGTTGAAGTAAAGCTGCATGCCTGTCCTGTGCATTAAGATACCCTGTACATGTACAGCGGCACCTTGTTAGACTGATGAAATAATGCAAGCATTGTGGATCTAAACAGGCCTGCTAAAAATCATACACCTGTGTGTGTCTGTGTGTGTAATACCAAGAAACTAACTGCCGTCTGACAGCTGCAAGCCAGTACAAATTCATAATCAACACATGGTGTATCTTAATCTGGCCAAGACCATCAACACCACTCCCCATTTAGGTGTCATACTGAAGCTAAACGCACAAAAAATCAACTGATATGTGGTAGGATAGACACTAAATTGGCTGAAAGAACCCACTCAGTGATAGCTGCAAGAGTATCCTCAGAATGCATGAACGTGACCAGTTGTAACCCTCTGGATTTGGTGCTCTGATCATCTCTTTTGGGTTTTTACTTCTCAATTCTCCAAGCAAAGAATTAAGAACTGTGGCTATCAAAGTCAGCTTAAGACTGCAAACTGTGTTTTGTTGTTTAATCCCCCTCTGACAACCAAGCTCTCCAGCATGAACTCCTCTTTATAAACTCTTAGTATTCTAGAAATGGGCTTCAACTAAATGCTAAAAAGTACAGAATCATCACTTTTGTAGTCAGCCCCTCCCATCATCATACTATATAGACAACATGCCACTTCAGTATGAAAATGCAATAAGAGACCTAGGAACTTAGGTTGATAATGCCCTCTTCTTTGCTCGTCATATGAAAATGACTGCCAGAAAATCCTTTTATTTAGCACAACTAATTGCAAAAGGAATATATTGAAAGCCATTCAAACCGGGGTCCGCCAAGGCTCCATCCTGGGGCCTCTGTTATTCAATATCTTTACTAATAATCTTTACCAATCCTGCCCACACACCACACTAATACAATATGCTGATGATTCCACTATCATCTCCACATCTGACAGTCTACCTCAACTACACACCCTCATCCAAGAATCTCTACATTCGGTTGAAAAATGGCCCACAGCCAACCAACTTCTACTTAACCCTAATACAACTAAATGCCTTCTCTTCCTCTCCAAGTATGTCCAACACCTCAAATCCACCGTCTCTGTTTTCTCATTAAATAACACTACTATCAAAGTTGAATCTCACACTAAACTACTTGGGGTTTACGTAAAAGACAGACTTAAATTTGACATCCACATCAATAATTGCATTAAAAAGACACACCAAAAACTCACTCTACTTTCCAGAAACAAAAAAAATTCCTTACTCAGGAATCTAAACTGTCCTTAGCTCAAGCCTACTTACTCCCTGTCCTATTATATACTGCCCCACTATTAACTAACCCCAAAAAGAATCTGTCTACTAAACTTGAACTCACTTACAATAAAATAGCTAGATTTGCCAGTAATCTCCCATAGTCGCACCACTGCCTTTCCTTAAAAAACTTCACTGGCTAGAATTTCAACATCAGCTTCTCCTGCCTCAGCTTCACCTGACTCACTATACTTCACCAACCCCTAGCCTGTCCCTCTCTTGCAACTCTTATCTCCCACTATGTTTTTAACCGTGAACTACATAGCTCTAACCAACACTTCCTGTAAATTTCCAAATCCAATAAATCCATTGGCAAAGTACTTTATAGTCACTCAGTCACCGCTGCTTGGAACAAACTTCCTCTCCACATCTGGTCACTTAATAACACAATCAGTTTCAAACTAGCATTACAGGAATATCTGCTAAACTCCTGGACCTGCTCCTGTAATTATCCTATTTGAATGCTACCCCCTCTGCCTCTGTTCTCCTCTGTCCCTTTATCATATCTCCAAGCTGTGTGTAATACATTCTACTTCTCAGACTATTCCTATATCACTAACAGGCCTCCTTTCAATGCACTGCATCTACTATCTTTGTTCATTCCTTAAGCAAAAATGTATTTTATTTTATTTTTCTAAGTTTGTTACCTTAATATTGTTAAGACTTACAACCAGATTTTTGTGTGACATAATTTCTCTTCAATGCATTTCAATAACATTTTGTATTATGCTCTTTGTTTTAACTATATATTAGACAAAACTTAATTCCAGCTATGTTAATATGACTAATATTTACTGTACTTTAAGTTTTTTTACTGGAGCATTTCTCCTCAGGTCTCTGCTGAAAAAGAGCATCTGGACAGCCAGACTAACCCAGTTAACAAATGTCAAAAAAATAAAATAAAGTCTGAAGAAATAATTACTTCCCTGTGCTCAGCAATGATTACACCACTTAGTGAGTACAATGCCCCTTCCGGATGTTTCACACTAAGTATACCAATCAATTAAAAATATTCCAAAGGCTCTTAACTAACAAAAATTATAGGCCTAAAGTCTCTGAGCTTATTGAGCTATCAAGAAAAGCTGGAAGCTCTATCCCTCTACTCTGTGTTTTATAGGATTTGGAGGGGAGATTGCTTTTTTTGCTTAATACACCACAAGACCACAGCTGTCTTAGATCTCCTGCATCTTCACATGTCCGATGGCTTCACCAATAATAGAACCAAGGACTTAAATCTTCACCAACAAAAACATGGTGGAGGGATGTGTTTTCAACACATTGCCTGCCAAACCTCTAGAATAAACTCCCCTTGCATGTTAAGCAGTGCAAGTCACTATCGTCATTTAAAGGTAATCTAGATGACTGGACAGTATTACTCCAGGACTGACATTTATTGTCCTCCAGGTGAAAGGAGATACAGCCTCAGGGAGGGTTTTGTGGTGGTATATAAACTTAGACATGACTCGTCAGGCATTTATATGTTTCCTGATTCTAGTAGAGACATAGGTGCCAGACTCAGGTAAATTTAACATTACCCATCCACTGATCCAAGTTTCACTTGAAGCAGGGAAGATCTTTACCTCACATAGATAGGAAGGTTTTTAGAAAGAGGGGAGGCCTCTGAGACACACATATAAAACAGTACTGTCTGCAATACTGTGCAAACAGATATAACTTTGCATCAAAAGTCACAATCACATTCCAGAATCTACTGTAAAATGAAATCCTAAGATCTACATGTATTTAAACCATAGACGTTAATACCTGTATAGCACTAAATATATACTGTATGTGGTTAACAAATGGAGTAAAATTATCTTCCTGCAGCATCTGACTCCAATACAATTATACATCTCTCTTCCTTTCTCTCTCTATATCTATGTATCTATATATACATATATATATATATATATATATATATATATATATATATATATATATGTATGGATCTACTTCAGTAGATCGAACTTTTACAAGTTCGAACCACATATGGTCGACACCATATGCTCGAACTCATAAAAGTTTGAACACTGAAGTAAAAACAAATAAAACAACAAAACACAAAACTAAATGTCTATAGCAGGGGTCTACGGCCCCCTGCACCCCCCCACATCCCCTTACTTAAATATACCAGCTCCGAGATCGCACTACATTACGGAAATGGGAATCTTCCCTTTCCGCACTATACGGAGATCTCCATTCAGTCAGACCGAACTTTTACAAGTTCGAACATATGGTCTCGGCCATATGTGGTTAGAACTTGTAAACGCTCGATCTACTGAAGAGGATATATACATATATATATATATATATATATATATATATATATATATATATATATCTACATTTATATCTCTCCATAGATATGGATATAGATATTCACACACACACACACACACACACACACACACACACACACACACACACACACACACACACACACACACATGCATACACACACACACACACACACACACACACACACACACACACACACACACACACACACACACACAAACACGTTGCATCCATATTATATCAGACCTGATGCAGATGACAGAGAACTACTATGGCAGAGCAGCACAGTTACATCACTAACTGATTCATAAATACAAATGTTAAAATATCATGTACACATCTTATTCTAGCCTTAAAATGTTGTAATACAGTTCAACTTTAACATTATATTTGTCTGACTGCAGAAGGCTACACTAAGCCTGCTATTCCTAACAAGTACATTAATATTCTGTCCCCTTCTTTTCCTATCTTCCATCTAACCTCTTTAACTGACCCGTGTTGTTTGGAATGCCTCCTTCCATTATCCTGGATGTCATCTCCATTATCCACATTATTTTCCATGAAGAAGTGCTTTTGCAGATCCAAGGAGTCAGTGATCCCCTATAATCTGCTGCCTGTGCCCCATTCCCACCTCTGTCCTTCCTGTTCTGAATAACCCATTCACATCTGAAAGACATGATCTTATGCACTCACATCATGTTTCCTCATATTTTTTGGTCTTATGTGGGAACAGTTCTAACTGCTCTAATTTATGGTTATATCCTTCCCTTTAAGCCCATGTGCCTTTCTGATGGCTTACTTCTGGGTTCCATACTTGAATGGCATCCAGAACTAAACACATTTCTCAATGTGTAGTATGACTGAGGTCCTGTAGAGTAACACCATTACCTTTTGCTTCTGAAGTCTATACTCCCTTGAGAATACAACTCAACATTCTGTTTGCTGCAACCTCTGCCCACTCACTCTGCCCCTAGTGATATGATCCATGTGTGATGACCCCCCCCCCCCACAAACATATGTCCTTTTCTTCTTCTTCTAGCATAAGGTCTAATCCACCAGCCAATCCTTCACTACAATGACTGGTCAAGCCCAGGTGCAGTATTTTCCATTTGTTTGGCTTTAACTTCAGCTTACATCATTCAGTGGACTTGGTCTGTCCTCCCAAGTCCTTCTTTACATTCTTTTGAACTCTACTACTATTGCCACTAACTTCACTTCATCAACAAAATTGATCTCGGCTGTCTCTCATTTTGAAAGATTCTCTGATTTTGATCCAAATTTTTGGTGTATTCCACAGTTTTCTGTCAAATTACTGAAGGTTGCTCCCATTAGATAATAACAAACATTTGAGTTTCAGATGTCATATCTTTCAGAAAATGCATACTAATATACAGCATGTTATTCTTAGTGTTTGTCTTAATAAATAACATCAGCATTTAAGATCTGTCCATCATGTCCATAATTTTGTGTCTTTGTTACTTACTTACTTTTTTGTTTGGCTTTGTCAATAATTCTTGCACTAAGAAGTTGAGAGCTATGGTCAGCAAGGAGGCTGAACCAGTTCTCTCTTCCATCAGTTATGTCGGAGACAAACACACTGAAGAATGAAGGGTCCAGCATCAAAACAGGCAGTACTGTAATAGTCAGTCTCTTTAACATACTATTCCTCCCACCACAGTCCACTGTGTCTATCAGGTATCCATGCAGCAATCCACTTCCTTAGTCCTGAGTCTACATTCAGCCCCTCATTTCTTCCTATCAGCTTGCTGAGCAGGATTAAGTCAAAGTGATTGCTGAATGCCAGGTCGATCACATCTCCCCTTGGGAAGTTCCCCTGTACCCCACTCATTAAAGTGGATCAGACCTGCCTGACTGTTCCTTCTTTGGCCATGAACACATGGTGGTCATTGTTCTGAAGAGTGCTGTTACCTAGTAAGCCAACCAGCCCTTCCCCTGCCAATACTATTAGCCTAACAGGTCTGTAGCTCTCTGTGTTTATGTTACTCCCCTGTCTTGTAAAGAGTATCCAGCTACTGTCTTCCAGTTGTTAGGAACTTCAATAGTGGCCTAGTGCTCAGAAGAAAACCTCAGAAAGGGATCTGCCAGCACACTGATTATTAATACTCAGGGAGACAGCTTACCTGATCCCTGCTTTATCCTTTCAAATGAGATTCATTCCTCCCTCAGCCTCCTCCTCTTCATCTCTCCTAGTGTCTGCTCTTCCCACTATACACTTCCTCCCTCTTAACATGGCTTCCTACTATGCATTACTTCTCTCCTAGCATGGCTTCTTATTGTACACTACCTCTTTCCAGCATGGCTTCCTACTATACACTACCTCTCTCCTAACATGGCTCCCTACTATACACTACCTCTCTCCTAACATGGCTCCCTACTATGGGTTCCTATGAATACGTCGACAGCCGAAACATCGACACTTATCTCATCGACACCAAAGCATCGACCGTTCAGAACATCGACAATCCAGGTAAGCGATTTTCCCCCTTACAGGACCCATGGTAGCACTTAGGACCCATGGTAGCGACTGTGGAGAATTTGCGTTGTCCATAACGTCATACTAGCGAAACAAGTGTTACCATGGGTCCTGTAAGGGGGAAAATCGCTTACCTGGATTGTCGATGTTCTGAACGGTCGATGCTTTGGTGTCGATGAGGTAAGTGTCGATGTTTCGGCTGTCGACGTATTCATAGGAACCCCCCTACTATACACTACCTCTCTCCTAACATGGCTCCCTACTATACACTACCAGTCTCCTAACATGGCTTCCTACTACACACTACATCTCTCCTAACATGGCTACCTACTTTACAATACCATTATCTTAGCATGGCTTCCTACTATATACTACCTCTCTCCTAACATGACTTCCCACTGTATGCTATCTCTCCTCCTAACACGCCTTCCTACAATAAACAACTGGTGTCCTAGCATGACTTCCTAATATGCAATACCTTTCTCATAACATGGCTTCCCACTATACACTACCTCTCTCCTAGCATGGCTTCCTACTATAGACTACCTGCCTCCTAACATGGCTTCCTACTATGCACTACATGTCTCCTAGAATGGCTTCCTATTATACACTAACTGTCTCCTAACATGGGTTCCTACTATAATAGACACTGTCTCCTAACATGGTTTCCTACTATATACAACCTGTCTCCTAACATGGCTTCCTACTATATATTACATCTCTCCTAACATGGTTTCCTACTATACAATACCTCTATCCTAGCAAGGCTTCCTACTATATACTACCTGTCACTTAACATGATTTCCGACTGTATACTACCTCTACTCCTAACATGCCTTCCTACAATAAACTACTGCTGTCCTAGCATGGCTTCCTAATATGCAATACCTTTCTCCTAACATGGCTTCCTACTATACACTACATGTATCCTAACATGGCTTCCTATTATACACTAACTGTCTCTTAACATGGTTTCCTACTGTAATAGACACGGTCTCCTAACATGGTTTCCTACTATACACAACGTCTCTCCTAACATGGCTTCCTACTATACACTACATGTATCCTAACATGGCTTCCTATTATACACTAGCTGTCTCTTAACATGGTTTCCTACTATAATAGACACTAACTGTCTCCTAACAAGGTTTCCTACTATACACAACCTGTCTCCTAATATGGTTTCCTACTATACATTGCCTTTCTCCTAACTTATCATGCTGTTTGTTTATGATGACTGAAGTGATTTACCAAAAAATCTAAAGTATGAGGGACAGGGCAAAAATATTATGCAAAATCAGGGACAGTTGAAAGGTGTGACCATTTGTAATCTCTACACGCCTGTCTGCATATGCCCTTCAGCTTGGGAGAGACAGCAAACAAGTAAAATGAAGGCAAGCAATAAAACTGGTTGCCCTTGCAGTTCCTGACTATCCTATAGTGAAACCAAGGACCAATACGAACTACGTGTGCATATACATTTAAAAGACTGACTGCTTTTTTTCCTGCTTAATGGGATACAAACAAGTCTGTATCACTGTGCGGTGCTCTCAGAAAAGATTCACATTACTTTAAGTATTCTACTCAGGCAAGCCAGCCAGCTGTGGAAATTGATTTTCTGGAGTGATACTGTCTTGTTAAAACAAGGCTTAAGCATTATTCCCCGTCTGTGTTATGGTAGCTTCTAAACCTGTTAGTTTTTGCTTAAACACTCAGCAGTCTGTTTTCATTAACAATGCTGCCATTCTCTAAGTATCTAATCACCCATTTCAGATAATTCTGATCATGTAATGAGCATTAGTTACATCCTCCAATTTGGGTCCCAGAAGACAGAAGGTCAGAAGAAGCCATCTTCATCAATTAACCATGAGGAATAAATACATACTGCCTTAGTGCTAAAAGGAAACAAACATCTTGCAAGCTGTTATTTTAATTCTGAGGAGTCTGTTTAGGTACAGGTTTGAACATTAAGCCAGGATATTTCAATACATACCAATTACATCTGTTCATACCCTGTATTATGATTAAGTAGCAAACAACATCTGACTACGTTGCTATCTGTTAATGTTGCTAAGTCTGATGATTACATCTATGGTCTTTAAAAAAGTAAATGTATCTTCTTTACATATATCAGTGATACTTACTCACACATCCTACTATGTACTTGAACATTTAGCACAGTCATATCATATCAGTTGATGATTGTACTCACTTAAAAAAAATACAAATTGTATTTAACTGAGGTGACCTATGTCTGCTAACTGACTTGTCAAGGTCAAAGAGTTTTCAAGTGGATACAGACTAAATCAAACTCACATATGCAGAACTGAGCCTGTTAGCAGCTTCCAGCTTTAACCCTCTGTGCTGGTTGCCAGAAATGTAAGAAATACCCTGGAATTCCGCATCTGGTGGCTAAGGAATACAATGCACTGCTGTGATGACAATCAAAAAAATGTCAGATGATTGCAGTAGACTTAAGTGGATTGTTTTCCATATGGCATGTGGTGGTGATAATAGATTTACCAAAGAAAATTATACCACATTTCTTGGTGTTGAGGTTGAACCCATGACTAACATTCTGAGTATTTATTTGGTACAGGCTTTGCTGTAGAATCAAAATGTCATTTGGTAACAGCCACCAGTTTGCAATCATTAGCAAACTAGGTTGGACATAGGCCTTTGACATCAGCTTTTGTCAGAGAATTATATGCCAAAGAGGAGTAGGAAGGATGCTTGTGGGGCACAGGTGGCAATTTTTTTTTTGTCTAGAAGCAAAACTACCACTCACCCCCTAACAGTATGGGTTCTGTCAGACATCCAGGTAGCTATCCAGCAAACCCATATGGGTTAATGTTGAGATGTGAGTGTTTGTCATGGGGGGATACAGCTGAAGTCCTTGCTAAGGACCAGGTATGCAGGACTGCATGATGTTTATTAATGGCCTTGGTAACTATTTCAGAAAACTCACACAGGTGAACAGGCAAGACAATGCCTTTAATGAAGTGAAGCTGTTCTGTATCCAGGGATATAAGTTCACCTGTGCTGTTGTTTATCAGTTCATATGAATCTGCATGGGAAAAAGTCAATTGTACAGCTGTCATAACTAATTTGTCTTCTGTAAAAACACACCCATTGCTCTGTTAAGTGTTTCTTGTGTTCATCTATTTTATTTTTGAAGTGGTCCATTTAACAATTTCCACTAATGTTTTTAATGACTAGTTCCTCTATATTTCTAAATTACATATTCTAATTTTATGTGTCTTCTCATAGATTATATGTGCCAGTATACCTACAAAGGCAAAAGCAATGTAACATGAGTTAACACTTTAATGGCTTCTACATTATGAATTATTATGTCTTTAACCTTTTATAGGTTAAGAAATATATTGCTAGTTTCTTTACTCTGTCTTAATAAGAATAAATATGACTTAATTTACAAACCAGCTCTATTATCTCTCATTTTCCTTGTCTAACTGAAATCTAAACAGGAAATCTAAGCAGATGACCCATATTTAAGCTTGTGTCTATCAAGTACATCAAATAAAGGAACTAGTAATTCTGGGCAGCATGAAATGTATTTTTATATGAAAACTACTTACATTGTTACCTCTCTAGATGTTTGCTTTATGTGTAGGTCAAAGGTCACTTTGTCTCAAAAGTTACATGTCCTGCTGTACATTGCTGTAATTAAAATATTTCTGATTTTATATGCAACCTCATTTCTTACACTGCCACATTATAACTTCTGTCTGTCATTATTTATAATTTAAGGATCCCTGTGCAGACATACACAGAAATTAATGCATCTTAAAATGTTATTTTACCTACATAGCTGACAACTACAGCAACCACATCAGCAAGTGACTGAAAGAAAAGGACACAGAAGACCCCTGTATCCTCAATGTAGGTGTCAGCAAAAGTTCAGGGTTAATGCATTTTATTATTTATTAGGTTCATATTTTGGTTATCATATTGTCCAAATGAATGAAAGCTCATTTTTACTGTAGATCTAGGAAGAAATGTTCCACAATTACAACACCATAGCAATTACACTCTAACTTCATTAAATTGTACAACTACTACATAATCATAACACAATATAATACAGACAAAGTTATCAAATATTTTAAACTTATTTCAATTCTTTCCTTACAGCAGTTTCCATCAGCATGTGTACATTGTTTTGTTTTTTTTTACATTTGTTTTTAGGGAGCATAAGGAGGAAAAAGTAGGACTGTTTACAGGAAACAAGTGTGAAGACTGGTAGAGAAGAGTGAAGGCTGCCAGCCTAGTCAAATAGAATTTGGTACATAATTCTATAATTTGTAAATACTGTGAAATGTTGAACTTAAAACAATGTGGCAACATTGCCCTCTGTTGTACAGAAAGCTAAGTCAAGAATTTCTTGTTGGTCCTTTAAAATGAAAATTATTTCATCACTGCCTTTGATGTTTACAAGTCGGCTCCAGTCCGGCTAGATGAAGGCTTTAAGCCTATTGTTTTAAGGCTAAAGTTAATAACCAGCATTTACATGTGGAATGTCCAAGTATTAAAGAATGTAAATGCAGTTTCTGTCAGCCTGGGAACACCAGGAAAGTGTAAAATTATGTAATGGTTTATCAGAACTGCAGTTTCAATTTAAACAGTGAGAACCAGAGATTCTTAAGCAGTTTTGTCTTGAACATCCAACTCAGCACTGCCTTATGCTCTATGTAAGTAAGTTATTTTAGAATTGTGTTTTCTTGTAGATAGCTAGAAGCTAGAAATATTAGACTAAGTGTTTTTCTGTGACTGATCTCCTCAGTGAGGCTCGGGCTGACACCTCGGTGGTAGGGGCAGCAATGTCCCAGCAGCTATCTCCTGCCCAGGTTCGAGAAATCTGAGCAGTGTTGCAGGAATTTGGGAACATGTTCACTGGGAAACCAGGGTGCACCCACCTTTTGCAGCACCAGGTAGATACAGGACCCCAAAGGCCTATTAGGCAGGCCCCTTATAGGGTGCCTGAGAGAGTCAGACAGACCCTGAGGGAAGAGGTATAGGAGATGTTGGAACTAGGAGTGATTCAAGAGTCCAACAGTCCCTGGGCCTCCCCAGTAGTGCTGGTGCCAAAAAAAGATGGCAGCACCAGGTTCTGTGTCAACTACAAGAAATTAAATAGTCACACCAAGACAGATGCTTACCCCATACCTAGGACAGACGAGACCCTAGAGCAGCTGGGTGGGGCTAAGTATCTTGCAACCTTTGATCTTACCAAGGTTACTGCCAGGTGACCTTGACTCCCAGTGGTAGAGAGAAGTCAGCCTTTGTGATTCCTTTTAGCTTGTATGAGTTCACAAAGATGTCCTTTGGGATGAAGACTGCCCCAGTGACTTTCCAGAAGATGGTAGATCATATTCTAGCAGGAGCAGGAGGGTTTGCTCTTGCTTACCTAGATGACATTGCCCTCTATAGCCATTCCTGGCCAGAGCACCTTCAGCATGTTCAGGGAGGTGCTGGGTAGACTACAGAGGGCAGGGTTGACCATTAAGCTGAGCAAATGTCAGGTGGATATGGCAGAGGTCTCCTACCTAGGACATAGAGTGGGAAGTGGGAAGATAAGGCCAGAACCTGCCAAAGTAGAAGCCATTCAGGCATGGCCTGCACCTGTTAAAAAAAAGTGGGTGAGGGCATTCTTGGGGACAGCAGGGTATTAAGACAGTTCATCCCCAGTTATAGTACCATAGCTGCTCCCCTCACAGGCCTGACAAGGAAGAACAGGCCAGACAAGGTAGTGTGGATCCCAGCATTTGAGCGGGCATTCCAGAAGCGTAAAGAAGCTTTGGGAGGACCCCCTGTGTTAGCCAGTCCAGATTACAGCAAATAATTTTTTGTGCAGGTGGATGCTTCAAACCATGGGGTGGGGGGCTGTACTTAGCCAGATTTCTACAGAGGGAGATGAGCACCCAGTGGTTTATCTCAGTTGTAGGCTCCAACCCAGGGAGGAATGCTATGCAGCTGTAGGAAAGGAATGTCAAGCGATAGTGTGGGCACTGCAGAAACTCCAGCCTTATCTGTATGGAAGGAAATTCACTGTTATGACAGATCACAACCCCCTAACATGGTTAAAGAGAGCCAGCCAGCAAAATGCCAAGTTGTTAAGATGGAGCCTGGGGTTGCAAGCATATGACATGTCAGTGCAGCACCGCAGTGGGAGTAGCAATGCCAGTGCAGATGGGTTCTCGAGACAGGAAATGGGGTGAAGTACACACAAACAGACCTAACCCTCTCAAGCGGTGTTTCTCAAGGGTCACTTGAAAAACTAGCTTGAGTTCTCCAGGGGGCAGAAATGTGAAGACTGGTAGAGAAGGGTGAAGGCTGCCAGCCTACCCAAATATAATTTGATACATAATTCTATAATTTGTAAATACTGTGAAATGTAGAACTTAAAACAATGTGGCAACATTGGCCTCTGCTGTAATGAAAGCTAGGCCAAGCATTTCTTGTTGGTCCTTTAAAATTACAATTATTTCATTACTGCCTTTGATGTTTACAAGTTGACTCCAGTCCGGCTAGATGAAGGCTTCCTGCCTATTGTTTTAAGGCTAAAGTTAATGACTAGAATTTACATGTGGAATGTCCTTTATTGCTCTAAGCGTAAAAGATTTTAAATACAGTTTCTGTCAGCCTAGGAACACCAGGAAAGTGTGAAATGATGTAATGTTTTATCAGTTTTAATTTAAACAGTGAGAACCAGAGATTATTAAGCATTTTTGTCTTGAACATCCAACTCAGCACTGCTTTATGCTCTATGTAAGTAAGTTATTTTAAAAGTGTGTTTTCTTGTAGACAGCTAGAAGCTAGAAATATTACACTAAGTGTTTTTCTGTGATATCAGAACTGTACTACTGATTTATTTTAAGTATTTCTGTGTGATCTTTGAACTCATGACTAGCACTGTCTGTGTAGTAGAAAGTATTGTCTTGTGATTTTAACTATTGATTATTAAATATTTTAAAACATTTTAACTGTGGTTGGTTTGTGTAGAGATAAGTTAAGCTCTTTAGAGTACTCGTATGCCTTTGGTAAAACTGTACATAGCCACTCTAATAAGCCTTGACTGTAGTCAAACTACCAATTGGATAATAATATTGCACAGTAATAATTGGACACCCTTTTAAGGGCCTTTGAGTAGCTGATAATTATTAGTGGCTGGTGGCAGCTGGTACTACCATATAGTCTGGTAAAAGAGGCACAGCTGGAGAACCTGTGCAAGCCTTCCCCAGAAGTGTCTGTGTAGTTGTGTAAACTCTTATCTCAAAGTGTGTGTGTGACAGCTACTTGGGCAGGGACACTATGGACTGGTTGGACAGAGAGGGTGCTAGAGGTATTAGCTTGCCCACAAGGCTGAGATCTGGACCCTATAGCTGTGGCAGCGGGGAGTCTTATTGGAGACCTGTAGAGCAAGTGAGCGATAGGCTCGGACTGACTGTGATCTATGTGTGCTCTTAAGGGAAAGTGCACTTTACTCTGTGCATTTCTTATCCTTTCCTCTCATATAAGATGCCCTCTCTGGTATTAGTGATGAGGATTGAGGCTCCTTGATTGCTGGGCCAGGGCACGGGCATCACAACAAGAAATAGGAGAAAAAATGTAGATGAATAAAAAGGGAGGAAAGGCAAAAAAGAAATTAAAACCTAAAGGGCAGAATAAATGCAAATAACATATACCACTAAAAAAAGAAAGGAGTAGAACAATAAATAGGGCACACAAACAGGTAAACTAAATATGTTCATAGGTTCCTATTAAGCTCATGGCTGAGAATTACATCAAGAAGCTCAGCCATGGAATATTTAGCATGGAATATATGAATTCAGTAGTAGGAGTTTAGAGTGAATTTCCATATTATTCCACAATACACAAAAATTGGGCTAGGCTAGAGAGAACTTACATTTCACAGGAACATGTGCATTTAACTGAAAGTTTTCATACACACCCAACAACTATTAAAGACCACTTGCCAATAATATCTAAAATAAAATGAAGGGTAATAAAATAAAAATGAGACACTGGCACTTTCTCACCTACCAATTGAAAAAAGAGGAACTTAAGGAATGCTTAGTGGAAATTATTTTGGAGTTATTAGAGAAGATAGAAATTTCTTCTGAAAAATATAGCTAGTGAGTAGGATATAATTAAAGTTGTTGTTGTTTGTCTTTTTGGCTTTTTCCTGGTAAGGGCCACCACAGCGGAACTCCAGTATGCTAATGATTGGCAGTAGATTTTTTTACGAAATGCTGAGGTGCCAGCTCGACGCCCAACCTTCAATGAAGGCATGCCCATTTACACATGCATGTCTTTTGAATGCTACCCAACCACGGGGAGGACATGCAGACTCCACACAGAAGGCACTCCCAAGCCAACCCGTAGGACAGAATTAAAGTGTTGTTTAAAAATAGGGTGGAAACAAAAGAAAGAGATATACCTAAGAAGTAACAATAGTTATTTACAGGGACTGACAAATGTCAAAGTATTTTAAAATGGGGAAATCTCACAAGAAGAGGAGCAATTGCAGAATTCTAAACAGAAAAAAAGGTTTGCTTAGATAATATGCATGTGTTAAGAAACATTGCTGTTAAACAACTGTTTTTGATAACAACTCCAGGGCACAAAAATGTTTAGCACAATGATTCATGCAACAGAAAGTGGAAAGCATTGTTGTCAAGCTTAGGAAGACTATAACAACGAAGATAACAAGAGATCCAGTAGAGGTATTAGAATCATTTTGGAAATTTTATGAGTCGTCTTAAGCAGAGAAATATGGAAATCAAGAAAAGGTAGAAATGGAAATGTTTATGGAAGAATTAAAGATACCAACGTTAGAGACTGATGAGGCTCAATTACTAACACTTAGGATAGCAGGAGAGGAGATAAAAATGGTGATGTACAACCAAGAAATTCGCAGGAATAGATGTTATTCCTGTGGAAGTTTGGAAGCTAGGAGAAAAAACACTGCTAAAGATCTGGAAGGTTTTGTTTAACAGTATTTTAAGAGGAGGAGAAGCACCAACATCCTACAAGAAAGAAATGGTGTATGTAGTACCTAAAGTGGGTAAAGCCCCATCAGATGTAGCTTCATACAGGCCCATTTCAATCCTAAACCATGATTACAAAGTGCTCATGTCTATAACGGCTAAAAGAATGGCAAAAGTGATGCCAGAATTGATAGATATGGATCAATTCAGTTTTGTGAAGGGGAAGCATACATTTGTCAACATTAACAGAACATTGATGATCCAGAGGGAAGCAGAATATAAGAAATTACCACTGTTATTGGTGGGTCTTGATGCAGAGAAAGCATTTGACAGGGTAAGCTGAGGGTTTGTGAGCAGGGCAATGAAAGAATTTGCATTCCCTGAAAAAATTATAAGGGCAATTAGGAGAATATATGAGGGATCAGAGGTGAAAATTAAAATGTCTGGATTCCTCTCTGATAATTTCTGTTTGAGCAGAGGAACCAGGCAGGGGTGCCCTCTGTCCTCTTTGTTATTTGCATTATAATTAGAACCATTGGCAAAGAAAATAAGGGACTCATAAATTCAAGGATATAATTGCTATAGTAGTTAAGAAAAGTTGGCTCTATTTGCAGAAGAAATTATTTTATAACTGACATGTCTGTGTTGCAAAACATTTTGAGGCAGTTTCAGATCATTTCCGGAAGCAAAATTAATGAAGCTAAAATAAAGGTAATAGGTATAAATTATGTACCCACATACGATTTGGTTCAGCAATATCCATATTTATGGGGATATGATAAAGTGAAGTACTTAGGAGTACGGATTAAAAATTATTCTGTTGTGGCAGCTAATGATATGTGGGAAGAGACTAAACAAAAGATAATACAAAAAGTGAGAAATGGAAAGCTAGTTGTTTGGATATGGATAGCAAGATACAAGTAGTTAAAATGTTTTTAATCCCTTCAGTTTTATACACAGGTCAGGCATACTTTTATCAACCAGAGGAGAATGTGTGGATAGCAATTAATAAAGAGCTGAAGGATTTTATCTAGAAGGGGTAGACAGCAAGAGTCAAGTGGGATAACTGATTCTTCCAATAGAACAGGGCAGTTTGGGATTACCTGATTTGAAGGGGGTAGTTTCAGAGCTACACAGTTAAGGCTCCTACACATACCACAATCAGAAACCTATAATTCAAAGTGGATAGGGATGATAATGAAACAGGGGTATGTTCAAGAAACAAGGACAGACTGGGATTTTGGATGCAGATACTTAAGGAGAATAACAATAACCATACAGAATATTATATTCATAAAGTAGCAGAAAGTATTCTAAGAACTAAACCATCACATGAATGGAGTAAGGAGATTCTGCAAATAGGAATGATTGAAATGAGAGATGCAGACAGTAGGCAAGAGGGGGCTGAAATTTATTGGAGAAAAATGGCAAAAGAACCAAGGTATTGTGAGCAGAAAATTAGAGAGGGAAAGGTAAGAGGATGGGAAGACATCAATCATTTATTTGGACTGCAGGCTACAGATTGCCTTCCCTATCAAGGATTGATATCAGAGTATAGGCAAAGAGAAAGAAATAGGGAAATCCTAAGTGAAAGACAAGCACTGGTAGAGCTTTTAGTAGAATCTAGAACAGAAGCTGCTGTTAAAAATGGAATATTTAGTACAGCATACAAAATACTGCATGATAACTATAAGAATAAATCAGAAGAGGTTAGAAAGGATTGAGAAGAGAGATTGTTTCTTTGTGAATTGCTTATATATACATGAATATATTTATGGGACTACTTCTGAGTGGATTTTAGATGGTGTGATGCGTGTTTTCTGTCACTTGTTGGCCAATTGGTTACTTACAGTTGGAAACGTTTTGGCTATGTGGTCGTTCGTGAAAAAGAAATTACAGATTTCTAGTCTCGGATCTTCAGTAATGTGTTCTTTTGTCCTTATAAAGTAGACCCATATATATATATATATATATATATATATATATATATATATATATATATATATACATATACATATATATATATATAGAGAGAGAGAGAGAGAAATATATATGTGTACATATATATATATATATATATATATATATATATGTGTGTGTGTGCGTGTGTGTGTATATATATATATATATATATATATATATATATATATATATATATATATATATATATATGTATCTATATATATTTCTCAAATATGCAACAAAGTCTAGCATATTTAGGATCTTTGCTTGGAAGTGTTTACATAGGTATTTTTATACCCAAGTAGATTCCAAAGAAATTTTCCTCAGGTAGACAGCAATTGTTGGAGGTGTGTTGGGGAAGAAAGAAGCAATTGTGAACATATTTTCTGGGAGTGTAATGAGTTGGCAGACTTTAAAGATTCCAAGCAGACATTTCAGTCAGAGATACTGGGTGAGAAAATTGGTGAAACTAAGGAAATGATTTTTTTGAGCTATGATACAGAATCAGAATTGCCTAGACATAGTAAGGCCTTGTTGAGTCTAATTATGATGGCTGCCAAAAATGCAATTAGTAGAAAATGAGTCTAAACCAATTGTACCAGAAGCAGTGAACATAGTAACGAAGATAAAACAACTGGAACTGGGATATTCAGAAAAGGGTAAGAGTAAATTACATAGAAAAAGTGGGAATTAAGACAACAATACATTCAGAGGAGGAACAAGGTTTAAAAGAAGGCAGCATTTGAATGAGCTATGTAATGGTTGACAATGACTGGATATATTATAAATGATGCAAAATGTGTGCAACTAAAATTATATCAGTATGGTTTGTTTTCATTTATATCAATGTATGACTGCCTGTTTCACATGTGATAATTTAATAAAGATGTTTCTTGTTAAAAACAGAAGCTCAGCCACGGCACCCCAGTAGTGGTAGGAGATTAATGTTCATAAGTTCATAGATAAGCACTAGGCTACATTTATTATCATTATCATACCGCTTTTTCTCATCTTTCTACATGGGGCTGGGATGTTGTATCAACTGTCACCACCGCTCTTGATTCAGTAACACTCTCCATCTTTGACAGTCATGCTTAAGTGTTGCAGGTCATCTCTCACACAATCTAGCCGTCTCTTGTCTGGATGCCTTGTTTTCTCTTGCCTTAGGTCTTTTCTCTTCCAAAAGTATTGTTTCCTGTTTTCTTATGTTTTTTTTCTATGTCCCGATTAAGTAGATGTTTCTCACACATCCTTGATAAAGTTTTGTAAACACCCATCCAGCCATCGTTACTGGTTTTAAAGGTTGCTAGGGAAATACTCTTCTTTGTGTGTAAGGGCAGCCTATTCCACAAATTGGGAATAACTGGTTAAAAACATCCTATGTAGTTTGTTGATGATGTAGTAATACAGATTTAGATCTCTAGAGTGGGAATTTGCTCTAAAACTGATTGTACTTAGGTGAAGGAGTACTGGATCTGTTATAGCATGAAAGACTAAGCAGAGATCACCCCTCAAAAGTCTGTACAATACTGAGCAGAGATATAGGGCATTTAATCTATCTGATTAACTAATGGTACTAAAACATTTGATCTTTTTGCTAAGGAAACTCTGAGGTCACTTGGGTTGATTTAGGTGTTTGGCATGGTAAATGTCAAAGGGGGCATCATTTTCAAAGATGGGAGGAGTAAAGTGGGTCTGTCACTTCTTTGGACTTTCTACTCACTTCACAGACATGGTGTTGAAAATAGAGGCTGGTACCAACAAAGGTGTCAAAGTCCCTGTTTAAGTGGAATGTTAGTTAGAGTAACCAAATGAAACCATGCTGCGCTTCCTGCCACACTGAAGGCAAACTGATTAATACACCAACCATGTTTAGTTTAGCCTTTGCTGGAGAGTATTGGAATAAAATTAGATAACTGCCTCCAATTACAATCTCATCCAAACACAGTTAACCAGATTTCCACTGATATTACAGAGAAGTATATATGAAAAGGGAGAGGTCAATGTCAGAGCCCTGTCGGACATTGGTAGTGATGCTTTTCTCTCTCTCTCTCTATAAGTACACACCCCATCATTAATGGTATGGATTCTGACAGATAGCTAGTTATCCAGCCAATGAGCTATGTATGGATTAATGTTTAGTGGGAGGATTTGTCAATAATCTCAGCATGGGAGATAGTATTGTAGGTCTTGGCAAGGTCTATCTAGACAGACCAGACTGAATGTTACTTACGAATGGCTTCATTAACCCATTCCAAAACTCATCTTGGTGGGCTGGTATGATCTGCCTTTTACTAAGCCAGACCTGTGTGGATGCAAGGATATAACATAACGTATATTGCTGTGTATTAGATCAGCTATATTTCATAGCAGTAATGCATTTAGGGTACAGCAAAAGGGGCAGCAGCCCCAGGTACAAAGTGTTAGGGGCAGAATTAGCATATGCCAATAAGTCTTGTAGCTACTGCATTGTTCTACACTTTAAAAGAAATGAAGAGCTTTAGCATTCTGTATGTGGCCTGCAGCAGCTGCCTGCTACATTAGCTACACTTTACAAGGTAAAATGTGCATATTGTTTTTCAGTAAGTCAGCACCGATGTGCTTTAGATCTGCAAATATGGACTGAAGCAGTGTTTCTCTGCAAATATGGACTGAAGCAGTTTTTCTTTTTTGTTTTGTTGTTCTTTAATTCTAAGTAGAGAAGACTTGCAACACCTCTGTTCCACATCCTAGCAAATAATTCTTGTTAGACTAACTGGTTTCTAATTCCGCATGTCATTAGTAGGGCCACCTTTATGCGAAAGCAACACAGCGACTGCTCCCTACACCTCAGGAATGTAACCAGTGGATAAACAGAAATTCAAGAGTTGATGGAAAACTGTTATTACCATTTTAAAAACCTTTTATAATTTATGAAGGTAGAGACAGAAAGTATAAAACAGATGGCGAGTGCAAGGATTGTCATTACAGTGTAAGAGAACAGTGTTGCTTGATCAGCTTGTTGGCATATTTCAGAAAATACTACATATGAAAAAGAAATAGTGGCTTGAATCTGGTGATTAAAGTGGTTTAAATTCTCACTCTGTTGAGAGCTGGTTATGTACTTTGGCCTTCAATACTTTCTCCTTAGGTAGAATCTATATATCTCAAAGCAGATAGTACCAAATGTTTTACATAAAGTTACAGAAAACGACATCACTAAAAGCACTGTGACTACTGAAAGACCACAATTTTTTTGAAAGAGTGCTGGGGTTATGCCATGTTGAATGCTTACTTAGCTGTGGTCTGGATGTGCCAAGCAGATGATGAAAGGAAATCTTAGTAACATGTAGTACGAGCAATTTGTAAGACTCAAACATAGTTAATGGGGAGAATTACACCCAGAGGCAAACTTGGCTGCTTTGTTATTTACTTGATGATTCACATTTGGTACAGCAGTGATAAACTAGACTGGTGAAAAGGCTTTCATCACAAATGTTTTTTGAGTAGTAATACAGAAGGCAGCTCGATTATTGTAGAGGTGTGGGCATGAAGGGTTTTATTCTGTAGTGTCACCCCATAGTCTGACTGCAAGATTGTTAGGTCAATAAGGTCACCCACCAGAGAGGGACTCATACGTATGACTCCATAAATATATTGGAGACAGGACTTGTTGAATATAAGAGCCAACAACATAGGAAATTAACAGTTTTGGTGATGTTGACATTTTACAATGATGATTACAGAAATAATATTTTTTGTTTGGGACATATTTAGAGACAGAGCTGAGATTCATGCCATAACTTCTGCTTGGAGAAAAGCAACTTGAAGAGTCTGCCCTGCTCAGGATGTTTTTTTATTTTTTTATTTGACACACAATTGAGGAATCATCTATATACCATAGAAGGTGTACGAGTATGCTTATATTTAACTTTGCAATGTCTTCCAGAAAAGTCATCCTGTACTGAGCAAATGTCACCCTCCCCCCCCCCCCCCCCGGTCCCCGCTAATCATCCCCTAAAGTATACCTGCCAACCATTCCTTAGCTTATTATCTCAAGATATCAGGTTATCTTGTTGCCTTCCAAGGCCAAAACGTGGCATCAACTGGACCAGACAACATCCCAGGTTGCCTTTAAACAACTTAAAACACAACCTAGCAGACCTACTTGGATCCCTGTTTAACCACAGCCTGTGAACTGCCTATAATGGAGTATAGCAATGGTAATCCCTCTGAACAAAGGGGGACCATCAACTGACCCTGGAAATTGTAAGCCCATAAGCTTGACTAGCCTCATCTGCAAGGCCATGGAAACAATCATTATGGACTTTATTAACAGTCAAGGATACAGATAATCTCCAAACTCTGGACCCAACTCAGTTTGGATTCATTAAAAATAGACCATGCCTGCTAAACATGGTTGAGTTATTTGAGAAATTCACCAAGGCCCTGGATGAGGGAAAGACAGTGCATATCACCTATATTGACCTAGCCAAGGCATCTTACAAAGTCCCCCACTCAGGTTTTATACAGAAACTCTACAAATTGGGAATTAAACCCTACATTACCAGATGGGTAGCCAACTGGTTCACCGACAGGGCACATACTGTCAAAGTGGGTGACTTCACCTCTAGCAGAAGACCAGTGACCAGTGGCATTCCACAGAGTTCTGTGCTGGGCTTTCATCACAAATGTTTTCCAAGTAGTAATACAGAAGGCAGCTTGATTATTGTAGAGGTGTGGGCATGAAGGGTTTTATTCTGTAGTGTCACCCCATAGTCTGACTGCAAGATTTTTAGGTCAGTAAGGTCGCCCACCAGAGAGGGACTCATATGTATGACTCCATAAATATATTGGAGACAGGACTTGTTGAATATAAGAGCCAGCAACATAGGAAATTAACAGTTTTGGTGATGTTGGCATTTTACAATGATGATTACAGAAATAATATTTTTTGTTTGGGACATATTTAGAGACAGAGCTGAGATTCCTGTCATAACTCCTGCTTGGAGAAAAGCAACTTGAAGTGTCTGTCCTGCTCAGGATGTTTTTTTATTTTCTTATTTGACACACAATCAGTTTGGATTCATTAAAGATAGACCATGCCTGCTAAACATGGTTGAGTTCTTTGAGAAAGTCACCAAGGCCCTGGATGAGGAAAAGACTATCTTGACCTAGCCAAGGCATCTGACAAAGTCCCCCCACTCAGGTTTTATACAGAAACTATACAAATTGGGAATTAAACCCTACATTGCCAAATGGGTAGCCAACTGGTTCACCAACAGGGCACATATTGTCAAACTGGGTGACTTCACCTCTAGCAAAATACCAGTGACCAGTGGCATTCCACAATGTTCTGTGCTGGGCCCCTTATTGTTTAGAATTTACTTCTCAGAAGACCTGGCAAACACAGAGAGCCTGTGATTGACCAAGTTCACTGATGATTGCAAATTAGGTGCAATCAACTAAGTCCCCATTGATGTTAATATACTGCAGACAGGATTAACTCTGACAAATAATTGGTGCCAAAGCCACAGATTAAGGCTAAATGCAAAAAAATGCATTGTTACTCCCTTTGCAAAAGCTGGCATCCCTGCTAAATACATTATAGACAGCACCCCCTAAGTGTAGACCCAGTGGTAGGTGATCTTGATATTCAGGTTAATAGCAATCTGAACTTTGACCAGCACGTATCCACAGTAGTAAGGAAATCCTTCTATGTGGCAAAGCTTGTAAGTAAATGCATCACATCTAGATCTATTGATGTTATAATTCCATTACACTCAGCCCTCATCAGACCAGTAATTGAGTACAATGCTCCCTTTTGCATGTACTTCAGCAGACACCTGTAATAACTGAAGAAACCACAGAGGTTTCTCACCAAGAAATTAAAGGGTACACAAAACGAGTCTTATGTGGAAAGACTGAAAGCCCTGTCACTGTATTCTGTCTCCTACAGGTTGCTAAGGGGTGACCTGTGTCTGGCTTACAGGGCAATCTCTGACCAAGTCCTGATGGAAATGCTGCACATTCATAAATTAAACTGCACGTGGTTCACTCACTCCAGGGATCTTATTTTAGCCTCTGACATGAACAGGTTGTGCCAGAGAGATAGATACATCTCCCAAAGAGTGCCACTTCTCTGGAACAAGCTCACAATTCATGTGAAACAGAACACCCTCCTTGACCCTCTTTAAATGCAACCTAGATTAATGAATGGGTGACTGCAAATGTATTCCTGGGGTGGTGCCCATGTCCGTCCTGGACAGGGGAAGTAAGTATTAACTACCACAAGCCCTTACCTATGCAAGCTTCACTCACCTAACTAGTGACAACTGGGGCAACTCGGGATAAATATTGCTAGGTTTTATGGGTTCTAGGGCCATTAGCCTAGTAACCTCCTATGAACCTATGAACTTCCCCAGGGGTAGGTAAGGAAAAAACATACAAAGAGGAAAATGTGTGCTTTATCACAGCACTTGTGCAGTTGTGCATCAAGATACTTCATGCAGTACAAAGTAAAGTTGCAAGTGTCCTGCACATCAGGCCATAACAATATCCTTTTATAAGGTACCCTACAGGATGACATTTCAGTTGTAAAACTGCGGTGGAAGTTGGGCATAGATTAAAAGAACAGTGCTGCGAAAACTCATGTTTCAAGACTGTGTGAATGCAAAAAATGTTATTCCATTTTTAGTGCCTTGGAGTGGATTTAGAAGATTTCCTCCTCCAAGAAACACTGTTTTTTTTTCTTTTGGTATGTGTGTGTGTGTGTGTGTGTGTGTGTGTGTGTGTGTGTGTGTGTGTGTGTGTGTGTGTGTGTCATAAATTAACATTTCACATATTTAGGTGTGAAGGGCTGCTCTTTGAAGTGACTGATCTTCAAAACTCCAATCTGCATCTGCATCCTAGCTACAGAAGCTAAAAAGAAACATGCAGAAGCATTTTGGTTTTAGACATGGTGATACCAAGTGACATCATCACTGATACAATGATGCTGACATAATCAGTTTCTGATATACTCAGCATCCAATGTATAGTAACAGGGTGTGATTTATTTTATAACAATCTTATGTGCCTGCTAAAATAGCTTACTGATCTGATGCAAAATAACATCCCATGATAATACACACCCTGGAAGATGGTATTTCCCTTCTAAATTGTGCACAGTGTAAGAAACAAATGGAGCAAGAATTTCTAATGGTACTACTGATGACTGGAAATAGCTGTTGCAAAGACACACTCAGCTGTGGGATTCATGTTGTCCAGTTTATATCTACATAGTAGCACAAGAGTGGATGGCTTCCCCACAAGATGCAGTCAGACCTCAAGGCATATAGTAAAGCAGACTGCTTCACCACACAAGATATGATGACTTGCTGTTATAAAGTCCATTCTGGAGTGTCACTCCAATCTTTCCATGTCAGCCTATTCACATAAAATTCCTTTCAGAGACAAAAGCAAAGTGGCCAACTAACGTTTTGAGATGGTTATTCTTTTACAGAGTAAAATTTCCCACACCTTCAGTGTTAGGCAGGGTTGGGGGGTTCTATCTGCAGGTTTAGTCGTTTCTGAACATGTTGCACCTCAGGGAAAGATGACCTCATTTAATGTCAGCCAAATAAAATTAACTGTTCACCTGAATGTTATGGAACATATTAGCTCTTTTACTCTACTTATAAAGAGAAGGTCATGGTTGAGTTATATGTGCAGGAGAGCAGAAGACAATATGGTAGAGAATATTTTGAAGAGACAGGAAGTCAGCAAAAGGAGATAAGGATATCCAGCCACAGATGGACTGATTTCATGACAGAAGATCTGTATCAGGTAGGCATGACTGTCAAAGAAGATAAGGGAATGGCAGTGAACTGAGACAGGTAGTAAGAGTTGGCATGCTACACTGACCCATGTGAAAAACAGGGAACAGGGGGTGGTGGTGGTGATGATGATGATGCATACTGTTTAGAAGTAGAAGCTCAGAGAGAATTTACCTATAATTCCACAATGTACAAAAATTGAGTACATCTAGAGAGAAATTAAATTTCGCAAGAACATGTACATTTAATTGAAAGCTTGCATATGCATTCAATAACTATTTGAGATCATATGACAATAATAACTAAAATAAAAATGAATGGCAATGAAATAAAAATGAGACACTAGTGCTTCCTCATCTATTTGTTAAAAAGAGAAGAATTTAAGGAATGTGTAGTGGAAATTCTTTGGAAGTTGTTAGGGAAGATTGAAATCACTTTAGAAAATACAGCTAGTGAGTGAGATAAAAATGAAAGTAGAGTTTATAAATTGGGTATAAAAAAAAAGAAAAAGAAATACATTGAAGAAGTAACAAGAATTATTTAGTGGTAACAAACACAATCTCCAAAGCTAAGAATACAGCATCCATGGGACCAGATGACATCCCAGGCTGTGTACTACATGAACTACAAAATGAACTGGCACCTCACCTAAGTGTCATGTTTAATCATAGCCTCACCTCAGGCTTCGTGCCCGCTGAGTGGCGTACAGCGACAGTTATCCCACTCCACAAGGGGGGATCCACCTTGGATCCTGGGAACTAATGCCCCATCAGTCTGATGAGCCTGATCTGCAAGGCCATGGAACGTATTATCATGGAACTTATAAACAAAGACATTGGCAACCTTCAAACACTGGATCCCACTCAGTTTGGATTTGTGAAGGGTCGATCTTCTCTCCTGAACCTGATTGACTCCTTCAAATCAGTCTCCAGAGCTGTGGACAAGGGTAAGGTGGTCCACACAGCCTATCTGGAACTTGCCAAGGCCTTCGACACCATCCCCTACTCTGGAATCATAAATAAACTTATTAAGCTGGGCATTAATCCCTACGTCACTCAATGGGTTGCAAACTGGCTTACTGACAGAACCCACACTGTAAAAGTAACCGACTCCAAATCCAGATCCAGACAAGTGACGAGTGGAGTACATCAAGGTTCAGTCCTGGGACCGCTCTTGTTTGACATCTACTTCTCTGAAGTACAGGCCAACACTAAGGGACTCTGGCTAACAAAGTTCAAAGATGACTGCAAACTGGAAGCCATTATTGAATCCCCAAATGATGTGGATATTTTACAAAAGGCCTTACAGAAACAGATGCTTGGTGCCAGAGCCACGGGCTCAAGCTCAATGCCAAGAAATGTATAGTTATCTCCTTTGGGAAAAAACATGTACCCATGAATTACCACATAGGTGGCAATACACTAAACACCGAAAGTGTGATAACAGACTTAGGGACACAGGTGGACAGTGTCATTCATTGCAACTGTTAAGATGTATTCACCTGAGGAAACCTTGTGGGTGAAAGTTTTAATTTTTTGAGAACTTGTGACTTTTAATAAAAGTATCTGAGTGTTCCAGTGCTTTTTTCTTTTTTGGATTTTGTTCGTGTATCAAGTACTGGTTAACTACCAAACTATTGCTTTTTTTGGACATTTGATTTAGTTACTGTGGTTGGTGGACGCTCAGTTGTGTTCTAATTTATTCTCTGACTGAGGAGAAATGGCAGTATTCCTAAAAACGCTTTGTGAAATTATCAATGTGGCAGCAAATCTGTTACTTCTGGTAGCTGACATCGAAAATATGAGGGCACCATCTGTTTTGGATGGTAATGGACATTTAGAGTTACTTCAAACCTACAAAGAGAAGCTAAGTGAGTTTGAATATATGGTTATGGCTTATAAACACCTGCAATGACAGAGACTGTTGTCTGAGGCTTATTTACAACATAAAATTGTGCTGAGAGGGCTTCGAATACTAAAGATGTCATCCTATATAGACAAGTATCCTGATCTATTACGCAGATGGCAACTCATTAATCTGAGTTGCTCATTCCAGTATATGGAGCTAATGAATATATATTTTCAACCATTTGAACTGGATATGAAGTCAAATATAGAAATTTTTTACAATGATTTAGCCTCTAACACTGAGCTTGAAGAAACTGTGGCGCTTATGAATGAGACTTTAAATAGACTAATTGTTTTTGAGAAAAGATTAACTGAAACAAAAAAAAAAAAATTAAAAAGAGATTTGAATGACTTTTAAACTGGACATGTGTTCACTTGGCCTAGAGAAGGGAAACAAACCAATGGGGTGTTTAACCAGCAAACGGAAGTCCCACCCTGGTCTGATGTAACAGTGACTGGAACCTCAGATACAGCAGCAGTTGAGGCGGAACATCGAGCAGTTGAGACGCAAGAAAATATGGCGTTCATGAATGTGAGGCATCTTTCAGTCACATCAACATCAGTTTTTAGCAAAGAGACTCATTCCAATGGGCGACAACCGGCAAGGGTTGACCTTACACAGATGGACGTGTTGGATCCAGTGGAGTTTCCATTTTTGATGACTCAACCTCTTCCTATGCCGAAACTACCGACTCGATTACAGAGTTTAAGAGAAAACTGCAAGAATGAGAGTCTGGTGAAACGTCCACATACCAGGAGCTGGAACAACAGATCAATAAGACTTTTTTAGCATTTAACCTTTCCAATCATGTACTTACTGACTCTGAACTGTCTGTTTTAAACAAGGGTTTAACCTTTATACATGCCCAAGTGATGGACATTTCTAAGACTTTAACTGAAGTCAAACATTTTGTTCGCAATTTAAATTTGTAAATATATTTTGGCACCGTAAGTAATTATGAAGCGGTTCTCAAAAGGAGGAGTGTTTCCACTCCACAAGTTACAGGTGTCTTACAAATATTTGAAAAAGCTGTTGAATGAGATATATATGCACTGTATGAAAACAATAAGGTTAATTGATATTACAATTTAACCAAAGATGAGCAGCAAGCTATACGTTCACTGGTTGAAAATCAGGATTTAGTTATTAAGGGTGCAGATAAAGGTGGGGGGATTGCAATAATGGGAAAGCAGTTTTATTTTAACAAAATGCAAATGATGTTGCAAGAGGACCAATATAAGTCTATTACAAGAGGTGAAGCAAATGGCTTCTGTTTGGAGTTTAACAAGAATTTATGTGAAATGCATGACACTGGGCTAATCACAGATGATTTGTTTAACTATCTGTTTGTTGAAAACCCCAAGCTGCTCTTTATTTATGGCATACCGAAGTTGCATAAAAGTGTCAATGACCCCCCCCCCCCCCATGAGGTCTATATTGTCATCAAGGGGGTGGGTAACTGAACCAATGTCTAAATATCTTGAACAGCAACTACGGATAGTCTTAGATAAAATGCCCACCACATTGAAAGATACAGCTATTTTTTTAAACAATTTTATAACTGGTCAGTAGGTCATTTCAATTATAAATCGCATTTTGTCACAATGGATGTTGATTCACTCTTTACTTCCATACCACATGAAGATGGAATAGCTAGTACTAAGACATTTTTAGTAAGATTTTCTGGGTATAATATGCAAAAAATTAACATGTTATGTGAGATGTTAAGATTAGTATTAACTCATAATGTCTTTTTATTTGATACAAAGCTATATTACCAACAAAAGGGTGTAGTGATGGGAACAAGTGTAGCTAACACCTATGCAAACATAGTCATGTAAATGTGGGAGGAAAAGTATGTGTTGTCTAAATCAAAAATATATATAGGGAGCACATTACTTTCTACAAGCGTTTTGTGGATGACCTTTTTTTAATATGGGAGGGGAATGTAGAACAGTTTCAAAGGTTCTTGGTATATGCAAATGAAAGCACTTCTTTTTTAAAGTTTAAATAAGAATATGCATTGGAACACATAGCATTTTTGGATGTTATGTTAACAAGAAAGGGAGGTGGTTTAGTACATACTGAAATGTATAAAAAGGAAGTGAAACGTAATAATTATTTACATCAGAATAGTATGCGCCCCCCCTTTATATTTGAAAATATTGTCTCGAACCAAATGCAGAGAGTTGTGAGGTTAAACACACAACAAGACAGGTTGAATGATCAGTTAATAAATATGAGTCAGGAATTCATTTGTAGGGGTTATTCAGGGAGAACAGTGGACAAAGCACATAATGAGGTCAAACAGCAATATTCAAAGCAGGACATAGTCCCATATTTTAGTAATGGGCATCAAGGAAATGATAGGAGACATATTAGACATAATAGGACAAGATGTATGCTTACTTACAACAGGAATACTGCCAGCAGTCAAGATTATAATAGTGAAACATTGGGAAATTCTAAGGGACTTTCAAGGTTTACAAGAACTTGCTGCGGAAGGACTAGCGTTTGGTTATAAATGCAATTGTGCGTTAAAATAAACATTATGCTACAAGGAGCAACCAAAAAGTTTTTTTTACGGGCTTTAGACATAAGCAAGGCACATTTAAATGTAATAACTGTGTTTATTGTAAACATTCATACACCAATTGATCAATAAGACACCCTGTAACCAAAAGGGAATTTATACTTCAAGCCTATGGGAATTGTAACACTAGTTATCTGATGTATATGGCTAAGTGTGACCAGTGTGATTGTTACTATGTGGACATGGCTAACAGGAAGTTTAAAGAACGTAGAGCTGGCCGTATTAGTGACATTAAACGTAAGTTATCAACAAATGCACTAAGTAAGCATATTTTGGAAAAAGGTGATCAACATCTATTTAAAGTTATGATATTGAAGGTAATTTATAAACACTTGAGGTGAGGGGATGTGAAGTTGTTAACAGAAAATGAGGAAATGAAATGTATTTTGCGGATGAAGTCTCACATACCACCAGGATTAAATGACTGTTTCACTTTAAAACCCTATTTAAGGGAATTACATCAAAAAGTTTGAAACTATGCCATGTGATTTCATTGAATATTTAACTGATGACTGCAACTGTTAAGATGTATTCACACGAGGAAGCCTTGTGGGTGAAAGTTTTAACTTTTTGAGAAGTTTTAATTTGCGACTTTTAATAAAAGTATCTGAGTGTTCCAGTGTTTTTTTCTTTTTTTGGATAGATAACTGCGTATCTGACTTAAATTTTCTCTAATAGGAAAAAGTGAATTACATTTTTTGATGGTTTCATCCATTTACTACCACAGAAGTACTCAGAGTACAGGCAAGTACAGCAGAGCCATTGGGGGTGGGGGGAATGCATGCATCTGCATGTGTGTGTAAATGTACAGATTTGTGTGTTCATTAATGTTGGTGCATGAATGTGCCTGTATGGAAGTGTGTGTGTGTGTGTGTGTGTGTGTGTGTGTGTGTGTGTCTGTGTGTGTGTGTGTGTGTGTGTGTGTGTGTGTGTGTGTGTGTGTGTGTGTGTGTGTGTGTGTGTGTGTGTGTGTGTGTGTGTGTGTGTGTGTGTGTGTGTGTGTGTGTGTGTGTGTGTGTGTGTGTGTGTGTGTGTATGTGTGTGTGTGTGAGCATGCACACATCTGAGTGGTCAGACTACAGGATGTAATTGAGAGATATTGATTGTATGCGACTGTGTATGAAGACTTTATTGTGTATGCTTGGCTAAGTGAAAGTGTGGGAGGAGGGGTTGTAGGCGTCTGCATATGTGCGTGTTTGCGTGTGGTGAGGCATGTATGGGGGTGCCTATGCTACCACGATGCATGGATTTGTAGAGAGAACACTAGCACAGACAGGTCTGACAAACCAGTATTCAATTCAGAAACATGACAATTAGAAATAATATAATATATTATTAATTATTATTAATTATTATTAATTAATTATTATAATATAATATAATAATAATGAGAAACATGATAATGAGATTCCCTGTGTGGCTTTAGCATGTCTTTGGAGAACTCTCCATCAAACTAATCGATAAACCCATGTTGGTCAATTAAAGCAAATAGAGAAAATTTCTCTGAATAAAAGCCTTCATGTGGTGCCACATATACATAGGAAAAATGAAAAGAAAGTTTAGATTGTGCATCCAGAAACATGAGACAGTAGCACTGTAAATGGGACAGCATACTAATTGAACATAAATAGACATATCACAAAGGAGATCAAATTAAGTTAACTTTTAATATACAAGTACAAGTTTATTTTATGACTGGAGATGTAAAGGATGTCAGAGACAAATTAATGGACAAAAGTTTTATATATTTAAATTGAATTCATTGTATCATCTTTTCTTGAATAACGAATCTAACTTTAAAACATCTGTTCACTTTTTAGATATTTTGTCTATTGTTTAATTATTTATTAGATGTCAATTTTTTGTATGATGTGCTATAAAAGCATTGTTGTGCTAGTAAGAATGCTTTCTTAACCCTGAGAAGACATATTTCTGAGAACATTAAACATTGTTAAAGCACTGAAATGTTCCTGTAGCTTTGCCTTTTTCTGTTAAATATTAATTTTTTGTGGATATTTGTGACTGAAGGGTTCACTTCAATCCTCAAAGCTATGCAAAACTGACTTACACATCATAGTCTAAGTGTCACTATCAAAAGACTATGCCTGAGTGATAGTTTTGCCTCAGTGGTGGTGTCACATGGTTATGCCTAAGTGGTGGCTGCACCTAACTGGCATTGTTACAAGACCACATATAAGTGGCTGCTACACTTAAATGATGGTATCACATGGCCATGGCTAGCCATGCCCATATGTAAGTGGTGGCACCATTTGGCCTTACCTAAGTGGTGCTGTTACTTGACCATGTCTTGTGATACTTACACCTAAACAGTGGCGTCACATGACATGTCTAAGTGGTGGTTGTATCTATCTGGTGCTATCAGATGGTCATGTGTAAGTGGCACTATTACATGACAATGCTTGAGTGATATCTTTATTTATGAGGTAGTGTCATGTGGCCTTGGTCAAGTGATGCTGTTCTGTGTCCATGCTAAGTGGTGGCATAATATTGACTTGCCTAACCGGAGGTGTCAAATGACCATGTCTGATGACATCTGTGCCTAAGTAGTGTTGTCACAGCATGCCTGAGTTATGGCTGTACCTAACTGTTTCTTCACATGGACATGCCAACCTCTCATCTGGATCACTGTAAAAGCATGGGTGCGTCTAGTGGAATTACTAATGAACACAAGAAGAAAAACCTATAATGCATCTTTAGGAGTGCTGTAGAAAGGTGCAGAGACTTTTTTCTCACACAGTTAATTCTCTGGAACAAATCTGGAGATGCAGATTAGAAGCACTGTATCAGGGTTCACAGGCTGACTCAAAATTATGCTACATAAACATGGGTGATGCTATGAAGGCTGTAATATCAAGCATGGGGCAGCAGCATTATAAGAAATCTTCCTCTGAGAAGAACTTTGGGAGGTGACACTTTTTAAATCACTTTTTTCATACACTTGCTGATGTCCAAGTCTAAGAAGGTCTACCTGCTAGTAGGGCAGTTATTACAAAGAATTCAGGATCTGAGCTGTTAATCAGCTGTTTCCTGTCATCAGAAGGGTACAGGGCTTAAATCTTCCTACATGCTGCTTCTTGCCATCAGAAGGACACAGGGCTTAAATCTTCCTACATGCTGCTTCCTGCCATCAGAAGGGCACAGGGCTTAAATCTTCCTACATGCTGCTTCTTGCCATCAGAAGGGCACAGGGCTTAAATCTTCCTACATGCTGCTTCCTGCCATCAGAAGGGCACAGGGCTTAAATCTTCCTACACACTGCTTCCTGTCATCAGAAGGGCACAGAGCTTAAATCTTCCTACACGCTGCTTCATGTCATCAGAAGTGCACAGGGCTTAAATCTTCCTACATGCTGCTTCCTGCCATCAGAAGGGTACAGGGCGTAAATCTTCCTACATCCATTTGACAATTATGTGACTCTGAGCAGTCACTTACTTTGATGGCACTTCTCGGTCACCCCCTTAAATGAGATAATTTGCTCAATGGGTTTACATGGTTAACACATAGATAAAAAGGTCATACTGTGGATTTTTTGGATTTGTTTACTGCACTAACTTTATCCCATTCTCCTGCACCTGATATCCTGCAGTGTTGTGGTAGCTGTGAGTACATATTTTCACAGCATTAAATGTTTCTTGTATAGGCCTCTGTTTTATTTGAAGTATCCCCTGTAAGCCAATCACTCTGGCACTGCAGCACATTATAGAAATCCTCCTTTACCTTCACAAAGTTAACCTCCATTAGGCATTCACCTCCCCAAGATGTCCAAGTTTCTAAAGAAATCTGGGATATTTTTATGTCAGATAGGAAAACTCCCCTGTGCCACCTCGTACATTTTAGGAAATATAATTTTTAAATGTACTTCCCAAAGATTATTCTTTATGATTTTTCTGTGTATTGTCTGACTGGTTTCATAATGGTATTAATGGTATCAGCTGTTTCCTACTTCCTAGTACATGTATAGAGATGAACACAAAAACCAAGTAAAAAGCAGCTCCACAGGTGAAAGCACTCAGTCCAGGAATCACGAGTGTGGTACAACCAGAAATAAATTGAAGTAGAATAACTTTAATAAATAAGAACAAAAAAATTAATCAAGCGCTTTCGCCTGGTTCCTACCAGGCTTTATCAAGATACAACTCAGTCAATATTGCATACTCTAAGATCAACTTTATGTTAATGGACCATTTGATGCAAGGTGCTATTAATGAGAAGTTACACAACTATTTGCATGTCCCAAAACCTAGGATCCCAGTAATTTTTGGGATTCCAAAAGTCCACAATGGACTGAATCCCTTAAAATTCTGACCTATAGTAGCAGGAGCCGGAAGCATCACAGAGCCTCTAGGGAAATATATTGATCAGACATTAAAAAAAATTGTTTCAACCTTAAAACCTATTTGTAAAGACTCCTGGGAATTTCTTAATGATGTCCAACAAAATTTTTACAACCCAGGGATATTAATGGTAACTATTGACATCATAGAGCTATTTCCCAGCATTCCTCACTCTACAGGAATAGATTGGTTTAATGAAATTTTGACAACACAATCTGATCTAAGTAACAGCACGGTCAGGTTAATAGTGGAATTTATGGAAGTAGTTCTTGAGAACAACTTCATTTATTTTAATGGAGAAGTATTCAGGCAAAAGAAAGGTGTAGCGATGGGTGCTCCATGTGCCTCAACATACGCGAACATAGTATTATACTATTGGGAAAACAAATACATCTTTTCATCTGGTTGGGCTGAGCACATTACTTACTATAAACGTTACCTGGATGACATCTGTATATTATGGGATGATGATATGGACAGTTTCTCAAATTTTATTATGTACATTAATTCCACTACAGATTTTTTAGCTTTCACACATAATGTGAGCGAAAATTCTTTACACTATTTGGATGTTCTTTTATTCAAAGATTATGTTAACAACTTTTTCCAATCCCAAATATATAGAAAGATGACTTTTTCCAACACATTCTTATATTTTGATAGTGGGCATCCTTTTTATCAGAAAAAGGGTATAATAAAAGGTCAACTCATTCGTGCATCCAGGATGTCAAGTACTCATGATTTATTTCTTAAAGAAGTTGACTTCCTAAAAAAACTCTTTCTTGAGAGAGGGTATCCAGCCCACCTGGTGGATAATTTAGCAAAAGAGGTTCTCGATAATAGGGAATCTAAGTATCCACCATTACTTGGGAAAGGCAAGATTTTAGAACACATTCAAGAGGCTGATCAACAATCGTCACACAACAACTTTGTGTACACATACACTAGGGACTCCCAACAGGTGGAAAAGACTATTTTGACATATTGGCCAGTGTTGACACTACAGGAGGACATTAATAAAATTGTACCCGCCAAGCCTGGATTCACAAGAAAGAGAGATATTAATTTAAAGGGCCTATTTGAGAACAAGAATAACGGAAAAATATATTCACATTTTTCCAATAAGGTAGGCACCTTCAAATGTGGCGCATGCAACCAGTGTGCATACATATATAACAGTAATAGTTTACACATTCCTTCTAGGAACTTTAAGGTTAATACAGAAAATTATTTTAATTGTGCATCAAAAGGGGTGGTTTATCTCGGTGTCTGCATGGAGTGTCACAGTTTTTATGTTGGCAAGACAGAGCGGCCATTAAGAAAAAGGATCTATGGGCATTTATATGAAATTAGTAAAAAGAAAGATACTAATGCTTTTTTCAAGCATTCAATGCAATGTATTAATATGCATTTAAAATTCCTTGTTCTAGATCAGGTCACCCAGGACCCCAGAGGAGGGGACTGGGAGACTCATCTAGAGCATAAAGAGCTTTTATGGCAATTGAAATTAAATGCAGCAAGACCCCCAGGTCTAAATGACATCATCAGTATAGCAAGTGTACTAAAACTTAACAGGGAAAAATTATGAATAAACAAAAAACTGTTTCAAAAAACTGTTTTAAAAATGCCAGGTAGTTAACAGGCAGTTAGTTAATGATGAATTTTTACTTTACGTTATTAACTTTCAACCAGAAGTATATGTTTTTACTATAAGGATTTACACTTAGAATATTTTAAGTATACATATACATATACATATCTTTTAACATTTGTTTTTAGCATTTGCATTTTAAAGCATTGTTATTTAATATATTACATGAATTATTAGTGGTTTGCATTAACTACTTATATGTATTTATTTCTACAAGATTTTTTTGATACATATGAATTTACTAAGGTATTTAGATAGTTTTTAAAACAATGTGTTTTTGTAGTATTATTGACTTGTAGGGAGTACAAGCATTTTGAAAATACCTTAAAAACACTTTTAAAAAATACCCTAAAAATACCTTAAAAAATGTTTAAACTTTGAACTAATTATCATAATTAATGTTAGGAGTGGTCAATTAAGTTGTCACATGATTTATGTATGATGATATAAAATGGTTTTACTTTTGACTGAGTTGTATCTTGATAAAGCCTGGTAGGAACCAGGCGAAAGCGCTTGATTAATTTTTTTGTTCTTATTTATTAAAGTTATTCTACTTCAATTTATTTCTGGTTGTTCCACACTCGTGATTCCTGGACTGAGTGTTTTCACCTGTGGAGCTACTTTTTACATGTACAGAGATTAAATTGTCTCCATCTGTAGGCTTAAAACTGTAATTAATTTGCCTGGTTGCATTGGTCAAGCTGACATATCAGTCATATGAGTGCTGATAATTAAACTGCATGCTTTTCTAGCACAATCTTTTCCCATTTTCCCTATTCACAATAAAAAGTGTGTTAATGAAGTTTAGGGACTGTGAAACAGGTTTATGCAGCCATTGTTACATGAATACTTGCATTACTTGCCTCATTTTATGATAAGCACACATGGTGCTGCATTTACCTCTCTGTGAGGAATGCAGGTAAATCTTTTATTCAGAAATCGAAGACACAGATCAAATCATGGAAAGCTTGTTGCTCTTATAAAGGACACTCCTTCCTTACATTTTGAAATGATTTTCTTCACTGTTAAACAACATTTATGTTCTAACTAGGCCTGTCCAAACTTTCTTTTTTTACATTTGCATACTAAAACGTGTCAATTCTGATATTGCTATCCCCATTTTCAGCACCAGTATATTCCTGCCTGTCACAAAATGCATTATTAAGCAGCATTACTGCAAAGTGAATCATAACTAGAATAAGAATAAGATGGCAAATGGAATGTAGATACTGTGCTTAAGTGTGGCCGTGCGACTTGTGTCCTCAGCAGAATTCTCTCCAGCATGCTCTCTGTATAAAAAAAAAAAATACTCCTTTGCAGCACCTATGAGCTCAAAGCTTTTAAATCTTCCAGCTATGTTTCTTTGGACTTTTTTTTCTGCCAAGCCATCTGTTGGTGACCTCCTTTAAGAATTGCTAGGAACATTTATTATATTGGAAATAAATGTGGCCATAAATAATACTCTATTTGCTTTAAACTTTAAAAACAGTAGTAAAGAAAATTTGAAAATTTATTATACAACTCGGCCACAGAGAAAGCACACAAGAAGCATGGCAACATTATGGAAAATATTTGTGTGTATAAAATCAAATTGATATGGTCAATTTAAAGGACAGAAAGTATTTCATCATAAATGGTAAACCTTTACAGCAATACAACAGTAACCTAATCATTTAAAAGATACGGACAAAAAGAATTACATGATATAATACTGATCACATTTTACTGATTGCAACTTCAGCATTAAGCCTTAATAATAAAGACATAATAAGTCACAAATCGCCAACACCAGATCAGCATCACTACTTTGAGCACAGTCCTTAAAACAGAATAATGGCCAAATCGCCAACACCAGATCAGCATCACTACTTTGAGCACAGTCCTTAAAACAGAATAATGGCCAAGTTCACGCTCTTTAAAGTTTTACAAGGAAATATCAGTAGCAGCTGAAACATCAACGCTACATTTGAAATATAATCAAAGGTAAGGAAACATATGAAAATTAAAGAACAGACATAGATATCGTCCAGAGGAAAAGTACTAAAAGTTGTTCTGTCTCTAGGTCACAGAGATACAAATCCCTTATGACAATGCAGATGGTCTAAGGTCAGATTGTGGCTTGAGTGTTCATAGAGCAAGACGGAGAATCAAATGGAGTGATTGGTCAGCACCAGCTCACCCGTGTTGTGGAGGAGGCTCCAATCATTTGATTTCCACCACGCAATATTGCCAAATAGGGTGGTAGGGTAGGAGTGATTAGTACTTAGCATCCCACCCATTTTGGGGAGGAGACTCAAATCAGTCAATCTCCATCATGCAAGGCTGTATCTTTTACAGGACAGAACTGGCCAGGAAAGGGATAAGGGTAGGTGATCCAATGGTGATGAAAGAAGCCATTGTATCTTGTGAGATGAAGCAGGCACAAATAGTGGATGATGTAGGGGGTCCTGTGGTGATGTCTGAAAATAGGAAGTGTTAAGAGGACTGACATGTGAGAGTGTGTGTGTGTGTGTGTGTGTGTGTGTGTGTGTGTGTGTGTGTGTGTGTGTGTGTGTGTGTGTGTGTGTATGTGTGTGTGCATGTGCGTGTGTGTGCATGTGCGTGTGTTTGTGTGTGTGTGTGTGTGTGTGTGTGTGTGTGTGTGTGTGTGTGTGTGTGTGTGTGTGTGTGTGTATAGGTGCATGAGTATGGGAGGTTCTCCACACTGTCTGTGCCAATGTGATGCATAGTCTACCAGTGGTTACTATCTGGGGAAAGTACAGATTTGCACTTGTGGTGGTTATGATTGATTTAAAAACATGCAGATTAGCTTCCCTCAGCACACCTAACGTGTCTCTAAATTGCATTCTCCCATATCACAAGAACAGACTATTTTATATCTCTCAACACTCCAGATTTTTACCAAATGTCTGAGTGTTTTTCCTAATTTTTTTTTAGCTCACTTCTCATAAAATTCTTGTTTTTCTGGCAAACCAATGTGGGTTGAATTTACTAAATAATGACTTACATTTGTTTCAGACTTCATATCCTTCAGGAAATGCATACTAACATAAATCTTGTTACTGTAGTAACTTTCTGATTTTTATAAGAGCAAGAATTAAAACTTCCCCCTATTTTTGGGCCTTTACCTCTCATTTAAGGCTTCCTCCAGATTTATTGAGCTAAGCGGTTGAGAGATAAGACCACAGGCAGTAGGGTTCCTCCCTGAATCCCCAGGTATGCGTATCAAAAGGAAACAGTGAGTGATTTTACAGTTCTGTGTTTTCCAAAACAATATTATTTTCAGTACAAGTATTTCTTATGTATTTAGATACTGCTGCTCTAAGTGTATACCCCACCTGTTCAATGCACTACCGAATACTAACTGTTGCCTACCTGGTAATGCACTGCAGGGTACTTTAACTGCAAGATGTGATACCAAGGAATTTTTAATAACTCATAAATAATGCAAGTTTACCATATTTTGATGTTAAATTCTGAAACATTGTTTCAGATGGTTTGTGAGTAAAATAAAAAGTTTCCTCTGGAAATGCAACTTCCTTTCATGGGTAATAAGTAACATTTTGGGGCTTTGTGTACATTTTGGTGTCAGCTATTTGGATGATTCTTTTCACTGAATGCTTCTTGTACAAATACAGTCATAAATTAGTTTGATGTACATTAACACTACACTGAATGAAATGTAATTTAGGTGAATGTCACTGCAATAATTATAGAAATCTATGACTTTAGTGTTAGAGTTGGATTTGGTTTGGGCTTATAACTGAGATTTTGGTTACCATCATGGTTAGGGATACAGGAGTACTTTCTGCAAACTGAATAATTTCAGGGTGTAATGTCTCAGAAAGAGCATAATACATTCAATGAAACTTAACTTTAGCATGACAACATAGCTAGAAGAGGCAGAATAAAAATTACAAGAGTATCATCAAAAGCAGAAAGAAGAAAATATATTTAGCATCCCTACCTTCAAGCCAAGCTGTGTGCATAATAATATTTGGAAAAAAGATAAGAAATATGCAAACTAGAAACATGACAGGATACAAAGCTATTCAGAAAAGGGCAACTAGGCTGACTTCTAATAATAGAGCTCTTCCTGTGGAGACACAATGAATGAATAACCTAAGGCTGTACTCCATGTACCCGGTAAGTTACAAAGATATAACGTTTGCCGCTCACTTGATAACAGTCATTTCACGAGCATACTCAGCAGGAGGAAGTCATAGAAGAAGAGCTAGCACAATTTTCAGTTTCTCATGGATAAATATTAAGTAATGGAATCAACCTTATTGATCCTTATTATCTGACTATCAGCCATACTTTTCATTAGTTGTTGTTTAGCACTTTGGATAAAACCTAAGAGTTATTAACTTATCTAATCCTGCGAGCAAGAGTTTGTTTCCCTCCATCTCTGCATACTGAGTAAAGAATTAGAAGATGTTTAACCAGAGAGTGTCCCAGGGTTGTGCTTTAAAAGAGATCTTGTGCAAAGTCAGCTTACCCAATTATCAGATGAACAACTGGGTAAATTGTCAGCAGTTATGTCACACAGTGGGCAAAGCTCATTATGTTTTAAATCATGTGTCATGATATGTTCCAATAGTAAACATTATGAACTCAGACAGCTACAGCCCATCTCTGAGACAGTCGCTTGATCATGCATTGTTCCTGGTCACACTAAGAAGCAATGCTGATTCCATTCAGGTCTGATCTTATATGGTCAAAGACTGAATTAACAAATAAAAACAAGCCATATGATCAATAAAGTACAGTTGTGTACCTACCATAAATGCAGATGTTCGAGTGTATTCACTGTTGCAGTTATTACACTTGGGTTATCCTGCTGGCAGGCTACCCACAGTCGGCCCGAGTTCCAAAGTCTAGGTCTGGCGTCAGTTGCTGTCGCCTCTTCCCTGATGTCAGAGTGCCAGGGGTATAAAAGATGCAACCAACACCATTTTCTTCAGTTTTTCTTGCCCCAGATGTCAGGTGCCCCCAGATAGGAAGGCTGAAAAGAATAAATTATGCCAAAAAGCATGCATGTACTAATATAAACATATCCTTCATCTACAAGCAAATACACTACATAGGTTGTATAGAGTTGAGAAGTACAGAGAAGTCCCAGCACAGAAGAAAGGGGGATGGTGGGTGGGTAACCTGGACTGCAACAGTGAATACACTCGAACATCTACATTTATGGTAGGTACACAGCTGTACTATGTTCATCATGTTTCACTGTTGCAGTCATTACACTTGGGTTGAATCCCAAAGCTGAGGTTGGGTGGCTGGGTCTAAATTGGATTTGGAGAGGCTACCAGGCCCTGCAGAACTGCAGTGGCAAAGCCTGCTCTAGATTTAGAGTAGAGAGGTAAGTGGTAGTGCTTGGTGAAAGTGTGCACTGAACTCCAGGTTGCAGCTTCTAAAATGTCTTTCTTTGGTACTCCTCTGAGAAAGGCTGCTGAAGTGGCTGCTTCTCTGGTAGAATGTGGCCTAATGCCCTTAGGCACTGATTTGCCATGTTGTGCATAACAGAAGCGAATGCAGTGTCCTATCCATTTTGAAATTGTCTGCTTTGTGATAGGCTTTCCTTGTGATCCTGTAGCATAGGCTACAAACAGTTGCTCAGTTTTTCTGAAAGCTTTTGTCTTATCCAAGTAGAATCGTAGTTGTCTGTGTATATCCAAAGCGTGGCAGAATTCTCTCCCCTTTATTCTGGGGGTTTGGGTAGAAAGTTGGTAAATGAATGGTTTGGTTCAGAGCCACATTGGAAACCACTTTTGGCATGAATGTTGGGTTTGTCCTAAGAGAAACCCTGTCCTGGTGAAAAATGATGAAAGGTTCCACAGCCATTAATGCCTGTAACTCTGAGACACTTCTTGCTGAAGTTATTGCTAGTAGCAGAGCAGTTTTCCATGATAAGAATTTTAGATCAGCTGTGCTGGCTGGTTCAAAAGGAGGCAGTATGAGCTTTTCTAAAACATAATTGAGGTCCCAAGTAGGTATTGGTGCTCTCCTTGGGGGTCTTATGTTTTTTGCCCCTCTGAGGTACTGTCTTAGTAGAGGATGTGAAAAAATAGGAGGTTCTGTATTGTAATGAGCTGAAATGGTGGAGGCATGGATCTTAATAGATGAGAATGATAGGCCTTTGTCCAGCATCTCAGTTAGGTATTGTAAAATCTGAGGTATATTTGGAACAAGTGGGTCGAGCCCTTGTGCCTGGTTCCAAGCACAGAATCTCTTCCATTTTTCTGCGTAAGATTTCCTAGTTCTGGGACTCCTGGCTTCTAAAAAAACATCCATAACAGCTTTAGAGAGAGGCGCAGTCTGAGTGGCTACATTATCTGCCATGCTGCCAGATTTAAGGTTCTGAGTTGACTGTGCAGAATCTGATTGTTTTGTTGAATCAGAAGATGAGGAATTTGAGGTAAAGGCCAGGCTGGGCCTTGAGACAAGCTCTTTAGGATTGGGTAATAGTGCTGGCGTGGCCAGTCTGGAGCAATCAGGATCATTTTTGGCCTCTCTTGTCTGACTTTTAGGAGCACCTTGGTAAGAAGAGGCATTGGAGGGAAGGCATAAACTGTCAGGGTTTTCCAGCTGAATGACAGATCATCCACTTTCCATGCTTGAGAGTAATAAGTTCTTGTGCAGAATTTCTGTAGTTGGCAATTGTGAGGGGAGGCAAAAAGATCTATGTCTGGGCATCCCCATTTCCTTGTTATCATGCTGAACACCTGTGGATTTAGTTTCCATTCGTGAGGATCCATGAGATTTCTGCTTAGTTTGTCTGCCAGTGTATTTGTTGTTCCTGGCAGGAATTGTGCCTGCAGATGTACTTGATAGGTCAGTGCTGTGTTCCACAAAGTCATGGCTTGCCTGCATAGGGGGTAGGAATGTGTGCCCCCTTGCTTGTTTATGTACCACATAACTGTGGTATTGTCCGTCTTTATTGATAGTTGTCCTGGATGTAGTAGGTCCTTGAAAGCTGTCAGGGCATTCTGTACAGCTAGCATCTCTTTCTGATTGATGTGAAGATGCATTTGTTCCTTGGGCCACATGCCCTGAATACATTTTCCTGCCATATGTGCCCCCCAGGCATAATCCGATGCATCCGTTGTTATTGTCTGACTGGCTGTGGGTAAGTTGAAAGGCTGTCCCTTGTTGTGGTTACAGGCCTGGGACTACCATCAAAACTCCTGTTGTAGGCAGGGAATTAAAGTTATGATTGTCTCCAGGCTGTGGCAATGTTGAGTCCAAACACTTTTTAGATACTATTGTAGTTTCCTCATATGCAGTCTTGCATATGGAATTAGTACAATGCAGGACACCATGAAGCCCAGGGTCTGCAGAATTTTTCTTGCAGGGAGCTGGGTCATTGTTGCCATCATTTGAAAGTAATGAATCAGTTGCCTTTGTTTGTCTGGTGTGAGATAAGCCATCTGGGTAGTTGTATTTAAGCTTGCACCCAGGAATATTATCTCTTGAGAGGGCACTAGTTTTGATTTCTTTTCGTTTACTGTGTACCCTAGGCAAATTAGTAATCTTTTTACAAATGCCAGATGCTGTAGAAGAATGTCCTTGCTCTCTGCTTGAATAAGGTAGTAATCCAAGTAGGGATATATTTGAATTCCTTTTTGTCTGCAAAATGCAATTACTGGTGCCAGGCATTTTGTGAAGACCCTGGGTGCAGTAGATAAGCCAAAGGGCAGTGCAGAGAATTGGTAATGCATTGAGCCTGCTATGAATCTGAGGTATCTTCTGCAAGATTGTGTGACTGGGACATGCAGGTATGCCTCCTTGAGGTCCAAGGTAACTAGCCAAGCCTTCTTGCCCAGCATGGGTAGAAGTTACTGCAGTGTTAACATTTTGAATTTTGGAACATCCAGGAAAGTATTTAGGATTGACAGGTCCAGTATTGGTCTCCAGGCTTTGTCCTTTCTGGATACTAAGAAAAGTCTTGAGTAAAATCCTTGCCCCTGTTCTTGCTGTGGTACTCTTTGAATAGCTCCCATGTCCATGAGAGCAGCAATTTTTTTTGTGCCTCTGCCCATTGGTTTTGTGGCAGGTCCGGCATACCTTTTGATTTTGGAAGCATGTGAAAGTGGAACCTGTAACCCTGAGAAACAATATTCAGTACCCATTTGTCCTGGGTGATTATGTGCCAATTTTTTGAGAAAAGTGCTAGCTTTCCCCCTAGGGGTGCTGTCAAAAGGTAAGTGCTTGGCATCTGTAGAGGGAAATCATTGGGACTGTTTCCTATAAGGTTGTGATTTGTCTTCTCCTCCTTTTGGGGGCTGAAGCACCCCATTGTTTAGGTCTGTAGGAGCCTTGGGGCTGAGATCTGCCTCTTGGGCGTCTGTATCTGCCTCTTTGTGGCCTGTCTGACACCAGAAAGGACCAATTTTTTGAAGGCCAGTTTCTGCTAAACCTAGGTGGTTGAACCTGTAAGAAATCCTTTACTGTCTGCATTGATTTTGCTTAATCCTCCATTTTCTTTAACACCTCTTCTGCCTTAGCACCAAACAAAGTATCATGCTGTAGTGGAACATCCAATAATTTTACTTTAACATGTTCAGGTAAACTTTGTTCTTTCAACCAAGCATGCCTTCGAATAACAGAACCTGTAACTGCGGCTCTACAAGAAGCCTCTAATGAATCAAAACTACATTGCAGAGTATGCTTTTCCACTTGTTCAGCTGCATGCAATAAATCCTGCATTTCCTTACTGTCCGGACTTTCTGAGTTTGAAATCATTTTCTGTTTTAACAAGGACATGAGGTACTGTTGATATTTAAGCATGTGAAACTGGCAATTTAAAGCCCTTACAGCTAAAGGAGCAGAAGTGTAAACTTTTTTCCCCCATCTATCCAGAGCTCTGGAATCCCTATCCGAGGGGACAGGATTTTTAGCAGTGGAAGCCTTAACCTCTTTAGGAGCATGAGAAATTGTTTCTGGATCTGCAGCAGGGTTTTTGTAAAGAAATTTATGAGAGTCAGGGACCCTGTAGTATCTGTCTGGTTTGACTGGTGCAGGATAAAGAATCAGGAGACAGACTGGATTCAGAGAAAACATCAACAATATCAAGCACAGGGGGAATAGCCAGGGGCCTGTGCTGAGGCAGTAAAAGAAAGTCTCTGAGCCTTTTCTTGGATTCTGAATAATCCTGGCTCTCCCAATGGAAATGCTCCCTCATGGTGTGCAGAGTTTCCCCAAAATAATAAACCTCAGGCAGAGAGGCTGAAGGTATAAACTCTTCTGCATCACAGTCCTCATAGGAAGGGAGAGAATATCCCTGATCAGAAGAGGAATCAGAGGAAATAGAAACCTGGTCAGAGGAATCATAGTCATTGTCTTGCCTAGGCCTTTTGTCAGGAGGGGGATGGGAACCCCTGATTAAAGTAATTAGGTCTTCGGCCATTTTAAGCATCTGTTTCTTTGGCATGGATGACTGTTCAGGAGAATGCTGTACTTGTTTCCTTGTCTTTAATGGTGTTTTTGACTTTGCCTTGGCTGCTGTAGTGGGCTTAATAGTAAGCTGTGAATGTCTGAAAACACCCTCAGTAGCCGATGCATGCTCAGCGGCTCCAGACCCATCTGAGGGAATAGTTTCTGTAGGCCCAATACCTTGAGCCTCCACATGCCTGTCGGATACGGCCTGTCACTCTGAGGTAGCGGGTGTCAGGGGCTGAGAAAGCGCTTCACTGAGAACCGGCAAACCAGCGAACCAGCAACTGGCCTAGAAGAGGCTTCGTCATCGGTTTTGGGCCTCAGATGCCTGACCTTTTCTTTGTCTTTGCGTTTTTTATAAATTCCGGTCATTGGTTGTTCTGATGGCATTATGTAATTGAACCTTCTGCCAAAATAATGCAAAGCAAAATCAAACCGACATTTAATAGTGCGTTTGTTGAATCTAGCACAAAACCAACAACTAGTAGCATCGTGGTCAGGGCCTAGGCAAGGAATACAGTAAGAGTGAAAGTCCTTATGAGGTATTTGCTTCCCACAAGAAATACAATTATTAACTTTTACTGACATCGGTCTGGAGCAAGAAAATGTTTCCCCAACGGGGTACTTAACTTTATTGAAGACTTCAGTTCTGAAACTCAATTTCAAAAATCTCAGGATCAGCTGACCAGCACTTGCGAACTGCTTTTGCTTCGGGCACCGCACGGCAAGAAAGACTGAAGAAAATGGCGTCGGTTGCATCTTTTATACCCCTGGTGCACTGACGTCAGGGAAGAGGCGACAGCAACCGACGCCAGACCTAGATTTTGGAACTCGGGCTGACTGCGGGTAGCCTGCCAGCAGGATAACCCAAGTTTAATGACTGCAACAGTGAAACACGATGAACATCATAACTACAGCTATTGGAAAAACAATAAATGAAAAATGACTCAACAGTGCAACCAAAGGAATTTTCTTCCCTGTGCACCTCAGCACAGCACAAGCTGTGTACTCTCTTGAAGGTTTGCTCAGAGGTACCAGGGAAATAAAGTTTTGCTCAGACCGCTGAGTGTGTTTTTATTTAAACAGATAAATCAAATAACGTTTCATCCATTGCCATATGCCCACAGCTCTTTTTATCTATGTACACTACAAGCTTTGCCCTCTGCTCTTTGGTTTCTCGACAACATCCTATAACACTGACTTGACTGCAGAGTTTCACCTAGAAAGTATGACCCAGTGCAGAACTACTAAGAGTTCTGTTTCTCAGGGGTACAGGCAAATGAGGAGTCCTGAAGTCTATGGTTTTCTGAACTCTTCTTCCTCTATGCGACACTATGAACAGCTCAGTATTAGGTACTTCAAGACATTGATATGCTGACATGCAAGCCTGAAAAATCTGTTAAAAAATTCAAGTGTAGAAAACTAAGCCCAGGGCTGGTGTGGGAACACAGCTTCATGCCACTGGAAGCCTCCGAATAACCCTAATACCAAAAGCTGTTCTAAAACAAGTTCATTTTCTTCTTCTTCCATTTGCTCTAATGATTTTGTCATCAGTTGTAACATAAACTTCAATAGCAAGAACAAAACTACAACATCTCCAAGCCAGTGACTGTTATAAACAGAATGAAAGTGAGAGGTCACTGTTATAAACAGAATGAAAGTGAGAGGTCACTGTTATAAGCAAGAATAAGCCAATGCTTAGCTGTGGCTAGTTTGCAGCTCTGTAGCAGTGAGAGCATGACCATGTTGCTATGAGCAGCAACACTCAAAGAACACAAAGCTCCAGGACATGTAATATTTACTTATCATACGCTTGGAATCTGACTGCTGTGTCAGCTCAGCAGACAGATAATGCTTTTTATTTTTTATATTGAAGCCTTCATGACAGCACTGCTTCAAGAAAACCCTGCACAGCAACAGAAAATATACAACTGAGGTTGACATACTCTTGTTGAAAAGAATGTATTCTACCTCAGTCTGATTCACCTAATTAAAAAAATGTGTGTGTATGTGTATATAACATATGCACCATATATATGTATAACATGTACAACAAATATGTATACACAATGTACTCACATACATATATTGTATCACAGTATCATGGTACTAACCACAATAGTGTCTGAAAATTATTTAAAAAGTGTGAACAAATTATGAAAACACCCACATACTGCAGGCAGTGATTTCTACCCCAGAAAGTAATTACTGGACTTGTGCAAGACAGACACTGCCCCTCTGTTTCTGGGACTGTAGAAATCTGAAAGAAAGAAGCTACTTGGGTTTTCATTACAGAACACTCATTTTCTTTGATGTACCTGGTTGTCTGAGAAAAGTGCACCACTGTTTTTTTTTTTTTATTATTTTATTTTATTATAAAACTGTGATTATTTTAAGAACTCCGACTTTGGTGTTTTAATATACCACAATATGCATGCACAAAGGTGACATGCCTCAACGTTTAGGGTGACACACCAATGTTCACCAACACCTGAGTTACCAAGGAAACTGAATGAAAAAAAAATACAAGAAATATGTGACCCTGCACTTATCTATTAAAACTCAGTAAAAAAAGCCATTAATTGATATTAAGCAGGTCAAATGCAGTGCATTCCATATTTTTTTCAGTTCAATAACAAATTACTGTTAAACTAGGGTAATTGTTTGGTAGACTATTTTAAGCCCAATTATCAGTGCTGATATAGGGTTGGGAGGGTGGCCTAAAGGGTTGGGAGGATGGCCTAATGTTTAAGATGTTTGCCTTATAAACACAAGGTGCAGGGTTTGAGTCTCGATAAAATAAAACATCCTGCTGTAAAGGTGTATCCAATAACTTTGCTTTAACATGATCAGGTAAAGTTTGTTCTTTTAACCAAGCATGCCTACGTATGACAGACCCAGTCACTGCTGCTCTACAAGAAGCTTCCATTGAATCAAATCCACATTACAAAGTATGTTTTCCCACTTGTTCAGCTGCATGCAACAAATCTTGCATTTCCTTGTAATCAGGCTGCTCTGTATGTGTGATCATTTTTGTTTTAATTGAGACATCAAATATTGTTGATATTTCAGCATGTGAAACTGGCAATTTAAGGCCCTCATAGCTAGAGTAGCTGAGGTATATTCTTTCTTTCCCCATCTGTCTAGTGCTCTAGAATCCCTTTCAGAGGGTACAGGATTTTTAGCAATAGAGGCCTTAACCCCTTTGGGACCCTGGGAAATGGTTTCTGGGTCAGCAACAGGGCTTTTATATAGGAATTTGTGTGAGTCAGGGACTCTGTAGTACCTGTCTGGTTTGGCTGGTGCAGGAGGTAGTGAATCTGGGTTAAGGCTAGATTCTGAATAGACATCATCCACAATGTCTAACATGGGTGGAATAGCAAGTGGTGTGTGCTGGGGTAGTAAAAGGAACTCTCTGAGCCTTTTCTTAGAATCAGAGTAATCCTGGCCTTCCCAGTGGAAATGTTCCCTCATGGTATGTAAAGTTTCCCCAAAAGAGTAGTCTTCTGGGGGAGATGCTGAAGGGATAGACTCTTCAGCCTCAGAGTCTTCATAAGGGGGAAAGGAGTATTCCTGTTCCTCAGAAGAATCTGAGGAAATTGAAACCTGGTCAGAGGAAGCGTAGTCCTCCTCCCGTCTAGGCCTTTTATCAGGAGGGGATGGGAACCCCTGATTAGGGTAATTAAGTTTTCAGCCATCTTAAGCATCTGTTTCTTAGGCATGGGGCCTTGTACTGGAGACTGCTGTACAGTCTTCTTTGCTTTTAAAGGAGTTTTCAGCTTTGCGTAGGATTTAATAGTGAGTGTAGTCGGTCTGAAGACACCTTCTGCAACTGAAGGTGTTTCAACTGCACCGGAATCTCCTTCAGCCATGGAGTCAGAAGGGCCTAAAGATAATGGTTGTGGAGGCCTAGCAATCTCTGCTTGGGAATCGGATGCCACCTGGGGTTCTAAATCAGCGGTCGTCAGGGGCTGCGTAAGCGCCTCACTGAAAACCGGAGAACTGGCGACTGGCCTAGCAGAGGCCTCGGAGTCTGGTTTGGGTCTCGGCTACCTGTCCTTACCTTTGCGGTTTTTATGCATTCCAGTCGTCGGCATGGTATAATTAAATTTCCTACCAAAATAATGTTGGGCGAAATCAAACCAACGTTTAATAGTTCGTTTGTTAAACCTAGCACAAAACCGACAACCTGTGACGTCGTGGTCTGGGCCTAGGCAAGGAATACAATAAGAATGAAAGTCCTTATGAGGTATTTGCTTCCCACAAGAAATGCAATTGTTAACTTTTTCTGACATCAGACTGAGGCAAGAAAAGGTTCCCCAATGGGGTACTTAGCTTTATTGAAGACTTCTGTCTGAAATTCGACTTGAAAATCTCAGGAGTCGGCCGACCGGCACTTGCGAACTGCTTCTGCTTCGGGCACCGCGTGGCAAGAAAGACTGAAGAAAATGGCGTCGGATGCCTTTTTTATACCCCTGGCACACTGACGTCAGGGAAGAAGTGACAGCAACCGACGCCGGACCAAGACTTTGGAACTCTGGCCGACTACGGGACTGCCTGATGGCAGGTTAACCCAAGTGTGATGACTGCAGCAGTGTAACACGATGAACATCTGATATCTTGGTGTCAGTATAATGCAATATATATATATATATATATATATATATATATATATATATATATATATAGATATATATACATATACATATATATATCAATATAGATATATAGGTTTACTAACAAAAGTTGGAAACTTACTTCATCATCGTTCATACAGTCGAGGGTATAGGTGCAAAAGTTTAAAATTCTGAGTGGATTTTTGTCTCCTCTGAAAAGGTCAAGATGTAGCTTGCATTAGTGTTTTGTCAATGTTTACAACTGAATTGGACATCATACTACAGTGGAGATCGGGAAATTTACACTTTTCCTCACTGTAGTGCAACCTTGGAGGTGGAATATATAATTAGCAGGGAGCGTGGGGGGGTGCAGGGGGGATTGCCCCACTGCAAAACATTCGTAAGAAATCACCGGACATCAAGGTAAGTTGGGTAATGTCGATAATGTTGAATTCCAGTAATTGCCATTACCGCTTTCATTGTTTTGAGTGAACAATGTTTTTAATTTCTGACCTTTTTTTTTGAGTAAGACATTACTCGAACAACTCTTTCATAATTTTGAAGTAAACCATATATATATATATATACATATATATATATATATATATATATATATATATATATATATATATATATAGATATCTACACATATGGGTCCCTTCAGTAGATCGAACATTTACAAATATGAACCACATATGGCCGAGACCATATGTTCGAACTTGTAAATGTTCGATTGGAGTGAATGGTGATCTCCGTACAGTGTGGAAAGGGTAGATTTCCCATTTCCGCAATGTAGTGTGATCTTAGAGTTGGTATATTTAAGTAAGGTGGGTGTGGAGGGTGCAGGGGGTCATAGCCCTACTGTGTTTTGTGTTTTGTCGTTTTATTTGTTTTTACTTCAGTGTTCGAACTTTTATGAGTTCAAACATATGGTCTCGGCTATATGTGGTTCGAACTTGTAAAAGTTTGATCTACTGAAGTAGATCTATATATATATATATATATATATATATATATATATATATATATTTGTATATACACATATATATATAGAGAGAGACATACAAATATACATATATATGTGTATGTGTGTTTGCGTGTAAATAGGGTATTACAGGAGAAAGAAAGCAGGTAATGATATGTGCATCAAGAAACAGCTCGACAAGAAAAATTGCTTGCAGTGATTATGAGACTTAATGTCAGTCATGAAACACAGTATGGAATGGAATGTGAAGAAAACTAGCAGGGAATTGGGCTGCACAACAAAGGATGCAGAGTCAAGGTAAACGGATATTATTTTTCTCTGAACAGGACTCCATTAAGGTGACACTTGTAATATTATTTATGTACACATATGTGCATAAATACATTCTTACATACTTTACCATGTCCTGTACACTGTGGAGACCCAAGACGGCATTCCTGCTGACTAAGGGACATTTGGCAGCTCAATGAGGAGATCACTTTATCGCTTCTGTCAAGTGCTGTAGGACGTTTGACATCCACTTGAGCTGTTATCAACCTTGGTTTAATGTCTCATCCAAGTTAGGTACACTCAGGAGCACCACTGAAGTGTCAGTATTGGAAAATGAATCCAAACACCTGAGTGCAACTAGATCCCTAGACTTCTAATCATCCTGCATCAAAGGTAAGTGTGCTGACTGCAGACCCACTGACACTGCTGTATACTGATATTGCATGTTGTCCCAGTGGGGGGGGGGGGGGGGTTACTCAGATAAGATTCTCAGAGAAGTGCACTGCATAACAGTGGTCACAGGCACAAGGTACCTCTGAATTTTGAATTAAAAAAGAATGAAACAGAAACCATTGCATCTGGTCAGTAGCAGCTGTGGTTAAGCTGATAGTTTTACAGACATAAGTGGAAAGATATAGCATAGGTGACAGCTGCAAACCGCAATATTTTATCCTGGCTTAAGGATGTACATGTTTACAAGACCAGATTAAGAGCCAAGGACAACCTGTCTAAGAGGCTCGTGAAGAATAACTTGACATATGTAAGGAAACCTGGAATTGTGCGAATCTGAAGAGGAGTTGCAACTTCACAAAGACTAACTGCATCAACATGCTTGCTCAAAACACTGGCGGTCATCTTTTGTTAGTTTACTCTTACCTTCACGTATCTATTAATGTGTACAGATGAATGTATATATATATATATATATATATATATATATATATATATATATATATATATATATATGGGTCCCCTTCTAATGGTTGACATTTCAAAATGTCGACATTCATATGGCCGAGACCATATGATCGACATATGAAATGTCGACCATGGGAAACTGACATCATGCTACAGTGTGGAATGGAATGATTTCCACTTCTGCGCTGTAGTGTGATCTCAGAGTCGGTATATTAAAGTTACGGGGGGTGTGAGGGGTGGAGCCCCCCACAGGGGGCACAAGGGGGCAAACCCCCACGGCTAGCAGCATTAAGGTAAGTTTGTGTTTGTGTTTTGTGGTTTACTTGAATGGTCGATATTTCAAATGTCGATCATATGGTCTCGGCCATATGAAAGTCGACATTATGAAATTTCGGCCATATCAAGTAGACCCATATATATATATATATATATATATATATATATATCTATATCTATATATATATATATATATATATATATATATATATATATATACATATATATATATATATATGTGTGTGTGTGTGTGTGTGTATGTATATACATATATATATATATATATATATATATATATATATATAATTTATACAAATACAAAAACAGCAAGGTAGACCACCAGAAAACAACACTGTAGCAAAATAAAAACTAAGAAATATTTCAGAGTTGTCACCACAGCTGGGAATATCCAAGGTGCAAACAGATGTAGACAATTAGATAAACTTAAGCAAAACTTTAATAAAACAACACAAATAAAACATATACAAGATGAGTGCTCTCGGGTCCAGAGAATAACCCTTCTTCAGATCTAAGTCTCATAATGATGACTTCAGTTTTTAAAAGGCAAATAGCTAATCAAAAGGATCTCCTAAGCCATCCCCAGGGGCCAGCTTCAATGTATAATTAAAATCCAAGGTAACGTTGATTGACTTGTTTGTTGTCTATAGGTGTTTAGGCTTGGATTTTAATTATTCAGTGATACTGAAGCCCTCTCTTTCTCTAATGAGTTCAGTCAATGGAAGAATATCATTTGGAGACCAAAAAAAAAAAAAGAATTCCGTGGAACTAGAGTCCCCAACAATTCAGTTCCTGCAAGACAGATTTGATTTTACGTATCCCATATCAAACACAACTGGGAAACTGGGCCACTAAATGTCCCAGTATTGCAATTTCACTGAATATTGAGCTTTTTAGTCATAGCAATCATGGTACCGCATGTTATTGCGCAACCAATAACTTAAATTTCTTGTTGTTATGGTGCCACATAGTCCTCTGTGACAATAAATATCATGCTGCCACGTGTTCTTCTGCAACTACTAATTTACAACAGTTCATGAAGTAAATAAATATAGTAATGACAAGAACACACTATAAGCCCTTTTCTCAGGCTAAGCCTTGGAACCTATTACCTGTGATTCTCAGCTGGCTGAAACATGGAAGGAAGCCTGATATCTTTGACATCTGGTCACTGGGGTTCCTATTAGATGACTGAATACACATTCTTTCGAATGCATCTTGCTTGAACATGAAAAGACGAAAAGGCAAAATGATGAAGTGGCATATAAGCGAATTCTTTCCCTGGGAAATAAATCATTTGGCCGCTTCCATTACTTTGCCGTTTTCATCACTGTAGTGCGATCTAGGAGTTGGTATATTTAAGTAGGGGGGTGTGGGGGGCCCCCACTTTATGTTATGTTTTACGTGTTTTTTTTTTTTTTTTTGGAACAGCGATTTTTTTCCCTTGGAAAAAAATCGATGTTCTGAGTGTTCAAGTTTGTAAGCTGTTGCTTACATGGGGTCGATAAATCATCGTTCGCTTTTCTAAGCGTTCGATGATTTAATATAGACCTGGTCACTGAAATGTTTTTCTGTTGACTGCTATGTACTGAGGCAGTGCCAAAGCTAGGATGTTTAAGTGCTGTGCAAACATTTCTATGGTTAAGTTGCACTTAGTGCATTCTTACAATTCAGAATTAATTTTGGTGTCAGGAGTTCATAGGTTCAAATGTGTATATTAGGCCAAGTTCTACTAGGGTGCTTAATAGCCTAACCATGCACCCCAAATGTGACCTAAAAAATTTGATTTATATTTGATTTACAGGGGGTGAGTTACTGACTGTCTCTGTCCATAAGAGACATAGGAGCCAGGCCAGAGGTGAATTTCCAATTACATATCTACAGGTCTAAGTTGCATTTAAATAAGGATAGGGAAGAACTCTTCTTCACATGGATGGGGAGCCTGCTCCAGAAAATGGGAATTCTCTGAAAAACATATTTGTCTCGCCAGCATGTCCTATTTATGTTGCAAGAAAATGTATGTATTTTAATCTAGTAGTGCTAATGCTGTTTGTTTTATGGATGCATAAAAGACTGTTCAAAATGTAATGGTGTAGTTACTATCAAGCACTGCTCCTACTTCAGTTACATATTGCAATAAGTGAAAGCTGTTGCACTTGGAGTGAGTAGCTGATGCTAGTTCTCTTAGTTGGGAGTAATGGCTGTGTCCACTGCCATGCTGATACCCGATGGAGGCTAGATAAAATGTGTAAGAGCAAGGTTCGGCCAAGCAATTCACATGTTTTGCAGTCCAGTGTGTGTGTGTGTGGGGGCGGGGGGCTAGCAAGCGAAACCCCTGATTATAATTTAGATGGCAATCATCACAACTGGCTCTCATCTATGAAGTGAGAAATGACCAGACCAATCAAAACAGGGGTCTCAAATAGCACACAGGTACTGGGAATAAAAAATATGGAATCAGCCACCAGAATACATAAACAATGAACAGATTCTTTAAGAATGCAATCATAAATTGCTGAAGCACTTAACATCTTCAAAGAAATGTGAATGCTGTATGGAAAATAGGTGACAGACCTCTTCTATCTGTATTATGTACACTCCAGATATCTGTGAACTGACCAAGGCGTTGCTCTCTTTTTAAGATTTACTGCTTAACTGACATTATTGCAATTTAAATATTAATACATCTTCACGAAGATTGTATTACATCTTGGTAATGCATATCCTCTTGTGAAGAATTACTGTTTAAATCTGTTGCTTTGCTTCTGCACATCCTACCTTATAGACATGCTGAAATGCTTCCGATTATGCCTTTTGGATGAGTTTATGACTGAAAAGGACTAAAAGCCAATCTCCTCTTATAAAAGGAAACATAATCTGAAAGATTTATTAGACAAAGCAAATAAATAAGAAATTAACTAAATCTATATTAACATGACTAAGGAAACCTTTGCATGTTGTCTGCGCAAAGTCTGAAAATTTGGGTTTAGTAGTCCCTAAATTATGGTCAAGATAGAAATGCTTGAAAACACACTAAATGTGTTTATCTCACCCAATGTCATTGTTATGAGGTCAAGGTAATAAGGGAATTAAAGGTTAGAATACATAAAGAAGACACAAGGAAGCCATTTAGTGCCATATGTGTGTCAAAAATGTAAAAAAAAAACAAAACACAAAAAAAAAAATACTATATGTTTCAGAAAAAAAATGAACTAGTATTAGAGGCTGGCATTTGGAAACATTCCTAGAAAAACATGAACTGTTTGCAGTTATTCCTAAATGCAGTAATGTATTAAGGTACAAATCAAAGTATTAAGAGAAGCCTATATGTTATTAAATGATTATACCAGCAGATGGAGCCCAAACATTGATTCAGAGAAACATTACTGCCTTATTTAATGTTAGGTTCTGTAACTACATGCACGCTGCAATAAATAATCATAATTATGCACTACATTCCCTGATGGAATGTATATAATTGGTGTATATTAGTACTCCAAGTAGTTTTGATTTAATTTATCTTTAAATTACTGTTATTTTGATACAAACACCGTATGCTCATTTATACCTAGGAGGGATAAGATAGTATGACACAGCTGCCAACATGCAAGGTTCGCTCCTGACCTCCAGACAGTGTCTATGTGGAGTTTACATGTTCTCCTTGTGTCTATGTGGGGTTCCTTAACATGCTGGGATTTTACACCTCAAACTCACCCAAGGATGAAGTTGTAGGCAGCAGCACATACTCTAGACAGTGCCTTTTGGGAGTAGAGCTGTATAGATGAACCACTTTGGGCATGAACTGTGGTGTGCAGTATCCTTTAAATAGAGGAACATGTATAACAGATTGCGAGCCATACCAGGGCTAGCCTCCTGAAGGTGTAAAAATTGGCTCTGGGTGATTGAGTCATGTTGACTAATATCACAAATTAAAAGGGCATTAGGGATCCATGCTGATGGTGGGAGGAGTCTATGTGCTCCCATTTGCTAGTGTGTGCCCACAAAAAAAGCCTAAAATCCCTGGGCCAAAAACATTCTGGCCTGCCAGTGTCCAGTTACCTGGGATAGCTGTGCTGAGTGAAAGCTGAATGTAAATCCAATCAACCTGCCAAACATGACCCAAGGATTTCTATAGTTAGTATAGGATCACTGACAGGACACAGCTTGGAGTAGATGACATGATGGTAATGAGGGAGTGGGACAGCCCTTGTTTCAAGGAGATCTGTATCCAGGAGACAAGATGAAAGGGCAGTTCAGCAAAGCCACTTGGTTTGGGATCCAGAGTCTGGAGGGCACACTATAAATTTATGGGAATTGTGGTGATGGAGAGGCTTGAGAAGACAGTGACTGAGGTCATCAGATTTAGTGACAGGCTCACAGCAATCCGAGTCCAATTTAAAGATAGGGCAGTCTTCATGATGCCAGCCTCTACCCCAAATCAAGGCTGTGATAACAAGGATAAAAGAGCATTAAAACAGCAGTTGCAAGACTTACTAGATAAAGCAAGACAACATATGTCGGTGTTGATAATGTGGGATCTGAATGCACATAACAGAACAGATAGAGCAAAATATGACTTTCTGGGCCCACATGGGTGGGGCAACAGGAATAAAGAAGGAGAGGACATTCCAGATTTCTGTCTTGCAAATGGCTTGATGGTGGCAAACACGTGGTTTAGCAAGGCAGTCACAAGATCACGTAAAATAATGGTCAACAAGCAATGCAGGTAGACATCTTCCTAGTAAGGAAAGGGTACTGGGGCAGAATCAGTGACTGCACAGTTAATCCCCAGTGAAACAGCTCATAGCATAAATCACTGGTTGCTACAATCAGCTGGAAGCAGTGGTCAGAGAAGGCTCTAAGGTGACCAAGAGACTAGGCTGAAGACCTGGCTGATTGGCGAGAAAGCACAAGCATTAAAGGAAATATTCAGGTTCTATCACCTCAGGAAAAAGGGGAAATAAATGGAAATGAAGAAGAATGCAAATGCCTCAAAAATTTGAGTGAGGATTACAGAACAGATATGGGTCTTGTCCAAACCAGGACCGAAACACTAAAGGTGGAGAAGTGTCCATATTCACCAAGGATATTCACAACACCAGGCTAGTTGCCCAACACAATGCGTCTGAAATTCTCCAGGTGCAACTAACACTAGGTAAGACTGCAATCCAAATTGTAGCTTGCTACAGATCCTCCACCATGCCCCAAGATTCTCACTACACCTTTCTAAACATACTGAAAAATATTAAGATACACTAAAACACCTTAATACTGGGTGATTTCAACTACCCTGCCATTAACTGGGAAAACTACTCGTGTACCAACACCTTTGCCCAATGGTTCTTGGAATTCATAAATTCCAATGCCATGGATCAACTAATCCTTAGTCCCACCAGGTGCTCCAGTATCCTAGACCTGGTCATTACCAACATAGGAAATTGATGCTCCACACCTATGGTCACCCCTCGTTGGTCAGGTCTGACTATAAGCTATAAGCTAATCACCCTTGACATCCACATCCCACCCCCACCCCCCAGTAAGGAAACCTCCATAAAAAACTTCTCCAAAGCCAACTTCATGCTACTTAAATCAGAAGTGACAAACTTCATGACACCCATGCAGATGGGAACTGAAAGTTCGACTGCTGAATCCTACACTAAGGCACTATATGAGCACATCCACTCTTGCATGAATCGTGCCATCCCAAATAGAATCAAGACACTGTCTTCCAAAAAAAGGAAGACAGTCTGGTGGTACCTTGCCATAAACAAACTTTACAACAAAAGGCAGAAACTGTTAAAGAAAAGAGGAAAATCCCAGGATGCAAAAAACTCCCTTACCAGCCTCAGTAAGAAGCTGAGATCCCTCATCAAATCCTCCGAAGCTAGTTATGAAAATAAAATTGACAAAGATTCCAAAGACAACCACAAGGCATTCTATAGCTATGTCAAGAATCTAAATGGCAATGGTCAGATCTGCTGTGAGCTACAACAAAATGGCATTAAATATATTTATCCCAAGGATGTTGGCAATGTCCTGCCAGATCGATTCAGTGCAAACTTCACCCACCTCTCACCCCCTAAAGGGCCCATCTCAATACCGAAAGATTGTCAAATGCTGGTAATAACAGTCACACAGGTAAAAAACACACTCTCCAAAGCTAAGAATACAGCATCCATGGGACCAGACGACATCCCAGGCTGTGTACTACATGAACTACAAAATGAACTGGCACCTCACCTAAGTGTCATGTTTAATCATAGCCTCATCTTAGGCTTCGTGCCCACTGAGTGGCGCACAGCTACAGTTATCCTACTCCACAAGGGGGGGGGGGTTCCACCTTGGATCCTGGGAACTACCGCCCCATCAGTCTGACGAGCCTGATCTGAAAGGCCATGGAAGGTATTATCATGGAACATATAAACAAAGACATTGGCAACCTTCAAACATTGGACCCCAAGCAGTTTGGGTTTGTGAAGGGCCGATTTTGTCTCCTGAACCTGATTGACTTATTCGAGTCAGTCTCCAGAGCCATGGACATGGGTAAGGTGGTCCACACAGCCTATCTGGACCTTGCCAAGGCCTTCGACACCATCCCACACTCCAGAATCATAGATAAACTTACTAAGCTGGGCATTAATCCCTACGTCACTTGAAGGGTTGCCAACTGACTTACTGATGGAACCCACACTGTAAAAGTAGCCGACTCCAAATCCAGCTCCAGACAAGTGACAAGTGGAGTCCTCAGGGTTCAGTCCTGGGGCCGCTCTTGTTTGGCATCTACTTCTCTGAAGTACAGGCCAACACTAAGGGACTCTGGCTAACAAAGTTTGCAGATGACTGCAAACTGGGAGCCATTACTGAATCCCCAAATTATGTGGATATTCTACAAAAGGGCCTTACAGAAACAGATGCTTGGTGCCAGAGCCATGGGCTGAAGCTCATGGCCAAGAAATGTATAGTTATCCCCTTTGGGAAAAAACATGCACCCGTGAATTACCACATAGACGGCAGTACACTAAACACTGAAAGTGCGATAAGAGACTTAGGGACACAGGTGGACAGTGGTCTCACCTTCGATAACCACATAGCCACAACAGTCAGGAAATCCTTATATGTGGCACACCTCATCACTAAGGGCTTTTCATCCAGAAAAAAGGAGGTCATTGTTCCACTGTACTCATCCCTCATTAGACCCATTATAGAATACAACGCCCCGTTTGGTATGTACCTCTCAAGACATCTGCAACAAATGGAAAGGCCACAGAAATACCTCACTAAAAGAATCACAAGCCTAAAGCAGATCCCCTATGCTGACCATCTAAAAAAACTCTAGCTATACTCTGTCGCACATTGTCTACTCAGAGGCGATCTCTGCTTAACATACAAGGCCATGTCAAATCCAGAGCTGTTGGGCAGACTCCCCTTAAAGAAATCCCAATCCCTCAGAGACACACGCTCCAGGGATCTAAACCTTGTCATCACAATGAACAAAACATGCTGGAGGGATAGGTTCCTGACCCAGAGACTCCCTAGACTCTGGAACAGACTGCCCATACATGTCAAGCAGAGTGCCTCTTTGGCCCTCTTCAAAAGGAACCTTGATGACTGGATGGGAGATATGAAATTCACCCTGGGGATCACCTCAGTCGCCCTGCTAGACAGGAGTCCAGGGAAGTAAATATTGTGGGAAGAAATAGCCAGGGAATTGTTATGGCTAGGCTTGTATAGACCCTAGGGCCGATAGCCTAGTACCACCCTATGAAACTATGAACCTATAAGTGAGATGGTGGTGGAAAGCAGAAGTCCAAGAAGTCATCAGTAGAAAGAAGGAGTGCAGGAAAAAGTGGGAGACAGAAAAGACGGACTAGTGTAAGAGAGAATACTGACTGTCTAACAAAAGAGGCAAAATGAGCGGTTGAAATTGAAAAGAACAAAACATCAGAGGCACTATACCAGCTTCTGAAAAGTGGCTCACTAGATGGTACAAAGAAACCCTATCAGACTTTAAGGCAAAGACAGAAAAATAATGAATGTATTCATCAGACACCCTTCCTAAGGGATACCAGCAATAACCTGCTCACCAGCCAGCAGGACATCAAAGGCAGATAGAAGGAATACTTCCAGCAGCTTCTAATTAAACAAAACTCCACAGGAGATGTACTGCCCTAGACACACCCTACAATGAAAGAAGAAAAGTCACCCACCCTAGAAGAAGTAAGAACAGCACTAAGGAAAATGAAGACAGGGAAATCAGCAGGTTCAGATGAAGTCACAGCAGATGTGACCAAGAAGGTGGGTAAATTAAAAATGGCTCAAAAGAGTACTCATAGCAGTATGGAGAGAAAGCCATATCCCAGATGGCTGGAGAATAAGCATGCTTGTGCCAGTACACATTCACAGTACAGAGGTATGAAATGTCTGTCACACTGCATGAAAGTTCTTCTGGAAAGGATGACTGATAAATGAATATGCAGAGTAGTAGAAAGTAAGATGAGCAGTTCAGATTCAGATCACGATCTAGCACAACTGACCCAGTGTTTGCAGTGAGACAGATATTTGAGAGCACACTAGATATAAGGAAAGAGTCCAACTGTGCATTCCTAGACATGGAGAAAGTATACGAAGGTCCCAAGAAAGCTTATTAGGCAGTCATAGAATGGGTCAAAATCCCAGAAACATTGGTACAATTAGTGCAGGCTATGTAAAACAGCCCAGTGGCATATGTACAGTCTTCGGACTCACAGAGGGGTTCTCAGTGGGAGTGAGTGTGCATCACAATTCAGCTCTGAGACCACAGCTATTAGCAAACAGGTCAGAGGGGCCAGGTCAACAAGCTGCAGTTTACAGACGATGTGATATTACATGCAGACTCTTACTAAGAACTTGGGCAAATGATAAGGGAATGCAATGCAAAACTGAAGGCATGTGGGACAAAACTGTGTATAGATAAGACGGTTACAACAGCATCAAATGGAGGAAACAGAAGAAGCTGAGAAGTCAGATATAAGGCAAGATAGTGGGACAGGTAAACTGTTTCAAGTATCTGAGAGGGGTGGTTAAGGAGCAGAGAAGTCTGAATAAGGAGATCAAAGCTAGTATTAGAGGGGCTGCAACCAACTGTACACAGTATCATGAGTAATGTGTGACAGAAGAATCCCAAAGAAGTTGGAAAGGAAGTTGTAGGAAACAGTGGCGTGACCAGTACTACTGTATGGCACAGAAATCTAGCCAGTGAAGGCAGAGCAGTTGAGGAAACCAGAGGTGATGGAGATGGAAGTTACTCGCACATGGTAGGATGCACACTACTGGATAGATTAAGAAATTAAAACATCAGAGCAGAAGCTCAAGCAACTACAATTGCAGAGAAAGCCAAACAGAACAGATTATGGAGGTTCAGGCGCATATGAAAGAAAGCAGAAGGCAATCTAGTGAAGAAGATTTCAGACAGACAAGATGATGGCAAGAGGAAACGAGGAATGTGTGAGAGAAGACCTGTGACAGTCAGGCATAGCTGTCAAAGAGAACAGGAGAGTGGCACTGAATCAAGAGAGATATGTCAACAGCTGACGTGAAACCCTGACCTCAGAAAATAAGAAAAAGGGGACTGAGGATGATGATGATGATGATGACCTAGAAGGGTAAAATACTAATGACATAGTTAAATGAATTATGCATGGTCCAATAATTTTGCATTTTAAGAACAGGTGAATGTATTTAAGGGATTATCAGCATTTTAATATGTCTGATGTCCTAAAAGTATGCAAATGAAATCACTAACAGCTGTTTAACAACTGTATTACTAAACGGTTGCTATTATATCACTCTATGCTTTATTTCTATATTTTAATGCAGTACTTTTTTGTTTGCTTAAAAGTAGTAAAGGTTGTTAGCTTCAGTTGACTAACTCCATAATTCCTGCCACATCATGAAACTTTATCTACAACCATGACGATTCATAACCTTACTAAAATTCTCTAACCTCACATTATTGATTTTCAGGAACTGCACACTCAAAATTAGCAGACACACACCTAAATCAAAAACACCCTTGTAAAAACAAATCTACCCTTACATATAAAGACCGTCTCCTCTTACTTCCCAACACTCAGACTTGCGAGAGATGCACTTATATATCCAAATTGGAAGCCACGCACACTCCAGCCAAGACTGGAATAGCTGGTCAAGAGGAGAAGGTCAACACTTGCACCACACCACATGGAGCACATAGCCCTCCAGAACACACACCAGCACTGCCTTCACATAAAAACACAAACCATACACCCACCTTCGTGGATGCTCTCAATAAAAATCTACCCAAACAGCAGAGACCTCCAAGGCAGAAATGCACTTGACCACCATAACACAACACTAATCACGACACACATAACTCTCCTAAATGGTGTGCCACTCAACCAAAGCCCCTAAGGCAAAACAGCATGCCCAACACACTAGTCATAGGTGACTCAATAGTGAGGCACACTGTTGTCCCACTCACTAGGTTGAGTAAGGAGAAAGTAACAGTCAGCTGCCTGTCAGGTGCCAGGACTCGCCACATAATGCACGCACTCAGGTCCCTCAACAACAGGTACAAATATGGCTCTGTCATTGTACATGTGGGTGTGAATGACCTGAGACATACCTCCCTGGACTACATGAAAAGAGACATGGAGGAGCTCTCAGATTATGTAGCCCAGGCAGGTATGACCCTAGCCCTGAACAGCATCCTACCATCACCCAGAATAATCCCACAGTACAAGCAAAAAATATTTATTCCAACAACTGGCTAAGTTTCTGGTGTCATTCAAAGGGGATCCAGTATCTGTCTGCCTGGGATGACATGATTGACAGACCCTGATGCTTTGCCAGACATGGCCTGCATCTATCACCCCTAGGCTTCCGGATACTGGCCAAGGCTCTTTCTACCCCTATAGTGCATTTTTAGGTGGTGTTCCAAAGACCAAATTACCACCATAACAGCTACAAACATCAATGTGAGGGTCATTCTGCTCAATGCTAGAAGTCTAATCTCAAAATGCACTCGCTCAAAGCACTCCTTAAAATGGAGAACATCGACAGTTCTACCATAACAGAGACCTGGTTCAAGGCAGCAGAAAGCACCCCTGCACTGCCAGGCTATAACTCATTCCACACCTTTTGGCCCCAGAACTTGGACCGAAGCTACAAAGGCAGTGGCATTTCCATATTCATAAAGGATGTGCACACCACCAGACTGGTAGCCCAAAATAATGCATCTGAGGTACTTTAGGTGCAGCTAACATTGGGTAAGAAAGCAATTCAGGTCATAGCCTGCTATAGGTCCCCAATCATGTCCCAAGACTCACACTACATGTTCCTAAGCACCATGGAGAATATTAGGGTCCAACTTAACACTTTCATACTGGGTGACTTCAACTACCCCTCCATTAACTGGAAAAACTACTCATGTACCAATACACTTGTCCAATATTTCCTGGAATTCATTAATTCCAATGCCCTGGTCCAGCACGTTTTTACTCCCACTAGAGATAGCAACATCCTTCACCTGGTCATTACTAACATGGGCAACCATTGCTCTACACCAACAGTCAACTCCTCCCTGGTTAGATCCGACCACAAACTAATCATCTTGGAAATCCACATAACTCCCACCCCCCCCCCACCCCCCGCCAAGGTAACCACCATGAAAAACTTCTCCAAAGCTAACTTTGGGCTTCTAGAAACAGAGGTGGCTAACTTCATGGCACCCATGCAAATTGAGAATAGTTGCATGACTGTCGAATCATACACCAGTGCACTGTACATACATGTACACAAATGCATGGATCTTGCCATACCCAATAAAACCAAGATGCTTTCCTCCAAAAAAAGGAAGCCAATATGTTGTCCCCCTGCCATAAACAAACTCTATAACAGGAGGAGACTGATGCAGAATATGGTGAAGTCTCAAGACTGGAAAAACTCCCTTATCAGCCTCAACAAAAAGTTGAGATCCCTCATCAAATCCTCTAAAGCTAGCTATGAAAACAGAATTGCAGCAGATAGTAAAGACAACCACAAGGCCTTCTATAGTTATGTAAAAAATCTCCACGGCAATACCCAGATTTGCTCTAAGCTACTGCACAATGGTACCTCCTATACCGAGCCAACAGATATTGCCAAGATACTGGCCGACAGATTCAGTGCCAACTTTACCCCCCCCCCCCCCAAAGGACCAGTCACAATACCATGAGGATTACCAGGCACCCAGTATTACTGCTGCACAGGTTAAAACAGCACTGTCCAAGGCCAAGAATATAGCTTCTATGGGACCTGACAATATCCCCGGCTGTGTTTTACATGAACTACAGAGTGAACTGGCACCTCACCTGTGTGCCCTGTTCAATCACAGCCTCACATCAGGCTTTGTTCCTACCAAATGGTGCACTGCTGCAGTCATCCATCTCCACAAAGGAAGAGTGACTACAGACCCTGGGAACTATCGCCCCCATTAGCCTGATGAGTCTGATATGCAAAGCTATGGAATGCATCATTGTGGACCTAATAAACAAGGATATAGGGAATCTCCAAACTCTGGAACCCACACAGTTTGGTTTTGTGAAGGGTAGATCATGCCTACTCAACTTGGTCAACTTCTTTGAGTCAGTCTCCAGAGCTGTGGATGAAGGCAGGGTGGTTCATACAGCCTACCTTGATCTGGCCAAGCCCTTTGATACCATTCCCCACTCAGGAATCATAGAAAAACTCACTAAGCTAGGCATCAATCCCTATATCACTAGGTGGGTTGCAAATTGGCTCACAGGTAGAACCCACAGTGTGAAAGTAGCTGACTCCTCAGACTGCTGATCAGTCATGAGTGGAGTCCCACAGGGTTCGGTCCTGGGTCCTCTCCTGTTTGGTATCTGCTTCTCTGAAGTCCAGGCCAACAAGAAGGGACTCTAGCTGACAAAGTTTGCAGACGATTTGAAGTTAGAAGCTACTATTAACTCCCCAAGTGATGCTGACATCCTACAGAAAGGCCTCACTGAGACCAATGACTGGTGTCAGAGCCATGGCCTTAAACTCAATGCCAAAAAAAGTGTCATCATCCCCTTTGGGAAAAACCCATTTCCCATGAATTACCACATTGATGGTAGTCCACTGAACACAGAAGACTTTATAAGATATCTGGGAACACAGGTTGACAGCAACCTCTCTTTTGACCACCACATTGCCACTGTGGTCAGAAAGTCCTTCTATGTGGTACATCACATTACTAAGGATTCTGCATCCAGGAAGAAAGAGGTCATTGTCTTCCTCTACTCTTCCCTCATTAGGCCAGTCATTGAGTACAATGCAACTATTTGGCATGTACCCCAGTAAACACCTGCAACAACTGGGGAGGCCACAAAAGTACCCGACAAAGAGGATCCTAGGTCTTAAATATTTGTCCTATATGGACAGACTCAAAAAACTCCAACTATTCTCTGTCTCATAATGCCTACTTACAGGCGATCTCTGCTCGACTTACAAAGCCATGTCTGACCCAGCTCTGCTAGAAATGCTACATCTAATGAAATCCCAATTCCTCCGCAGCACATCATCCAGAGACCTCAACCTCATTACCACAATCAACAGAACATGCTGAAGGGACAGATTCATAACCCAGAGACCGCCCATGCTATGGAATAGACTTCCTATACATGTCAAGCAGAGCACCTCACTGGCCCTCTTCAACAGAAATCTTGATGAGTGGATGGGAAATAGAAAATTCACCCCAGGGATCACTCCAGTGGTTCTACTCGACAGAGGGACTGGGAACTATGGTAGGGTGGCATGATGCCAGGAATCTTATGGGCTAGGCTTGTAAAGGCTCCGGGACCATTAGCCTAGTGCACACCTATGAACCTATAAGAACAAAGCAAAACAAAACAAAAAAAAACAGTAAAACAAAATGACACAGACTACATCTCCCATTCAATTAAATTTAAAACTAACTAAATACACACAAAATACACACGTATGCCTCCTCAAGAAACAACTGCATAAAGTAAACTCCTTGAAACTACTATAACATAAATACAAACATGGATAACATAAACACATTGTGTTCTAACTTGATTGATGCACAAAGCAGCTTAGTGTATCCTCTACTCCTAAAGGTCAAATGGCATGTTTTGTCTCACACAATATTGATCCCATTCTGGCAACTCACAAACTATGTCAACAGAATAGGCTCTACCTCGGTTCTTGCATGGGGAAAGTAATGTGTTCTTACAGCATTTTAGTGGGTGTCTAAACAAGAGTTAAAAAAAGGTAGTCAATAAATTGTCAACCATTTGCCCTACATCCATATTTTTTACAAAGATATGTGCAAGTGTTTGTGTGTGTGTGTGTGTGTGTGTGTGTTGTGTGTGTGTATATACATATATACATATACATATTTTATATATATATACATACATACAAACACACACACACACACACACACACACACACACACACACACACACACACACACACACACAAACACACACACAAACATATATATATAGCTATATACAAACAAAAGTATATATGCATTTATATATAATGTATCTATCTATATATAGATATAGATATGCACACACACACACACCCACACACACACACACACACACACACACACATATATATATATATATATATATATATATATATATATACACACATCCACACCACATGTACTGTATATGCATAGGTTTGCAATGAATTGTCTAAAAGAATCAAAATAAAAAAATCAAACTCACTTCCTTTTGTAAACAACCATTCATGTTCCAATACATTGTGCATTCCATCAAAAATCAATCACATACACACACTATGTACTGAAACTATGCACCCTAAACACACACACACACACACACACATGACACAAACAATGCCACAACATAGCACAAACACCAATAAATATACCCACGCAACAGGTTTTCTGCAAGAAGACAAGTGTCCTGCCCCCCCACCACAACTTTACATACAACAGGGAGAATTGGGCATATTTTCAAATCCTGCTTTACCAGAATCTTGGACAACATTGGACTAGTACATTTTGATCAGCTGTGCATAATGTTTGATTATCTTGTACCTTTTATGGATTGAATTAGAACTTGAAAAATTCAGCAAGCAATTTATTCAATGTACTGAATGGTACCCATATGCTCGCACACACACACACACACACACACACACACACACACACACACACACACACACACACACACACGCGCGTGCGCACACACACACACACACACACACACACACACACTACAAACCCCTCTACATATATCTTTACCTTTCATCTCAAAATAAGATCAAAGGTAAGAAATGAGATTATTGGAGCAGCTACAAGACTCCAAGTTGGCTGTACTCAGAAGAGCAGGTTGGTTACAGCACTCACAGTGTGAAAGAAAGAGAAATAAAAGAGTCATCAAAAGTTAATAATCTGGGTAAATTCACTTACTGTCTAGTCACTATACTACCTAGATGTAATAAAGTAACCTGCAGAAAATTTGAGGATAAATAAACTGCAAGGAACTACCATGAAAAGTAAAAAGATTTAATGTAGAACGAGCGCTTTCACGCACACTCAGGTGCGCTTCATCAGGTTAACCTGCAGAAAATAAAAGAAAATTGACTATAAAACATGAAGAAAGCATGTGGTTGGGGAAAACACTTGCAGCTGCTGAGTAAGAAGGAGTTTGGGTTTCAGCTCTGGTAAACAAGATGGCTTCTAGCAATTTAGATAAAAAATAAATTAAATGCATTCAGACATGTTTAAAATAAGTGGAAAACTGTAGGAATATATATAGTCAAATGACAGAAGACTGAAAAGAATAGAAGAAGCTTTAAGTAGTTATACATGGGTTCATAGGAGGTAACAGATGAGCTGATAAAACTGTGGTTGTTATACATGGGTGCATAGGAGGTAACAGATGAGCTGATAAAACTGTGGTTGAAATGAAGGAAAAACTTGCCAAATATGAAGCTTCACAAAAAGAACTGTTTTGAAAAATGGAGTTAAAAGACAGGGCACATAGTAGAAACCTGAGATTTTCTACCATACAGAGAAACTGGAAGGAAGATACTGCATTAATTTCAAGAAAGTACAAATAAGCGACTGGACTGGTATTTCACAGCAGGATTTGTTAACTGAAACGGCACACTGTGTGTATGTACTAAAGTTGCTCAGAAGCCAGGAAATAAAGTAGTAAAGATACAGTCATACCAACTGAAAGAGATCCTACTGACAATACTGGGGAAGAAGGAAAAAGTATTAAGAGTTGGGGACACTGCTATGTTTATAGAAAATGACTATTCATTGTACACCAGGCAAAACTGAAGTGAGTTTACTTCTGCAATTTGGGGACATTAAGAGGCAGGTGCAAGGTTTAACTTGCTATACCCAGTTGTTTTTAAAATATTTATCCTAGAGGATCAAAGGGATTTTGGATGTAGAACAAGCTAAGGATGAAAAAAAAAATACCAGGCAAAGAGTGAGCCGGTAAGGTGAAGGGGTGTCTTCTTCTAATTCTTCAAAACACATAGAGAGAATTTGCCAGCAAAACATTTTCCATTGTTCCAAATGAAAATGACTGAGCAACAGAAAAAGCTCAAGAGCTGACTAGAAGAATTAGAAGTACCTTGGCCTTGAACCAGAGATTAGTGTTGGGAGGCCTAGATGATGAGGGAAAGGAAGAACACTAGCAATAATATGAAAGTAGGAAGTAAACGGAAGAATTGTGTAATTTCTATAAATTCAGTTTGGAAGTTAGAAATGTACTTCAGTGTGGTGTCAAAATAGCATGGAAGTTTGTTAACTCTAGTCTAGAGCATAACGCCTGCTTTTCCTATTAATGATTAAAAGGACAATGGCAAGACTGAAGGTGTAAATGCAAGTAAAAAAGTATTGTTTCTTAGTAAAATATTCATAATAAATGTCTTAAAGTAAACTGTATATTACATTACAGAGTAGCTCTTTATAGTATGCAGAAGTATTTTAAATGTGAATTTGAAGAGTCTCTCTGATGACTGCTGGTGTTATTAAAGTAAGAAAATACTTTTTCTTGACAATAATATATTTGGGGTATAAACTGTAACTAGATAAAGGCTGGATATAAGAAATATTTTGTAACCTTGGGCTGCTGCTTGAAAGGGAGCATACTGTTCATATTATGTTTGAAATCAGATATAATAATTGCAAGACTTTTCTTACACGTGTAAGCATAGACACTTCTTAATTTATGCTGCAGAGTATAGCAAACAGGCTAGAAAACGGGAGAAATGAAAGTGGTACCTCTCTAGTATTTGAAAAGAGCTGTTTGTTGCCATTTTACAACTATTTTCCCATCAACAAATGTCAGAAGTGGGGGATGGTATAACTACAGCTGTACACAATTAATTAGAAAATGTCTGAAGAATGTGCTGAGATATTTATACATAAAAAATCATGATTAGTATTTAAAGAGGAAATAGCAAGCACTTCGAAGAAAATAGATGACAATTTTATACATACCGAAGTGAATACCTTTGCTATTAGTTGCACTCCTTGCAGCCCTAGTACTAAAACATTAAATATAACAGGGCACTATTAAGTTTATTTGTTTAAGGGTAGCCAGCACACTATTTTTAAGGCTAGATGTCAGTTAACTGAGAGCATGCAAGTTGTTTTTCACATGTGAGAGAAAAACAGAGATACAACAAGGACAGACATATGATTCCACCCTGATTAAACCTAACTTTAGAATGCATAAAGCCTGTGGGTGTATCTGAGTATTTTGGTCAACTGCCCCGTTACAGAGGGGTAACTTCCCTTTTTGGAAAATATATATAGTTTTGTGTACTTGTTGTGAGAAAGGGGGTTGTGGGGGATAAAATGTACTTAAATTCTTGCTTCTTGGGTGATTTTACTGAAACTTAAATTCTGAAAAAAATGAGACATGGATTTGAATAGATATCTGAAACAGCAACTGAATACATAATCAGCATTTTAAGTTTTAATGTGTGTATGTAAGTTGCAAGTTGGAAACATACATTAAAAAGAACTGTCATGCAGAACACATGAAATTAATAGTTTCTTAAAAGAATGACTGCCTTATCAATTTAAACATGGAATGTCATTGACTTTACAAGTATACACAAAAAACAAAAAGTTCTGAATTATATTAAGTGTACGGTGCAAACAGTAGTATTACAGGAGACACATATGGATATAAATGAACATATGAATTTGGAAAAAAAAAAGCTTCAGAATGGATGTTCATCAGGATGTCAGGGGCAGAGAAATATGAGTAATAACATGGCTCCAATAATGATAAATTATGAAAAGAAAGATAATAATAGTAGGACTGTGGAACAACTGGACTGTTAGCAGGGAAGGAGAATTATACTGACATGCATTTTTTATTCAACCTAAAACTACTATTCTGGAGCATAAGAGAATTTTGGGAGAAATAATTAGCTTTCAACAAGATCTATTATTTAAGGGTGGAGACTGGAAACTGATTTTTAATAGTGATGCTTTATCAGGAAAGTTGGAAGGGAAAATATAACACAAGAGGGTAGATTTCTAAAGAGATGTATAAGAATTTTTGGAATGGAAGATGTGCGCCTAGTAGCAGAAACTCAGACACACTTTACATGTTATTCCTTGAGGTTCAATAACTGAGCTACACTGTACAGAACTTGGATTTCACAGAAATGCAGGAATTTAATTAAAAGCTTTGAAACCCATCAAATTATTTCAGATCGCAAACAAAGAATAAGATAAAGCTACAGGACAATGAAATGAGACACTAGTATATTCCTGCTTATTTATTAAAAAGAAATTAAGGAATGGGTAGTGGAAATTATTTCAATGTTATAAGGGAAAATAGACATTTCTTCAGAAGAGATATTATGGCATAGGGCAAAATTGAAATGGGAGTTAAATTATGGTACAAATAGAGGAAAAACACATGGGTAAAGGTAATAGGAATTATTTAGAGGGTTTTTTAAAGATTAAATTTTGCAGAAAAAGGTGTATCTCAAAGGTCAAGAAAAGAACAACTGCTGAGTGCTAAAGAGAAAAACAAGGAGTCATCTATATAGTATGCATGAACTAAGAAATGTCATTAAGAAAACATTTTTGATAACCACTCCACTATACAAAACTCAGCATAACAAGCTAGGCAACAGAAAGTAGAAAGGGTTGTTACCAAAAATAGGAACCATATGACAAGAAAAATAATCAGAGATCCTGTGAGGTATTTGAGATATTTCAGAAATTCTGTGAAAATTTGTATAAATCAGAAGAAGGGGAAACCAAGAAAAGGCACAAATGGGTATATTTATGGCAGACTTAGCTATACCAAGGTTAAGGGAAGATTAGTCTCAATAATTAATAACTAAGAAAGACAGGAATGGGATAAAATTATAATGTATAATCAATCAGGGGAAATCTTCAGAAACAGTTTGTATTCCTGTGGAGGTTTGGAAATTAGGTGGAAAGAAAGTGATCAAAACCTGTGAGGCTTTATTTAATAAACTTAAAGGGAGTGACAGTACCAGCATCTTGAAAGAAAGCTGTTGTGTTTGTATTACCCCTCAGACCCAACTTCATATATATCCATCTCAATGTAAAACTATGACTAAGTGTTTATGTATACACTAGCAAAGAAAATAGCAAAGGTGTTGTCAAAATTCACAGAGAGGGATCAGTGTGGTTGGAAGCAAACATTTAACCCCATTAATATAACGATGATCCAGAAAGAAGTGGAGTATACTGCAATGGTTGGTGGGCCATGATGCAGAGTAGGCATTCTGTAGAGTGAGCTGGGATTTTATTTGTAGGAAAACGATAGCATTTGTATTTCCTGACAGAACAGTAGAGTTAATTAATTTACTTAGAGACAATGACAAAGGAAATAAAGGACTCACAAATGTAAAGATATAGCTGGTGTGGTAATCATAAAAAGTTAGATTTATTCACAAATGATATTATTTTGTACCTGACAAGTCCAGAAAATACTATTTCAGTGATGTGGAACATTGTGAGACAGTTTTGAGACTTTTGGGAATATAAAATTAAAAAAGGACACAATTATAAGAAAGGATAAAATGCCTATAAAATATGTCCTGCAAGGACCAACTCAAAACCCTGTCACTATACTCAGTATCATACCGACTGTTAAGAGGTGACTTGTGTCTGGCATACAAGGAATCCTCCGACCAAATACTGATGGATTTACTGCACATCAGTAAGTCAAATTGTATTAGAAATATTCATTCTAGGGATCTAAACCTCTAATGCAAACATCAGAAGAATGGATCAGAGGGACAGGTATACCTTGGAGGAGATTCCACCGCTCTGGAACAGATTCCCAATCCAAATAAAACAAAGTTCATCCCTGTCCACATTCAAGCACAACTATGATCTATGGATGGGAAACTGAAAATTTACTCCAGGACTGCCCCTGTACTAGTAATGGACAGAGGCAGCCCATTAATGTGTTTTTATCCTATGTATGAGTCCCCTTAAACTATTTATGATATGATCCCAGTTATTTTCATTAGGGATAAATATATATTTATTGATGACTGGGTGGGTAAGACCAGTCTCTAACTAATGGGAAAGGTTAATTTGAGCACAAAAAGGGAAACTGGCTAAAAATGTTTCACAAGGGCAGCTTGCCTAGTATTTATTTAACCATGAATCTATAAAATAAATGTAGATAATAACAAAGGCTATTGCTGTACACTATGTACATACAGATGAATTGGTTCCACAACACCCATATCTATAGGCTCTTAAAAATATAAAATACTTAGGTATATGAATTAAAAATATTCTATTATGGTGGCTAAGGATATGTGAGAAGAGACTAAACAAAACATAATTAAAAACTGAAAAAGTAAAAGCTCTTGAAATTGAACATTGATAGCAAGATATAAACAGTGAACATGTTTCTAGTCCCTTTTGGTTTATAGACAATGAGGTATACTTTTATCAACCAGCGGAGAAGTTGTGGATCATAATTAATAATTTTTTGGGAGAGGAAGAAGGCAAGAGTTAACTGGGATCAGTTGCTTCTCCCAATAGAACAAGGTGGTTTAGAACTACTTGATTTGACGGGGTTTTTAGTGCTATGTAGGTAAGTCTCACATACATAATACAAGCAAAAGGTTGAAAATTGAAGTGAAAAGGCATGCTGATGAAATGGGGGGAGGGGTGCAAGAAATAAGGAAAGAGTAGGATGTTGGCTGCAGGTCCATAAGGAAAATATTAATAACCATACAGAATAATATTTATAAACTATCAGAAATGATTTTAAGATTTATGCTTTTATGGGAATGCAGAAAGGACATTTTACCAGTTGGGGATGTCTGCCCGTAGGTTCATAGAAAATAAACAAGAATAGGCAAAAGCGGCTAGAACTTATTGCAGAAAATTTGCAAAAGAACCAAGGTATTGGCAGCAAATTACTGCAGTGGGAAAGGTACTATAATAGGATGAGGGAAAGAGGAAGTTTGGACTTCAGGTTAGAGAATGCCTGGACTTCAGGTTAGAGAATGCCTCCCTACCAGGGCTGATAACAAAGTATATTCAAACAGAAAGGGATTGGGATAGCTAAAGGAGATAATTTAATTAGAGGTGGTATATTTAGAAAAGTGAAGGAATACATTACGTAGAAATAAATGGAATTTGTGGGAACAATACATGCAAAAAAATCCTTAAGAGAAGAATGAAATTTAAGGGAAGGCAGGGTTTAAGCAATTCATGTAATATTGGTGCAAACGTTAATTGTTAAAAAAAGAAAGCATATATGCCTGTTGGATGAAACTAAGGAAAATGTCTACAATGATTTTTTTTTTCCTTTTCTATAATTATATGTGTACCCATGTTGTTATATAAATAATGTGAATTTAATAAAGGTGTTTTAAAAATCTCATCTAGAAAGTGGAAACAAATGCAACTGCTTCAGAAAAGCTGGATAGTCAGATGCCATACTTACCTGTTTCATCATGTATTATACAGGATACAACTACACAAGTCCTAGGTTTCATCATACAGACTAAAATGTACACTAATGTACATATGCATCTATATTTTGTATATAGTCTGCTTAAATTGCTTTATATATTTTAGCATAATTCAATTTCAACATATATTACTTCTACAACTGTTTATGTTTTGCACCAAGTTAACCACTTGCATCAATGTTCTCTTCTTATTCTGCCTTTGCAAATACATGCAGCCATTTGTAATTCTAATGCACAGACCGATTGCTTCAGTTAATTCAGCTCAAGTCCTAGCACACTGACATAGCTCACATTTCATTAATATGCTACTTATTTATTTCGTTAATACACTACTTATTTATTTCATTAATATACTACTTATTTATTTCATTAATGTACTACTTATTTCATTAATATACTAATTTATTTCATTAATATACTACTTATTTCATTAATATACTACTTATTTCATTAATATACTACTTATTTATTTCATTAATATACTACTTATTTCATTAATATACTACTTACTTATTTCATTAATATACTACTTATTTCATTAATATACTACTTATTTATTTCATTAATATACTACTTATTTTCAATATGCATCAGGTACATGAACATGTGCTTGGCAACATGCACTGCATACTATTATCATTTCCTGTTGCTATACTTCATTCCATGCTAGACTTTCTAGAAGGTTCCCTGTGGAGTTGCTCTATTACTGTTAACGGTAATGCATTACACATATACACCATGAAAAACTGATGCATTTTACATTGCTACTTAATATTTGTCATGCTTACATTTTAAACCAAGACAAAGTCAGGTACCACAGAAAAGGAACTCAGTACAGCCTTGCAGCTCAAAAAAATAAGCTGGTTTATTGGTAGATTAAAAAGCATAAAGGCATTTAAAATTACATGCAGCATTTTCATCTTATTCAGTCAGACTAATAATAATAATAATAATAATAATAATAATAATAATAATAATAATAATAATAGTAATGTTGAATGTGGTGGGCTATTACACAAAGAACTTATTGAAATTTTTGATAAATGTGGTTTTGATGTGCTTAGAGCTATGATTAAGGACAATGAATGGATTAGAGAAAAATTGCAAAAAGTGATAGACGAAATTGATGAATGTGTTAAAAATGATTTAATATTTACCACAGCTTCTGAAAATGACAAATATTACATTGCTAGGGTAGGCACTGATGAAAAATGTAATGAACTTATACAGAGAAAGTTGAAGAAACATGAAAGGGCTATTAATGAATACAAAAACCCCACAAACTACACACTACCTTGGGTGAACAACAGAAAGGAGGGTGACAGTTTTTGTTATGAAAATGAGCAATGGAGGGGTGATAATCAAGAAGGGGCACATATTAGTAACAATGTGGGTGATATGGATGATTTTTCAGCATATCCCACATTGAGAAGATCAGAAAGGTTGAAAAATAAAAGTAACACAAACTATCAGCAGCAACATTTTCATGGGGGGGAATGAGGTATTAATGACTGATGTTACCCCCTGACCCCCCCGGCCCATGGCTTAACAGGTGATATTACTAGAGAAGCTGGCAATGAGTATAAATTCACTAGGGATGGTTTTACTATTTATAATTTTATCAACACTGTTTTAACAGATAAACATTTTAGTCTTTTATCAAAAGGTTTAAAATTCATTCCCCAGAAGAAAGGGGACTTGGCAAAAGTTCTTATGGACCTTAAAATGTTTATTAGAAAAGTAAATTTGAGTCTAACGTTGCCAGAACAGAAGAATACGACCACTACATGTACCAAGAAGAGTACATACAATATCCCCACCCACCCTCAGTTAAAAAACTTTGAAAAAGTGGTAGAAAATACATTTAGAGAGGAATAGCAGAAGGTTAAATACAAGGCAAACATGATTAATGAAGAAATAAAGGTGTTAGATGAACTGAGGAGAAATAAGGAAGTAAGGTTATGAAACCCAACAAAGGTGGGGGGATAGTAATAATGGACTTAATTACTTATGAAGGGAAGATGAATACAATTTTAAATGACACCAGTAAGTATTCTAGTGTGTTGTTAAATGAGACTAATATTGCCTACAGGAAGATAGATGTGGTTTTAGACAGGATGTGGGAAGGTCTGCCTGACCAAAAAACCTACAATTATTTGAAAGTAACAAAACCTAAAATACCATCAATATTTGGAATCCCCAAAGTCCATAGGGATGAGATGGAGCCCCTGCTCAGACCCATAGTGTCAGCAGATGGGTCTAAGACTTTGCCTTTGGCAAAGTTTGTTGATGCTAAGCTTAAAAAACTCTGGCTCAAGAGAAGGCAGATATTGAGGGATTCATGGGACTTCCTAAGGGAAGTAAAGGATGAATTATGGAGTGATGAAATAAAATTTGTAACAATAGATGTCGTCAATTTGTTTTCCAGCATCCCACATAATGAAGGGATGAAAATGTTGGAAGAAATAATTTTTGAAGCTGGAGAACTCACTAGAAATGAGCAGTAGTATGCTTGAATTTAATTGACTTGGTATTAAGATACAATTTTATATATTTTAATGGTGAGTTCTACCAGCAAATACAAGGAGTGGCAAAGGGGGGCAGCCTGCGCTCCGACCTATGCAAACTTGATTTTAGCTAGGTGGGAGGAAAAATCTGTTTAAGGTTCCAAGTATGCAAGCCAATGGAACCTCTATAGGAGACTCCTTGATGACATAGACATTTTATGGAAGGGGAGTGTAGAAATTTTAGACAAGTTTTTTATGTTTTTTAAATAATACAACATATTTTTTAAAGTTCACATACAATATCAGCAATGAAAAGTTGCAGTTTTTACATATAGAAATTTTTAAGAAAGAGACCAAGTTTTGTTCAAAGATTTATAGAAAGAAAACATTTTGTAATTCCTTTCCCAATTTTAATAGTGCGCATCCTGCCCATTATAAGAAAAATATTATTAAAGGGCAATATGTCCTAGCAAGCAGAATGGTATCAGAAGAAGTAGATTATGAAGAAGAAAGCAGCCTACTTGAACTTCTCTTTAGAGCTACAGGGTATCCTGACAGCCTTATTGTAGAAGTTAAAAGAGAGGTTGCAGTGGGTAGAAAGTAAAAATTTAAACATAAACTAGGTACAACTGAGGAGACTCTACCAGGGTACACAGTTACAGAGGAAGGAAATGGGTGTGACGAGGGTGGACAGGATTAGGAATAAGAATATTAGAGGGTCAGCTCAGGCTGGAAGGTTTGGAGACAAAGCCAGAGAAGCAAGATTACGTTGGTTTGGACATGTGCTGAGGAGGGATGCTGAGTATATTGGGAAAAGGATGCTAAGGATGAAGCTACCAGGTAACAGGAAAAGAGGAAGGCCTAAGATAAGGTTTATGGGTGTGGTGAGAGAGGACATGCAGGCAGTTGGTGTGACAGAGCAAGATGCAGAGGACAGGAAAAAATGGAAACAGATGATCCACTGTGGAGACCTCTAACACGAGCAGCCGAAAGAAGATGATGATGATGATGATGATTTCTTTTAGAGTTTAATGTCTGTGCAGGACATATGAGGAAGGTAATCGAATGTGAATGGGAAAAGTTTCTTAGCTTTATTGACTTAGGGGAATGTAGCAACCAACCCTTTAAAGTGGCCTGTAGGAGCTCCCAAAATATAAAGTGTTTATTAGAAAATGCTTACAAAAATGGAAGTGGTGATAAGAAAAGGAAGGGAACATATAAATGTGGAAGATGTACCCTGTGCACTTACATATCAAGCAAGGAGAGAATATTCTTACCAAGTAGGAATAAATGGATAGAAAGTGCACAATTTTATAATTGTGACTCTAACGGATTAATTTACTTAGCTCTGTGTGGGGAATGTGAATCATTCTATGTCGGAAAGATGGAGAGAAAATTAAGGAGAAGGATTTATGAGCATTATTACTATATTTAAACTAAAAAAGAGTCTAATGCTCTTTATAAACATACATTAATATGTCACAGAGCATATTATTCTTTCTTTGTACTTGAACAGATAAAGAAGAAAGTTAGAGGGGGGGGGTTATGGGAGGAAAAGATAGAATATAGGGAGCTATGGTGGCAATTGATTTTGGAAGCCACCAGCCCACCAGGACTCAATGACTATACCTCCATAGTCCCCTTATTAAAATTAAGAGCTGCTAAGCTCTGAAAGAAGAAATTGTGTTATTTTCATTTGCATCAAATATGTCATTTTACAAAAGGACCACTAGAGGGAGTAAATACATTTTAATGTTTTAACATGCACTCCATGATCTAGTGAATTTTAACAGAATCAAATATTTTATTTAGTTAAATATGTTAAGCTGTGAAATACTATTTTTTGTGTTGTTTTTATGTACTTTCAAAGTATTAATGCACAAGGCACTTTCACAAGTTATACTTTGGTCATAATCAGGAAAATTCAGAATTTTTTTTGGTTGTGATGTTAATTGGTGGAATATTTTGAGGTGTGTATATATATATATATATATATATATATATATATATATATATATATATATATATATATGTGTATGTATGTATATACATATATATATATATATATATATATATATATGAGTGGTTTTAACTGAAGCTTTATGTATCTGATGAAGTCTGACTGAATAAGACGAAAACGCTGTGATTTTGCGTTTATGCTTTTTAATCTACCACTAAAACAGGTTATTTTTTTGAACTGCAAGTCTGTATGGAGTTCCTTTTCTGTAATACCTAACTTTGTCTTGGTTTAAAGTTTATCTACTGGGTGCCAGTTTGAGTTTCTTGGTAGTTATTTCATGCTTATATTTTACTGTTTGATGTACTCTTATACTTGCACCAATAGTTACATTCTGATGATTGTTTTGTTAATTGTATTTACCTAAATAGTGTGGTTTGTGAATGACTGGAAGGGGTCCTTGTACCAGTTCATTAACCCGGTTATGAAAATCAGATAGAAGGATAAATAAATACATAAAATAAAAATGAATTTTTGGCTTCAGAAGTCTGCAGACTTTATGAATGTGCTAGTCATCTAAGTTGCAAACCCTGCAATTATGTTCTCTGTAAACCATGAACTTCATGGAATGTGAATAACAGTCTATGTGAGTCAGCATATCACCCTGATTCACTGCATGGCAACTTCAACACTTGCATTGGTGCACGGTGAGTTTGCCTTATCATGCCCAGTTGTTTACAAGCCAATCTGCTCAAGATGTTTGGCTGATATACTGATACAAAATGAAAAAATTAAGTTGTAATCTATTTTTATGAACCTAACAAAGCTCTTTCTGATCCAGTGGTTGCAATTTGTGACCAGTCTAAATTAGTAGTAATGTTTAAGACTCTGACAATGAACCCTTCAAGCCCACTTCTCTAAATGCATCCTCAATTATATTACAATCTGAGCAATATTATACTTAAATGAAAGACTACTGGCATTTATAATCAAATTTTCACTATAGTGATTATTACTGTTGCAACACTGTTGTGTTTCTGTGCCCACTGGAGAATCTGTACTATTTCTACACATAGACCAGCCACACTACCAAACAAATCTGATGGAGTGAGACAATGTTTTGCATTATAGATTTATTTAAATCAGTTACTGAAAAGTAAACAAACCTATTTGCATTAGTCATTTGCAAGCCAATGATCTGTTTATTTTACTTTTCACTAGATTTGATAACCTGAAGAAAATGATTAGGCAAACCACATTTTCTGCATCTTCTACAGAGTGCTTGACAGAGCTTATTTTTTAATGCTAATAGCCGCATTTTGAACTAAGCTGAAGGCTTTTCATTTTTGCATGTATTATCATTCTCAGGTACAGCAGTGGATCAAAGCTGCCATACAGCTTGAATTATTTTCCACACTGTACTTTGCCTTGGCATAATTACTTTGTCTTAAGATAGCATATTTAAACCTACACTTAACTTTAACACACCCAAATCCTCAGGTAGCTCTTTCATTTGTATGCTAGTCAGTTCTATAAAAAGTATAAGACATAATCAACATGACTACAAACGTTATATATCTGACAGCTTCCACATTCTGCTTAAAAACATAATCATATCATTCACATCAGATGTTTACATACCAGTCTGAATTACGCCTCTACATCTGGTACAAATCGTATTCATTAGAACATTTCCACCGTATCACCATTCTCTACTCTGCTCTACAAATATTTGCAGCTTTGTCCAAGGTTAACTCAGTTTCTGAAAATAGTTTACTTCCTGTTTTTTTTATTTACCAGCGCAGGCAATTCAATCTGTCAGTAATGAATTATGCAGCTCACAAATCATATTAAACTACAGCACAGAGCCACAGACTTTCATACAGGCATCAACAGACTCCTGATACCTGATCTTTACAGAAAAACAAGTAACACATATATAACTAGCTCATTCTGGCCACTGCTGAAACTTGTTTTCAATAACACCTAGATCAATCTGTTGTGTGGAAAGATGAAACTAATAAAATACCTTAGTGGCCTTGTCTACAGCAAGGTGAAGGAAGGTTGTGACTTTACTTGCTTTAGTTATACCAGAAGCAAACCGTAAAGAATGAATATCTACAACTGCTGCTTACAACTTTCTGCCAAACTGCCATGGAGTACCAAATTTATTGGTAGAATAAGTGGTAGTATGGATGTCATGGTGATGCTTAGTGTATACAAAAGTTGTTGTTGGCTAAACTACATAGCTGTGATACGTCCAGAATGCTGGCTGAATAACAACATTATTTCATGTATATTATTTTTACTATTTGTTCATTTAATGAGTTGTGGCTTATTTAATGAGAAGAGGTGTTTGTTTATGTATGTATCTTTCTAGACATATATTTGCTTGCTTGTTTTTCAGATTAACCCATTTGACATTTTTTCACAAAGTTGCACTTGCTGGACTTTTGGTTCTCAAAAGTAGTCTTTTTTTAGTTTTCTTCTCATTTCATTCCAAAGTTTTCTCATTTGCAGAACAAAAGGTTGCTGATGGTCTACCAGTAATTCTATTTGTTAGAGGAACAAATGGGTGAACTTACTGAATGGAGGGCTGATGGTTGAAAGACTGGAGAAGCAACAATGTGCAAAAAACTTCCCCAAAACTTGTATTCTTAGTTACTGCACCAGCTTGCATCATATTCTTGGTTCAGCCAGGATATTATCTTGTCTTCCCATGACCCTAACTGACATAGCATAAGAGGTCTTTTTTTATTTCATATTTTCACCAGTATTTCTTAAAGTGTCTCATATAGCCATCTTGTCCACCCAAATAAAGTATAAGACAATCAGCCTGATTACAAATGTTCTATATCTTGCTGATTCCACATTCTGCTTAAAGACATAATCATATCACTCACGTCAGATTTCTATTTACATACCGATATGCATTATGCTCCTACTTTAAAAAATATATCACCGTGTCCAGGTATAAGACCAGAAAACAGGAAACAATAGGGTCTACTTTCATTTCTGTTATTCTACATTTAAGGCATCGAACATAGCCATCAATCTGGACAACTAAGTCATAGTCAGCATATCTGGTACAGATATATTCATCACAAAATTACTACCTTATTACTATGATCAGCCATCATTATTATAACATGTCCTTCATAACTAAGCAAATTCCCCAGTCAAGGCAACCAGTCTTTCATTTAATCATATACATTTGACCTTACCTAAAAAACTATCTTCCTCACTTAACCATCCTCTGGTGACGCCCAATTTATTAATATCCAGCTTTTATCTTTCATTTTTAAAAACAATTTAATCACTTAACAAAAGTTATCCCAAAACATTAAACATTGATTTTTTGGCTCAATATGTCATATCAATAGTGTTGAACATTCTTCTGTGTAGTTATAATCATTTAGATTTGGTTTACTCCACCATTACCATATGAGGAGTATTTGATCATTCTTTATAGTACTTACTGTTTCCATGGTCCCAATCAAATGCCGTTTCAGATAACATAATCTTTATTAAAAGAGGAACATCTCAGTCTTGCACTGATTACATAACCAAACATGAATCAGTTTGTACTTTAACAGTCTTATGTAGTTACTATTTTAGCAATAATCCACAAATGGGTGTAAGTAAATCCTGTGTTACCCACACTGAGGAGTAGACTATAGCTATTATACAATGACATCATTTAAGAAAAAAATCTTACATTTCTAAATAAGGTCTTTGTATAAAAGAATTTTAGTACTCTTCCACCAGCTTCTAGTAGTCTGGAGCCTCTAAGATGGCTACTGTGCATGCTCTTCTGCTGCAGAAACACGCCTTTCACCTGTTCTGTTATTCATGTTGTTTAGCAAATAACTGCAGCTGAACTTCATAGGTTCAAAGGCGGTTACTAGGCTAGCAGCCATACAGCCATTACAAGTCTAGCCATATTAATCCCAAGTTGTCCCATCTGTCCTTGTTAAGTAAACGCATTTTTCAGAGATAGTCTATGGTCATCTCTGATCCCTCTGTCCATGAGAGACACTGGTGCCACCCCCAGGGTGAATTTGCAGTCTCCCATCCATTTGTCCAGGTTGTGCTGGAATAGGGCCAGTGAGGAGCTCTGCTTCATGTGAATTGGGAGTTTGTTCCAGAGGAACACATTTATCTCTCCAGCTTGTTCTATTAATGTCACAGGCTAGGTTAAGATCCCTAGAGCAAGTGACTCTTGTGCCATTAGATGTGTATGTGAAGGATATCCATCAGGTCAGGTTCAGAGACTGCCTATATGCCAGGCATGTGTCCTCTCAGCAGCCTGTATGATAGAGAGTACAGTGACAGGGCTTTTAGTCTATCCACTTCCATCATGGTTTGGCGAACCTGTATTTTCTTGGTGAGGAACCTCTGTGGTCTCTCCAGCTGCTGCAGGTGTCTGTTGAGGTGCATGCAAAAGGCAGCATTTTACTCTATTAGTGGTCTTAAGAGAACTGAGTACAGTGGGGCTATAACATCCTTAGACGTGGATGTGATGCCCTTACTTATGGGGTACACAACTTATGAGGAAAATTGGTTGTGTTGTTCACATACTCAAGTGAAGCCATCCTGTTTTTCACACCATATTATTCCAGTGACTGTACACAAAACCAATTTAATTTTCTCTTCTGAATCTGAATTTTTCACAGCTACCTCAATTTCTCCAGCTGTATCTTAATCTTTATCTCACCATCCATGTATCATCATGTTCAGCTTGTAGCTTCACTATTCTCAGTTGCAGATTTTTCATCTTTAAAACTGCCCCATAAGGATTTTTGAAATCTCAACCCACCACCAGTCCAAAATACTTTAAACACAGGAAGAAATTTCAATTTTTACTTCAATTTTCTTCTTTTATAATCTTGTATTGCTTTCACAGACCACAGTTAATGTTAGAGAGCCACCTTAGAATAATGAACTGGAAATAACTAGTCACGCAGCCATTAATATGCTTTTACCATGTTGCCATGATTGTGAGAGAACTCATTCTTTCTCATCCTTCTCATTACGTCAAAAACTTTATCAGCATTGATTTTGTCTTCTAAGGTATAACACCTGACTTTGACATAGGTAAACACTTTACCATTACAATCCCAAACAAATCTTTTGTAAAACCTGTCCAGTACATAATTTTGGTTTTCTCAGAGCCCATCAAGTCAGATCCAGTCTCATTTTCCAGAAATCCATATATTCTCAAATTCTGCCTCTTTGCCTTATCTTCCATTCCAGTCAACTGCTGTTCTGTTTACTCAGTTTGCTTGCCATCTTTGCTGCTTTTTCCAGTGTCTCAAATAATGGCATTTCACAGGTATCACGGTTCTTTGCTGGTCATGTAAAAACTATGCATCCTCTCCCCAAACTCTTCCAAATGCTATAATAATGCTATATATAGGCCTGTTAAACTCTACACTTCAACTCTTATGACTTTCAGGCTGTTAGCATCTGCAAGACATTTAAACTCAACAACTTTCACAAACTTGTAATTGATAATCAAGACGCAACATTGTCTGCTCTGACTCCTGAATTGCTTCATCACCAAAATATACCCTGTTTTGCATTTCTCCTATCATTGCTCAGTACATGACACATTCATTCTTCTTTACACAATATTCTTTGTCATATAAACCACTTTTATATTAGAAACCAACAGATTTAATTATTAGAATTATGGATTGACTACAGGATGCAAAAAGTTTCACCAAACCATGAAAGGTATCTCGTCCAGGATGTACTTTCGATGAGCATCTAGGAAAAGTTTGTCACTATTTCCTAAAATAACTAGAAGTATGAAGTAATTATAATGTAGCTATTTATCCAATTTGCAGTCATCAGCATGCTGAGTTACACACAGCCTACAGACTTTCCACTTTTACATATGAGAAAAGTCTAAAAAGATGTGGTCCTAGTACACAGCCTTGCTGGAGAACACTGATAACCTCACTGGGCCAGACAAGTATTCCCCACCCTGATATGTTGCATTGTGTTGCTCTATCTGCATTTTATCCACTGAACAACACACACTCTAAACTATAAAGCAATGAATTTGCTAGTTATTCCCTCATGTGGAAAAGTGTGTGAGTACCTCAGCAGGGCCTAAATAACCATCATGTATTACTATTGGTCCTCTATCAAGTGTTCATCTTAACATCCTCAAAGAATGCTACAAGATTTAACATAAGTTTGAAAGGAAAGGAAAGATCTCCCTTTAATATACTGGGAGCCCCCAATGTCATTACGGCAAGCTCCATTGTGGTAGCTGGATAATTTTATAGAGAATAGCATATATATATATATATATATATATATATATATATATATATATATACATATATATATATATATATATATATAAATATATACTGGTGGTCAGCATTAGATTCCCCAGACATCAAGTGCCCTAATCGCAAGATACTGAGGAAGAGAATTATAATGGCTGCATTCCGCAGAAAATCACTGCCACTGTCATTTCTACATGTGCTACAGCAGCGATTCCTATGTTTTGGGAAATGCTCCCATCCTCATGTATATACAGCTTTGTAGGTGTTATAACTAAATTCAGAAGGCATGGGGAGGCTAGAAAAAATACTTTTCAGATTTTCCCTTTTTTTTTACTTTGTACACTTGAGTTAGACAATGTGGTTTCGTGGTTTCCTGTTGTCTGGTCAGTCTGGATTTCATAGCAAATCCATACAGAATACTGGTAGTTTTTGATGTGACCCATCCCCCAAACACACCAACATATCAGCACACACACACACGCACACACACACACACACACACACACACACACACACACACACACACACACACACACACACACACACACACACACGCATGCATACACACACACACACACACACACACACACACACACACACACACACACACACACATAGACACATACACAATACACATCCGAGCGCACACACACACACACACACACACACACACACACACACACACACACACACACACACACACACACACACACACACACACACACATATGCATCTGGCATCATTATAGCCTAAGTCTAGGATATGACTACAAATTAATATTTTGATTATCAGTAATCTTAGTGAGGTTAGTATAACTGATAAATAATTTTATTTGTGGAAAAATTAGTTTACATGTCCTTTTAACATATTTGATAAATAAACCCTTTGTTTTTTTTTATTGTAATTATTGGTTCTTTAAGGAGAAAATGCGCGTCACACTTGCTACTGTTTATTTTTTTTTGTTACACAAATCACTTTCCACTCCATCCCAGCCAGAAGCTGTAAGGGCAATACAGGGATGGCTCATTCACATAAACAGTGTAACCTCACATAATTTTTCATTTAACCGCATCCTTTAATTTACATGTCTAACACTTCAGTGGTGTACCTAATACTCCACCACAGAATTGTCTGCAGGATCGCCCCCTCTGTTTATTTTGGTAATGATAACCGTTTTGATTATTAATTGGTTACTAAAATTAATTTCATTAATATCTGATTATTAGTATTTACTCTTGACAGTCTGACGTACTCTTGTCTCACTGTCTCTTTGCAGTACAACATGTTAACTCTTTTCACTTTGGTGACAACAAACTCGTTTTCATGTTTTTGTATAGCAACATGCAAATTAATTTGGGGTCACTTGTCATTCTTTTCAGTATTCTTTTCTAAATTATTCTTTCCATCAGTGGGTCTGCACCACACAGATAAAAGCAGGACACTTACTCCTCTCGTGGTAATGCGCACAACCAGAATACAATAAGATCATGTTTCCTGTGCACCTTATAGATCTCTTTGTCATCTAACTGACTGTTGTAGTTCGTTGTCATTCCCTCTCGCATTTTCACCATTTTTGAATTGTTTGGCCACCATGTCTGATGATCATCAATCCTCTCTTTCATCACATTCTACACTGTTTTGGGGGGGGGGTAGAGCTGGGGGGCCTTAACCAGGCATCTGTGACAATGAACTGTATATTTGCTGGCATCCTGGCAGTAAAAGCATTTTTTAGCCAAAGCTCACCACTGGTGCAGACATGAGTACCTGCTTCACCACAATGGATGCCCATGCCCTTCTGTCTGTGCATCTGTGCTTTTCCATGTGATCTGACAGATGCTGTCAACAGAACACACAGCCATTGCCATATCTTCCAAGCACTGGATCCGCACAGCACAATCGGCCTGTTATAACAGCATGATTCTCAAGTCAGCCTAAAGTTGAGAGGGTCACCATGTCAGAGGATGGCATTAAAGATTTATTGTTAAATGTAAGTGAAACTACAGCTTTCTAAATGGGACCATACACTGGCACAGAGTACACATATATATATATATATATATATATATATATATATATATATATATATATATGTGTGTGTGTGTGCGTATATATATAAAATATATATATACGCACACACACACACACGCACACACGCACACACACACACACACACACACACACACTTTTTATTTTACTGTATTTTTTTTGTCTAATTGTAACACAATGTTTTGTACTTGTTTCTGTTTGTGTACACCAGGTATCGTTCTCCAGGAAGTATGTATTGTTTTCAATCTAACTGTAATACAATATTTTGTACTTGTTTCTGTTTGTGTACACCAGGTATCATTCCCCAGGAAGTTTGTATTTTTTTACAGCCTAACTGTAACACAATATTTTGTACTTGTTTCTGTTTGTGTACACCAGGTATCATTCTCCAGGAGGTTTGTATTGTTTACAATCTAACTGTAACACAATATTTTGTACTTGGTTCTTTGTGTACACCAGGTATCATTCTCCAAGAGGTAGCTGAAACACAGCTTGTACCACTGCCACAAACAAGCTCAGTGTCAGTGGATGAATGGTGGTGGTTTACCACTGTTTTTATTATACCATCACTATACCTGTTTAATGTGTATAAACTATACTTTAACATTATTCCACTAGTTTATTATGCTACTTGTATGTTCTATTACATACCAGAATACAACAGAAAAAATGAACCTCCATTTATTCACAATGATACTAAAAGATAAGCACTTTTGTCTTAAAAACAAGCCAAGACTTCATCTGATAGCACACTAAGGCAATCCACTCATTTTTAAAATACAAAATAATCACATGACCTCATCCAGCAATTAATCTTAGAAAAAATGTGTTGTTATGAAGAACATGCTTAATAAAAAAGGATATCCAGTTAATTTTGTGGACAGATGTATGTATGAGGTTATTAGTAAGATAGAAAGTCAGTATTTTACTCCTATTTTGAAACACACAGTGGAAAATAACCAAATCCAAAATGAAGTCAGGTTAAGGGAGGCTATCTTTACACTAGAATTGTATTTGTGAATACTTTTTTGTTGGACAGTGAAACCATTAGATGGAATCTGTTTAAAAATTGGGGTTTATGAATGAACATAAGGAGTTAATACAGAAGGTGGGGACATTAGCCAGTTATTGTGTATAAAAAGGGAATATGTTTTAAAAACATCTTCGAGTCCATTAAGGAATCGAGTAACAACAGCAAAACATCAGGTATGAATGGATGTGGATTCTGCCTTTATTGTAAATATATACTGAGCAGTGAAACCTTGGTGGTTAACAATATGACTTTAAAGTAAAAGGGAAATATAACTGCGATACTAGGGGTGTTGTGTTATGTGGTACTGCGTCAACAGTTAAAACCAAACACTCAAGGTGACACCACAGAGCAGGTACAAAAATTCCTTTATTCCACCAAAAATAATCAAAATTTTAGCGCTTTCGCGTTCACACCAGAACGGGTCTTCAGACATAATAAAACCACATAAAACATCCCCTTAAATAATACAAAACATCCTATCAAAGCTTACTACTCATTGAATATGTAAAAAGCTGAAATTAACCCTTAAAGTGCAACTCATCGTTATGACTTGTAAACAATAATGCATAAACCCATTTTAAAAGATACATTAAAAATTACATCTAAATGACCTACATTTATATAAAAGCTACCTATTTAATTAGTCCTGAAGGACATACATTTAAAAAATATATATACGAGTGTGTGAAAAAATGTGATATATAAAAAAAAAATAAATACATTATATATATATATATATATATATATATATATATATATATATATATATATATATAGTGTATAAAAATATATAAAGAGGGGATGTTATGAAATTTTAATGAATAAAGGGTCTGTCTATTAAAAGAGGCTTTAGGGAGACTCTATCATTCAGGGCGCAGGCTTTATCAGCCTGTAGTCTGATAATCCATTTGACTTCCTGTTTCTCTGTGTGGTTCTTAACATTACCAAGCCTACTACTGACATTAATATGTTCTATAACCAAAAACAAAAATTTATGGGAAAGGTCATTGCATAATGTATGCCTAGACAAAGCATTGGTCTCATCTTCCCTATTTATAGCATACAAATGCTCCCTTACCCTTTCCCCTCAAGGTTCTATTGGTCTTACCTGTGTGAAATGACGAACATTTGACACAGGAGGCCAAATAAACTAAGTTTTGGGTAGTACAATCTGCATAATGATGAAACTTGTATTTTCTCTGTGTAACTGGATGTATAAAAACATTGTCATTCGCCATATAGTTAAACAGTGTCAACAGTGTTCAGGGTTTTACACAGGTGAAACAGAGAGAAAAATAAGGATATATGAACACCTTTATGATATTAAGAAAAATAAATCGACCATTGAGCTATTTAAACACATTGATCAACACCCAGATCACAGTTTTAAACTTTCCATTTTAGATAAGGTAGATCCTAATCTGAGAGGGAGGCCATGGGTAATATTGTTGGCAAAAAGAGAACTGTACTGGCAGGTCCGCTTAAATGCAGGTTGTGCTCCAGGCTTAAAAGAAGTTTCATCAATTGTTTTTATTAAAACTGAGAGCGCATATGAGAGATAGACAGATTTAGTGCCAACTTTGCCCCCCCCCCCAAGGACCAATCTCAAAACTGGAAGAATGCCAGGCACCCAGCATTACTGCAGTACAGGTTAAATCTGCATTGTCCAAGGCCAGGAATACAGCTTCCAAGGGACCCGACAATATCCCTGGCTGTGTTCTACATGAATTACAAAGTGAACTGACACCACATCTTTGTCCCCTTTTCACTCACAACCTCACCTCTGGCTGTGTCCCTACCAAATGGTGCACTGCTGCAGTTATCCGTCTCCATAAATGAGGAGCAGCTACACACCCTGGAAATTATTGCCCCATTAGCCTGATGAGTCTGACATGTAAGGCTATGGAGCGCATCATCATCAACCTAATTAACAAGGATATAGGGAATCTCCAAACTCTCGATCCCATACAATTTGGTTTTGTGAAAAGTAGATCATGCCTGCTCAACCTGGTTGACTTCTTTGAGTCAGTTACCAGAGCTGTGGATGAAGGTAAGGAAGTTCATACAGCCTACCTTGATCTGGCCAAGGCCTTTGATACCATTCCTCACTCAGGAATTATTGATAAACTCAGCAAACTAGGTATCAACCCCTATATCATTAGGTGGGTTGGAAATTGGCTCACAGATTGAACACACAGTGAGAAAGTAGTGGACTCCAAGTCAGACTGCCAACCAGTCACGAGTGGAGTCCCACAGGGATCAGTCCTTGGTCGTCTCCTGTTTGGCATTTACTTCTCAGAAGTCCAGGCCAACATGGAGGGACTCTGGCTGACAAGTTTGCAGATGACTGCAAGCTGGGAGCCATTATTAACTCCCCAACTGATGTAGACATCCTACAGAAAGGCCTCACTGAGACCAATGATTGGTGTCGAAACCATGGCCTTAAGCTTAATGCCAAAAAATGCGTCGTCATCCCCTTTGGGAAAAACTCAGTTCCCACTAATTACCACATCGATGGGAGCCCACTGAACACTGAAGGCATTGTAAGAGATCTGGGGACACAGATTGACAGCAACCGCTCCTTTAACCACCACATTGCCGCTGTGGTCAGAAAGTCCTTCTATGTGGCACATCTCATTACCAAGGGTTTTGCATCCAGGAAGAAAGAGGTCATCATTTCTCTCTACTCTTCCCTCATTAGACCAATCATAGAGTATAATTCCCCATTTGGCATGTACCTCACTAGACACAAGCAACAGCTGGAAAGGCCACAAAAGTACCTCACGAAGAGAATCCTAGGCCTTAAATACATGTCTTACATGGATAGACTCAAAGAACTCCAGCTGTTCTCTGTTTCATATTGTCTATTAAGAGGCGATCTCTGCTTGACTTACAAAGTCATGTCTGACCTAGCTCTGTAAGAAAAGCTACATTTAAAGAAATCCCAATCCCTCCCTACCACACACTCCAGAGACCTTAACCTCATTACTAAAATCAGCAGAACATGCTGGAGGGAGAGGTTCATAATCCAGAGACTGCCCATGCTCTGGAATAGACTTCCCATACATGTCAAGCAGAGCACCTCACTGACCTTCTTCAAAAGAAATCTTGATGAGTAGATGGGAAATAGAAAGTTCACCATGGGGATCACTCCATTGGCTCTACTTGATAGAGGTACTGGGAACTAACTTCGGGTGGCACAATGCCAGGGCACTTCTATGGGCTAGTCTTGTAAAGGATCCAGGGCCATTAGCCTAGTACAAACCTATGAACCTATGTCTGTAGTCAGTAGGTTTAACATTTTAAAGGTTGTTTTTTGGGTATATATGAGTTCTACATTTATTAGTCTTGTGGGTATTTGGCTTTAAGGGATTAATTATTGGTTGGGGTCATGTGATTATTTTGGATCTTAAAAATAAATGGACTGTCTTAGTGTGCTATCTGATGAAGTCTTAGCTTGTTTTAAAATGATTGTGTCATTGTGAATAAATGTAGGTTCATGTTTGTAGTTGCACTCTGGTCTGCTTTTCGTAGTTTGCTTTGTAATCAGTTACCTGTTTTCTCATATCTTTTGTTTGGCATACATGGGCTTAGCTTCTCAATGATCTTCAGGACAGCATGCATAGTTACTACCTATGAAAGTACTTTTTGTTTTTTGCATAGTATAACAACTCACTGTAATTTCTGTTTTTAATTACTCTCTCTGCATGCCTTCTATGCTGGCCTGAACATGGTCCACTTGAATCAGCATTCTACCCTGATTAACACATTTAATACATCTATAAAAAATAAATCATAAAGACCGCAAAAAAAATGAAAAAGGTTCTTTGTAGTCCTCAAACTGAATTGAACCATTACCTGGGTATTTGTTATGGACAGAGTAGCCTTCTGTTCTAAGCTATGTGCAATTTGAGTCTTCCCTCAGTTTTCAAAGTAACAATGAACAATAAGGGCATTTGGTATACCCATGGAGATAGCATTCAACTATGAGAGGTGATTGATAATACCTATCTCTCACAAACAATTACCAAAGTCCAGTCCAGCTTATATTTTTGTAAATGCAACAAACTGCATTGCTTATAAAACATCTAATGTCAATAGAATATAAAACAGATGAATGAGGTGGCCTATACATTTACTAAAACATATTAATAATCAACTTTACTTTACAAATCATTCAAATACTTATTTTAGTTATAATTAACTATTTTTAACAAATGATTCAGAGCTAGATCTTGTAGACATTTGGTGAAATTAGTTAAGGAATAATATATGCAATTAAAAATGTCTGTCAGAACACGTAGTATGAGGTGTATTATTGTCAGAATAATGGATTAATGAATTACAACAGTATACAAGAAACAGGTATGATAGAATCATGCCAAATATATTGAACTATATATCCATATTTATCTGAAGAAAATAAGAACCTTCATGCTTATTAATTCTGGACTGTGCTATGAGCTGATTCCCTTGATTATTGGTGGAGACTAGATTTGACTTGGTTGAACATCAGCACAGACCAAGCTTGAATTGCTTAATTCTGCACCATGTTTAATTTAAGGCAATTTAACTGCAAACTAGAAGGTAAAGAAACTAACTTTTGACTTGCAGTTCTGCTATGCACTATCTGCTCTGAGAAGGTATACATTGCACTTACATTTATTGGAAGCATATTGTTAACACATTATAACAGCTGAATCTCTACTGCTTCTTGGCCTAATGACACAAATGGTAGATATCTGTATCTACTTGTATATTAGAGCAAAGTAAGGACATGCAAAACATTAAGTCAGGGTCTTGTCAATAGGACCCCCAGTACTTTAAAATACATCCATTATAAAATTAGTTACAATGCCAGCTGATGACTAAAATCTAAAAGCTGATGACACTTGTGTTTGCAATCTCTTTTAGCAGAACACCAATCTATCATGCCCATTCTACTAAATGGATTCAAAGCACAAAATATTTAAACTATCCTAGGGTTATGTGACACAGGATTACATTACTTTACTTAAGGGATGAAGAAGACAAAGGCCTCAGCATGGCGGTAGGAAGCTTACCCTTTAATACATTCAGGGCTGCCACCTGATCCTGTCTGATGTTTGCTACATTGGTTGACAATTGTTTAA